>NW_005871082.1:773525-792979 GCF_000147115.1 Myotis lucifugus
AAAGTCAAGAAGCAGTAATATAAGCATGTTAGATTATGGAGCCAAACTTCAAAAGAATCTGCTAAAATATAAATTAGTTACCTCTGAAGATGAAGAAAATGGTAGAAGAGAGAAGACTGTTGTATATCTGAAAACAAGCCTTGTGGAACTGTCCGATGCTCCATACCAAGTGCTACAGGTAAAGGGTTGCTAGGAATTCTTAAGTCCTACAGCACTGGACCATAGAGCTATTTTGGCTGTGAATGTGCACTATTTTCAAGAAAAGAAAATAATGACTCCAGCCCTGGCCAGTGTTACTCACTGGTTAGAATGTTGACCCATGTACCAAAGGGTCATGGGTTCCATTCCTGGTCAGGGGTCAGGGGCACATACCGGGGTGACTGATTTGATCCCCTGCCCCAGTCGGGTACGTAGGGGAGGCAACCGATCACTTTGTCTCTCTCACATCAATGTCTCTCTCTTCCCTCTCCCTCCCTTCCACTCTCTAAAAAAAGTCAATGGTAAAAATATCCTCAGGTAAGGATTAACAACAACAAAACAATGGCTGCAAAGGTGATTCAGAGATAATCTTGTTCTAGGAGGAATTGCCTCAGATTCAACAGTTCAGAGACTCAAGAGTGACAGCCTGGAGCATGGGGGATTGGGAAGGCCAGGGACAACACATGACCTCCATACTCCAATAGGTCCAGAGGGCAGAGCATTGAGCACTAAACCTAAAAGGATTATTCTTGAGCCTTAAGATCTCATGAAATTTACCTTGCTAAATTTTGGACTTGTTGGAAGCTGTGACTCCTTTTTTCTCCTCTAATTTCTCCTTTTTGGAACAAAAATGCCTATCTGCTGCCTGTCCGACCATAGTATTTTGGAAGCACATAACTTGTATGTTTCACAGGTTCACAGCTGGACAGGAAATCTGTCGCAGCATGAATTATCTTGAGTCTCATTCATATCAGATTTAGACGATATTTAGATAAGGCTTTGAATTTTAGACTTGAGATGATGCTGGAATGAGTTAATACTTTTGGTGCTGTTAGGATGGAATTAATCTATTTTGCGTGCAAGAAGGACATGATTTGGGGGAACCCATGGGCAAAATGTTATAGGATGAATGTTTGTGTCTCCTCCACCAAATGTGATGATATTTGAAGGTGAGGCCCTTGGGAGATAATTAGGTTTAGATTAGGTTCAAATTATGTCATAATATTAAAGCCCTCATAAGAAGAATAAGCACAGATCTCCACTGAGGAAAGGCCATGTGAGCTCGCTATAAAAGGACCTCTACAAGCCAAGAAGAGGACCCTCACCAAGAATCAAGTCTTGATTCTTGGACTTCCTGGCCTCCAGAATCAGAAGAAATAAATGTCTGTTGTTTAAGCCACCCAGTCTATGGTATTTTGGTTCTGGCAGCCTGAAGAAAGACAGGTAAACAAATGCATACAACGTACTTCCAATTGGTTTAGGAAAAAATAACCATGTTTGTGCATGAGCACATGTGTAAAGAGAATGATGGAGAATTTTCTTCATGAACCATTTGCGAGTGAGTTGCAGTTATAATGTACCTTTACCTTTTACTATTTTATTATTATTATTTTTAATCCTCATCCAGGGAGTGAGGATATTTTTTCCATTGCTTTTTCGAAAGAGAATGGAAGGGCGGGGGAAGAGGGAGAGAGAAGAGAGAAACATCAATGTGGAAGAGGCACATGGATTGGTTGCCTCCCGCACCCACCCGAGCCCAACATGGGGAGAGGATCAAACCTGCAAGCCAGGTAGATGCCCTTGACAGGGAATTGAATCCAAGACCCTCCGGTGAGCAGGCGGACACTCTAACCATTGAAAAACACCAGCCAGGGTATGTACCTTTACCATTTATTTATTTTATTTTGTTTTTATTTTCGGTTAATCCTTACCTGAGGATATCTTTTACATTGTTTTTTTCAGCGAGAGTAGAAGGGAGGGAGGGAGAGAGAGGCAGACAGGGAAACACTGACGCAAGAGAGACACATTGACTGGCTGCCTCCTGCAGTCGCCCTGACCAGGGAATTGAACCCAAGACCTTCTGGTGTGCAGGCCAACACTCTAACCACTGAACAACACCCGCAATGGCTTATTTATTTTTTAAAATTTATCTTTATTGTTGAAAGTATTATAGATGTGCCCCCTTTTCCCCCCCATTGATCCCCTCCATCCCACTCCCGCCCCCCTCCCCAGGCATTCACCATATTATTGTCTATCTCCATGGGTTATGCATATATGCATATATGTTCTTTGGTTAAACTCTTCCCACCCGCCCCCTCTGAAATATGTCAGTCTGTTGCATGCTTCAATGTCTCTGGATATATTTTGTTTGTCAGTTTATTTTGTTCATTAAATTCCACATATAAGTGAGATTATGTCTTTCTCTGACTGGCTTATTTCACTTAGCATAATACTCTCCAGATCCCTCCATGCTGTCTCAAAGGGTAAGAGATCCTTCTTTTTTACAGCCACACAGTATTCCATTGTGTAAATATACCAGTACCTTTTTAAAAATATATATATTTTATTGATTTTTTTACAGAGAGGAAGGGAGAGGGATACGAGAGTTAGAAACATCGATGAGAGAAAGAGAAACATCTATCAGCTGCCTACTGCACACCCCCTATTGGGGATGTGCCTGCAACAGGTACATGCCCTTGACTGGAATCGAACCTGGGACCCTTTAGTCCACAGGCCGACTCTCTATCCACTGAGCCAAACCGGTTAGGGCATATACCAGTACCTTTTAATACTTCAGTGTGTATGTCTTCAACACATTCTCTTACATAACTACAGAACAATTATCAACATCAGAAAATTGATAGAATACTAATAACTAGTCTACATTCTTAATTCAAATTTTGCCAATTGTCCTAATGATGTCCTTTACAACAAAAGAAAGTCCTGGATCACCCTGGCTGGGTAGCTCAGTGGATTGCAGTGTCATCCCCATACACCGGATGTCACATACAGTGCATATATATATCAGGCCACATACAGGAGTCAACCAGTGAATGGATGGGTGGAACAAGTTTTAGTCTCTCTCACTCTCTCTCTCTCTCCCCCTCCTTCCCTCTCTCCTCCTCTCAAAAATCAATAAAGGAATTAATCAATAAATTATTTTAAAAATTTTAAAATAAAAAGCTAATAGGAAAAAAGTAAGTCCTGGATCATGTGTTGCATTCTTAGTTTCAGAAAAGAAAAAGAGATGTTTTGATTACACTGTAAACTGACTTGGACTGAATGATCCTGAGCAGAGGTTTCAAGAATCCCATGAAAGGCCCTAGCTGGTTTGGCTCAGTGGATGGAGCATTGGCCTGAGGACTGAAAGGTCCTGGGTTTGATTCTGGTCAGGGGCACACGACCAAGTTGCAGGCTCAATCCCCATTGGGGGAGGGGGGGTGCGTGCAGGAGGCAGCCTATCAATGATTCTCTCTCATCACTGATGTTTCTAGCCTCTTTCTCCCTTCCTCTCTGAAATCAGTGAAAATTATATATATATATGAATCCCATGAAAGTACACAGAGTAACTATGTAATTATACAACAATGAGGAAGTAATTATTGGGAAACAGTGTAAATTTCTGATATGAATACAAAAACCACATACGCATCTTTGTTTAAAGCAAATAAACATTCCTGCTGAATGTGGCAGTAGGATGACTGAGCCTGCCCCATCACCACAGACACTGCCCACCTGGTGGACAATTTGGAACATTATATAAAAAAAGTTAAATGTTCAATATGAAATATCCATTATTCTTCAACAATCAAAGGGCTGTTACTATGCATTTTCCAGTAAACAAACCCTATTCATTCCCAGTGGTATAGCCTGCTATTCCTTAGAAGAAGTTTTGCTGAAATGGTCTTTTCTTGGAATTTTACTGCAATGTTTTAGTCTCTCCCTACTGCATACCATACATACTAGAGAAAATAGTTTGGAGCTTTGTGCTTGTCACACAAGCTATTCCATGTCTTGAACATATATTTTCAGAAGAGTCTTCTTTTTTGAGCAGGCAAATTTTGAAAAGTAGGGAGCACACTTTTTTTTCTTGCAAACAGGATAAATTCCCTAATTTTGTCAATAAGTATGTCATATAGAATGCACTGAAAAGTGCTCCAAAATTGCCCAGCTGGTATGCTCAGTGGTTGAGCATCAACCTATGAACCAGGAGGTCACGGTTCAATTCCTGGTCAGGGCACATGCCAGGGTTGCGGGCTCAATCCCCAATAGGGGGTGTGCAGGAGGCAGCCGATCAGTGATTCTCTCTCATCACTGATGTTTCTATCTTTCTCCCTCTCCATGCTTCTCTGAAATCAATAAAAATATTAAAAAAGAAAAAGTTCTTCCAAAGCTATCTGTAAACAAATTCGTATTTTGACTTACTATTTTCCCACTGAAGACCCCAAAATGGGGGCCTCAAAGTATATGTGCACTGGGGGACATTTCAGTTCAGTGGCATCCTGTGCACTGTGCATGGGTGTGACCACTTTCACTTGCCACCCAGATCTCCTCTGTAGCACTTTCCTACCCCTAGGTAAGCCTCATGGTATAACAAACAATATAATAGTTAGGAAGTGAGTACCAGTGCAGCTCTGCTGCAAATTCTGCATCCATTAGCACTCTCTTCTGCCTCTAATGTGTTCTGGGCCTATAGCACCATGCCCTCCACTCAGCCCTCCACACACTCCACAGAGGTTTGTAAAAAACACGAGTTGGAGAGACAACCCGGTTGACATCAATTTTCCTTCTTTGGAAATATGCCCTGATACACAGGGGTGGTCCCCCTGGTGGTCACATCTGTGCAATATGACTGTATTTCCTGGGTCATAACTGACTGACAAAGGGTAAGCCAAAATAAACCCAACACACCCTTCTCATGGGACTGGAAATTTCAATGGGGTAAGAATCTGAAGACACTGCACCAACATCCCGGAGGAAAAGGTCCATAAACTCCTGCCACTAAGGTCCCAGTCGCTGTAACATTTCTTGCACTTGTGATTTTCTGAGACTTAGTTGTTCATCAATTCCTCCCCATTCTGTTTTTTGGTTTGTTTGGTTTTTTGCATATCTATCATCCTTGAAATAAATCACCTTTTTGTTTAGCTAGAGTCAGATTCTGCTGTTATCAACTGAAAGAAATCTGATACCGATTCTATATTAAAATCTCTTAGAACTTCTTTTCTACCCTTACTGGGTGTTTTTGTTTTTTTATCCTCACCTAAGGATATTTTCCCATTGATTTTTATAGAGAGAGGGAGAGAGGGAAAGACAGAGAGAAATATCAATTGAGAGAAACACATCAATTGATTGCCTCCTGCACGAGCCCCGACCAGGGCCCAGGCTGGGGGAGGAGCCTAATGAGGTATGTGCCCTTGGCCAGAATCGAACCCGGGACCCTTTGGTCTGCAGGCCAATGCTCTATCCACTGAGCTAAACCAGCTATGACACTGTGTATTTATATGTTAACATTGCCTGAAACTTTTAGGGCTCAGTCATTTTTTTTTCAAATGGTTCCCAACCTCGTCAATGTTGTATATTTGGGACACTGTTTACTATCTTCTCTAGGATAAGGGATGCCTGGTTCAAAATTATTAGTAGGTACTTCATTATATATAACTAGAGGCCCAGCACACAAAATCGTGTGTGTAGGGTCCCTAGGCCTGTGATCAGGGCCATGTCCATTGCCCTGAAACGCTCTTCGAAGCTGATCGCTGCCGCCGCGACGCTGCCGCTGCCCTGCAACCCTCCACGACATTGCTGCTGCCCCGCGAGTCCAGTCCCCAGTTCCGCTCTGCTGCCACCCAGTCCTGTTCCCGTGGTTCCCATTGGCCATCCAGCAATGGGAGCCTGTGGGCTGGGGGAAGGGACTGAGAGGTGGTCAATGCACCTCACAGCGACTGCATTGAGTGTCTACCCCCTAGTGGTCAGGAGCGACCGGTCGTTCGGTCATTCTGGCGTTACACTGGCTTTTTATATATATAGATGGACATCAGAATCTAACTGCCTGCTATAACCAATTACTTCTCAGATTATCATTAATACACATGAAGACAAACCAAAAAAAAAAAAAAAAAAAGAGCTAGTATTTAAAAAAGGGCAACAGAAGACCACAAATCAAAATTTAAAGTGTCTAACTACAGAGAACATGCTCATAACATTAATTTAGACAGTGTCCAACTACAGAGAAAATGCTCATAACCATTAAACAAGACTAACTCTTTCATGGCAAGAACAATCACAAACAAAAAGGGAAGTATTCAATTATTTAATACAAGACTTTAGGAAAACTGACTATTTGAAAAAATAACTCTAGTTAGAACTTCTCATCCCATACTGTGGCAGAGACCATTAAGTGCCCCCTGTATAGATTCTCCCTATCTTCCCTTTAGTAACCAAATCTGTTTCAGCTGGGTACATGGCCACCCAACTACAAGCTTAATTCCCAGTCTCTCTTGTAGCTAGAAGTAGCCATGCTATGAAATTCTGGCCAACAGGAAGTGAACATGGTGATGGATACCAGTGCTGGATTACATCCTCTAAGAAAGAAATTGCTTTCCCTCCACTTTTCTTTCCCTCTGCCTATGGCCTGGAATATAGATGTGGCTGAAGAATCAGATGCTAATGAAGACAAAATGCTAAAATACTGCAGAATAACAGAACATACCTGATAACCTACCTACCTAGGACTACTTATCTACATCCAGACTTTACAAAAAATAATAATAATAATAATTTATATCTTGATGAACTTAATTTTCTTCCAAAAGGAAGATGTTTTGTCCTAACGGGTTTGGCTCAGTGGATAGAGCATCAGCCTGCAGACTGAAGGGTCCTAGGCTCGATTCCGGTCAAGGGCATGTACCTTGGTTGCGGGCACATCCTCAGTAGGGAGTGTGCAGGAGGCAGCTGATCAATGTTTCTCTCTATCCCTCTCCCTCCCTCTCTGTAAAAAATCAATAAAATATATATATTTTTTAAAAAGGAAGATGTTTTTATTTTCTTTAAAAATTTATTTTTCAATTACAATTGATATACAATATTATATTAGGTTCAGGTATATAATATTGCAATTAGATATTTATATACCTTATGAAGTGATCACCTGATAAATCTAGTAACCTTCTGAAATTATATATATATATATATATATATATATATATAATCACAATATTAGCCCATTTAATAAAGAGGAAATATGCAAATTGACCATCACGCCATAATGGTCAAGATGGCTGCACCCACAGCAGAGGTAGGGATTCCGTAAAACAAGATGGCTGCGCCCATAGCGGAGGCCGACTTCCCATAACGAGCCTTTAACAAGCAATCAGCAGGGACCTGAGGCCACACCCCCCGACTGGTGGGGCTTGACAGGGGACCTCAGGCTGCACCCCCCCACCCGGGCGCCAGGCTGGGGGTCCTCAGGCTCCGCCCCCTGCACAGCAGGGCTTGACAGGGGACCTCAAGGCGTGCCCCCTCCCCTGGCCAGGGGACCTCAGGCCACGCACCTCACCCCGGGCCGGGGGACCTGAGGCTGCACCCCCCGCCTGGTGGGGCTTGACAGGGGACCTCAAAGTACAACCCCCGGCCCAGGCGACCTCAGGCCGCGCCCCCGTCCCGGCACCGAGCCAGGCAACCTGAGGCCGTGCCCCCAACCGGCGGGGCTTGACAGGGGTGGGGCCAGCCAGGTCTGGATCTAGCCCAATGGAGGTGGGGCCGGCCGGGTCTGGGTCTAGCGCGATTTCAAGGCGCACATGGGTGGATGGGGACTTGACTCTCATTCCCGTGGCGCACCCCAGACTCTGACAGGAGGAAGATTTTCACATACATCTTACTAATTTTGTTTCATCTCTGACACTTCTATTATAGAGAAAAGGCAAACAGCAATATTAAAATATTTCCTCTAGTTAATTCCCTTTTAATGTGCACAAATTTCGTACACCGGGTCACTAGTTGACTATATTCCCTATGCCGTACTTTTCTTTACAACTGGCAATTTATACTTAATCCCTTTCACCCTTTTCGCTCATCCCAATACCCCTTCCATCTGGCAACCATCAGTTTGTTCTCTGTAAATATCAGTTTGTTTTGACAACTTTATTTTTATGCCACTTATATAAACAAAACCAAAAAAATCAAAAACCAATATTGAGACATCCGCTTCCAGGTTGGAGTTAAAAGTTAGAGGCAAGCCATCACTTACATAGAACTAGATAAAACTACAGATTACTCAAAACAAGAAACATTTTTTTAAATAGGTTTTTATTGATTTGAGAGAGAGGAAGGGAAAGGGATAGAGAGATGGAAACATCAATGAGAGAGAAACATTGATCAGCTGCCTCCTACACACTCCCTGCGAGGGACCGAGCCAGAATCAGGGCCTGTGCCCTGACCAGGAATCAAACTGGTGACCTCTTAGTTCATGGGTCAACCACTGAGCAACACCAGCAAGGCAGAAAAAGAAACAATTTTAATAACACTGTAGAGTTGTCTTCAATGCAAAGTAAAGAGCACATGATGAACTAAAATTCCAAAGATGAAAGAGCCTTTTCTTGGTAAGCTGAAATTGCTAGCCATTTTCTTTCCTAGTGGTATTTGCAGGGTTTGAGCATGAACTGATCATAATTGGGCTTGCCATAGGCAGAAGCACTCTACCAAGAGGAATAAAAACCAGCGGAGCTTACGGTAGCTGTACAAGTTGGTATGACTGAATTCTAGATGAACACCAACACATGGCCAAATTTCTGCACAGGACATTTACACAATTCTAGAGAAGCTAGAGGGCTGCACTAGAAAGGTGACTTGAAACTCACCACAATCTCACAATGCTTAGGCGATAAAGTCATACATACTACAGGGAGGGCTCCCAACAAACACACAATGGATCCCACCCTTGAGGCACTGTGCTCACTAGAGTAGATGAATCTACCCAAAACTTCAGCCCAGCCCCACCCTGTTCTACCTCTGGTTAGATAGCAGTGCTTAGCCCTTTGAAATGAATAAAACTAAAAAAAAAAAAAGACCGTACCCTTTTGTGTAATGATGTTTACTTTGAATTTATATTAGTTCACACAAACACTCCATCCATGCTTTTGTTCCGGCCCTCCGGTCCAGTTTAAGAACCCATTGTGGCCCTCAAGTCAAAAAGTTTGCCCACCCCTGGCTTAGCCCTTACTGTATCTACCTCAGAGGGCAAAAGCTGAAAAAACAAAACAAAACACTGACTTTAGTCTCTGCAGGTCTTTTATTCATACTGTCCAGCAATCAAAAGCTTCTGCTTTCCTAGTAGGCAGGGAGGGAATACGAATATGACTGAAAAAGAGAGAGGGCACAGTGTACAGTAGTCTACACATTCACCTCTCACTATTTCAGCATTGCTAGCCTTGGGAAATCTCTCTCAACTTGATCTTCCCTTCCTCCCTTTAATTTCACATGCCAAGAAGTGGAGATTCCTCCCATTTAATTTTTTAACATTTCCCAAGCTGCAAAAATAATTTTCATACATCAAAGTCTCTCCTAGGAACCCAGAGTTTCATTCTATCAAGGAGCTCAAAATCATCATAATTATCTTTCTTTTTCACTCATTCAAAAATATTTCATTTCTCTATATATGTCAAGAACTGTGCTCTGTAGTTGATACAAGTAAAAGATAATCCTTGTCTTCAAGAAGTCTGCAGTTTTTTTAAGAGAGCAAAACGATGCAAAAATCAACATTTTTGTGGGGTATTTTTTATTGAGGTATAATTGACATATAACAACATATTAGTTTCAGGTGTATAACACATGATTTGATATATTTGCATACTGTATTGCAAAATGATTACCACAAAAGTCCAGATAACATCATGCATACATAGTTACATATTTTTTTCTTATGATGAGAACTTTCAAGATCCATTTTTTAGCTACTTTCAAATATGCTACATGGCTTTTGAGATAAGAGAATAACAAAAACTATTTTAAAGAATACTGACTAAAGGGATTTATATTTAAATGAAAAATGTACACAACTTGAGAAGCCTTTTTTTATAAGTGATTCTCAAGTTGGCTCACTTTTCCTCTTCACATGAAATGGCAAAATCAAGGAAAGGAGATTAAGCAATTTGTCTAGTCACAAAAAAGTTAAATTCAAAGTTGGGACTAGAATTCAAGTCTTTACCTTTTCCATTTATTGGCATTTCTTAATCTCATTCCTGAGATTTTCTATTAATCAAAATTTCCCTTGATTATATCAGAGATATTACAACTTAATCTGATTGTTTTAAAATCATCAGTGGCTTAATATTAGAATTTCATTTTAAACTCACCCTTCATGCTTAATTTTTCTATTCATATAATTAGCAGTTTTTGCTATTCATATTACTTGCTATCCTAGAATGGAGATAAATGATGGTATATGAGTTTCCTCTGTTAAAAAAAAGTCTGTTTTTAGGAAACCAGAACTAATTTAGATGTACTGCTTCCTTTGCCTATACACAAGCCATACTTATGTAGGAGGTGGTAAAGATATTAATTACCTTTAGCACATACAGCAGGAGTCTCCACAGGTAGTTCTATTACAGTCTAATCAGTGATCACAGGCCAGGTTTCTCAGCCCAGCTTCTTGACATTCCAAGTCAAGGTGAGAAAGGGTGGCAAGGCAGAAAGTCAAAGCTAACAGGTTTCCTTTCCTTTGAAGCACCAACCAGCATCTCACAGCTTACACCCCTTGTAAGACTATTGGAAGGGGTGCTGCAGAAGTGACTACTGGCCATGCTGCTCCTTAGAAGAGCTAATGGAAAGGTGATTATATAAACTGGAGTGTGTCCGTGCCATTTCCAGACTATTAGGAATGTCACTGACCACTTCCCACTCCTCCTCATGAGCGGTCACCCTTCCTAGCAAGAATTTTCAGTAAGCCCCTATTATTTTTAACCACCTGTAAACCTAGAACACTAAAAGTTATGCTATGAGTTTCTTTACTGGCACAACCTATTTCTCCTATCTACTAGTATAATAATAAAAGCATAATATGCTAATTAGACCAGACAGCCGAATGACCTTCCAGACGAAGCCGGGGCTGAGAGCCAAGACAGCCTCTGTGGCTGCAAGGGCCGAGCCCCTTGCACAAATTTCATGCATAGGGCTTCTAGTATGTTTATAATATTATTTTGGGAAACTGGTTTTCATCAACAAGCAAGCACATATGAAATACCATACTATAATTAATTTTTTTAAATAGAGATAAAAACATACTCAACACCTAGATTTATCAACTAGCTTATATGCTTTAGATCTTATTTTTCCATTAAATAAAACATCGAAGTTACCATTCATTCTTTCACTCATTCATTTACTCCATTAATACTCATTGAGCCCCTATTATAAGGTAGGCATTATCTGATGCATACATTCTGGTGAGAGAGGCAGACAATAAATAAGCAAAAAGATACATAATTTAATATCAGGCAATTATAAATGCTATAACTAGAAAAATACAGTAATAAAAGAGCATTTTAGACAGGGATAAGCTGTCTGAAGGATGTAAGGGACCTATATGGATTGGAGAAACGAACTAAGGAAAAAATATTTTTCAGGCCAAAATAAAAAGGACAAAAGCCTTGAGGCAGGCATGCTTGATGTGTTCAGGGAAGAGCAGAAAGGCCAGCTTGGCTGGAGCGGAGTGACCTGGCAGGATAAGAAGTCAGGGAGGTATGGGAGAGCCACATGAAATTTGTCCTTTTAAGAAATTTGCCCTGGGGAAGTGTTATTTCACTTCGCTATAAGTATAAAAGCTACCCTTAATTTGGTGTTTATCATTCCCATGAATTTTAAAAATACCTTTACTATATAAATACATAGCCATGAATAATTGTCCTGCATGTTTTTAATCCTTAAAATCACATTATTCTGTATGTATCTCTCTGCAACTTTTAACAGTATGTACCTAAGATTTACCCAAGTTCATAATATAGACACGATTCAACTTTTCACTGCTATCTAGTATTATATTGTATGACTACGCCATACAGTGTCTTTGCTGATTTTTTAAAAAATATTTTTATTGCCCTAGCAGCCGGTTTGGCTCAGTGGATAGCGTGTTGGCCTGAGGACTGAAGGGTCCCAGATTCGATTCTGGTCAAGGGCACATGCTTGGGTTGCGGGCTTGATATCCAGTGTGGGGTGATGATTCTCTCTCATCATTTATGTTTCTATCTCCCTCTCCCTTCCTCTCTGAAATCAATTAAAAAATGTATTTAAAAAATATTTTTATTGATTTCAGAGAAGAAGGGAGAGGGAGAGAAACATCAATGATGAGAATCATTGATGGGCTGCCTCCTGCACGCCCCACACTGGAGATCGAGCCCACAACCCAGCATGTGCCCTGACCTCCTGGTTCATAGGTCAATGCTCAATCACTGAGCCACACCAGTTGGGCTTGTTGATTTTTAAAATATTTTTACAGTAAACATTCTTAAATATGTCTGCTGTGGCCATGAGCAGAATCTGTTGGGGAAACATTAATATATGGGCTGAACTGACTGACCCCCCCCCCCCAAATTCATATGCTTAAGTTCTAACCCCAATACATCAAAATGTGACTATATTTGGAGATAAGGTTTTTAAAGAGACAATCACATTAAAATGAGGTCATTAGGGTAGGTCCTAATCCAATGACTAGTGTCCTTAAAAGAAGCAATTTGGGCACAGAGGGAAGACCATGTAAGGATCCAGGGAGAAGAGGCTCATCTACAAGTCAAGGAGAGAGGTATTAGAAGAAACCAACCTTGACCAAACCTTCTCTCAGACAGTCCCCACAACTATGAGAAAACACATTTTTGTTGTTTAAGACACCTACTCTGTGGTACTTTGTTATGGCAGCCCTAGCAGTGTTCAAACTGTGGGTTACAGCCAACCGGTGGTTCATGATCTCAATTTACTGGTTTGTGATCAGCGTATTTTAAACTTTCAGTTCAAAACTTTCATTGAGTAGCACAGAATAAAGACGATCAGATGATCAGTGTTGCATGGGTAAACAATGATTTGTGAAACCTTTCTTTCAGTTATATATGTATGTGGACATAAAATATGTAAAGCACATAAAATATACATACATTATGGGTGCACTGGGTTGTGATATAAAAATGTTATTTCTTGGTGTGGGTTGAAATAAAAAGATTTGAAAACCTCTGCTATCATATATATCTACATAGAGACTTATTAGAACAATCATTATAAATATGCATATCTCAACTTTTCTAGAAACTGTTCTCCAAAGCAATTGTACCATTTTATAGTAAGAGCACCCACATACACGTTCCCATTGCTAAAATTTTGTCAACATTTAATACTGTCATATTTTAATAGCTTTCAAATTGGAAAAGATGAAAACATTATCTCACTGTTTTAACTTACAGTAACTCAAGAACTAGTGAGAATGAACATATTCATATATTTATTTTTCAATCAATTTTTTTCCTGCGAATTGCCAATTCCTATCTTTTGCCCATTTTCTATTGAATTGCATGCTTATTTCAGAAAGCATACTGATTTACAACAAACCGTATTTAAAAATGAACCCCCAACACAGGGGTATCCCAATATTTTTTTTTTTTTAATATATTTTATTGATTTTTTACAGAGAGGAAGGGAGAGAGATAGAGAGTTAGAAATATCGATGAGAGAGAAACATCGACCAGCTGCCTCCTGCACATCTCCCACTGGGGATGAGCCCGCAACCCAGGTACATGCCCTTGACCGGAATCGAACCTGGGACCTTTCAGTCCACAGGCCGACGCTCTATCCACTGAGCCAAACCGGTTTCGGCCAATATTTAGGGCTCTATGGTACACGTGCATTATTTCAAGTCAGAAGCAAAAATTATTTTAAAATACAAGAAAAAAATACCCACTTTAACATTCATAATGGGTCTTGAAGGTAATCTTAAAGACAACAAAAATAAGCTAAATTTTCTGAAATTAAATGAGTCAAGAGCAAAAGGCTTATTTGCCTAATCAGTCACAAAATCCAAACTACATTATTAAAGCCTTCTTAGAAGCTATTCAGAAGCCAACTGACTTTTGAGGCCACAAACCATGTATTTAATCAAAGAAGGCACACCCACTCAGAATGCAAACACAGCCTCTACCCATCCCTTTCAATTGCCTATTCTGCCAATAAACACTGCTTCTTTCTTTCAAAAAATGAATCTAATTGAATCTCAACCAATTAACTGTCTTGCTCAGAGCACTAGGAAGTTCCTAGGGCACCTAGGCCAACCTTAAAAATCGGGCAAGTCTGCCTTCCCTGAATATCCAAGTTCTAACGTACTACTGGTCTCATTTCTCAAGAATTTTTTTTAAATATATTTTATTGATTTTCTACAGAGAGGAAGGGAGAGGGATAGAGAGCCAGAAACATCGATGAGAGAGAAACATTGATCAGCTGCTTCCTGCACACCCCCCACTGGGGATATGCCCGCAACCAAGGTACATGCCCTTGACCGGAATCGAACCTGGGACCCTTCAGTCCCCAGGCCGATGCTCTATCCACTGAGCCAAACCGGTCAGGGCTCTCAAGAATTTTTATTAGAGAATTTCTGAGTACTTCAAATGACTCTGGAATCTTTCAGATCCAGATAGAAACGCTCTTCCTGTCGGAACAAAAACATTTGAAACAATAATTCAGTCCCACAAGTAGTAAACAGTTACAACATTTTTGCAAAGCCTTGAGGTCTTCCAGTGTCTCATCAGGCCCTGGGAAACCTGAACAGGTATACTGGACATTCTAGCTACTCCTCCTGTTCTTGTCTCATAACTTATTTTCAGAGTTACAGTTTCTATTAAGTGGAAACAAAAGCTAGTAGCTATTTAGTAAACCACCCTTCATTAGTTATTCATTTGTAGCCTTCTAAGAACCATATAAGTAGCAGGACCAGCATTTTGTTCTTCCTATTTCTCCTGGCTTATTATTTAAATAAGAACATAACTTGTACCCCAATTCCTCCTTTAGAATCTTATTTATTTTGGTGGCTAAAAGGCTATCATCCTTCTAATATTTCATTAAAATTACTACTAAAGAAAATAAAGTTAGGTTCAAAACTGTCTCAAAAGCAGATAATTTTTTTTCCTTCTATACTTACTAATTAAGGAACATCTCACAAGGTTCTATAAAGAAATTAAAGATCTAAAAAAAAAGTGCCATTAACAAGGAGCTTTAAAAAAACACACCCAACTCTTGGAAATTAAGATCACTGAATACTGTAACATGCTGATGAGAAAATTTGCTGCAAATCCTCCAGAGGTCTTTAAAAATAGGATGGAATCATCTATTAAGATTAGTTTTAATAAAGTCCTACAAAGAGATAAAGGGACTGAACTACATAACCCCCCAAAGGTCCTTCCAGCTCTAATTCTACCAAAGCTTCCAATTCTCTTTCAAAATTTCCCTAATGCTAATTGAACTCTTTACCTCCAATAAAGGCTGACCCTCCTCTCATTCCTCTGAATGGCAGGGAGGAAAAATTACTGCTTTACTGCTACCCTTCCTTGTGAAAACTCTGTCTACTGTTATCATTAAAAAACAGTGATACAGTAATATCGTCCTGGGCCATGTGGCTCAGTTAGTTGAGTGTCATCCTGTGCACCAAAAGGTCACTGGTTTCGGGCTCAGTCCCTGATGAGGGGCATGCAGGAGGCAGTGGGTCAATGTTTCTTACATCGATGTTTCTCTCTTCTTCTGTCCCTCTCCCTTCCTCTCTAATAAAAACATTTAAAAAAACAAAACAGTAATGTCTACGCTCATGAGGATGGCTACTGTAAAGAAAAAACCTAACACCCAGCACTCCTGTGATGTTTCTCATTTATTCCCACTAATGTGTTACCACAATCACAACACTTCTGACATCAGAATGGGGAGCAATAACCGTGTGTGCTTCCACACCAACAAGCAACACTTCGACAACAGTTCAGTGTCTTACAATTAATTCTAATGCTATTCACCTGGAGATATCATCACATCCCACTGGTTAAGGGCTCAGTCCCATAAGACTATCTCCCATCCCTCAACTTCAGATGCCAATGGCAAATCTAGATCGTGTATGTACATTTTTCTCACACCCTGTATTTCCTATTATCTCACAGCTATCACCAAAAAAAACCCCCTGGGTGACGTCAACTGGTGACCCCATTGTAAGTTGAGCATCTGTACATTTGTAACCCACCCCACTATTTTTCTGATATTGTTCCTGTAAATGCTGATTCTGACTAATATGTAGCTTGTAAATAAACTACATTTGTATAAGAATCCTAGGAACTAACTTCAGAAGTTACCAATTCCGACCTTCAGTCATCCCAGTTCCAGAAGATTTGCTGACCTTCAAACGAAGAACCAGGATGACCCACACTAGACTATCACTTGAGCAGTTTTGAAGGTCTTATTAGAATGGACTGTGCTGGACTGCACACAGAGAATTCTTCAACCCCCTTCCCTTGATTTCTTTGTTCTACTTTGCCTCACCCTCCTTATAAAAACTCTGCCTGCACTGAGACGTTGAGATGGGCTTTGCAACAAGAGTCCCCTATCTCCTCAGGCGACCGGCACTTGAATAAAACCTTTCTTTTTCACCAGCATCTGTCTAATGAGTTTGGTTTTTGTGGCAGCAGGCAGCCCACCTTGGGTTCCAGTTACACATTCATCCCTTCAAACACAGAAACATAGACTCTGGAGAATGCAAAGAAATCTTAGAAGTTTCTAACCTCTCTGCTCATAAAAGACAAATGTAGGAATATGTGAGGAAATGAACTTACGTCTTCGGTTTAAAAACATGTTATACTATAAATTTATAGTAAGAGCATGATGCACACCTGTGCACTTAACATCTTTTTTAAAAATTTATCTTTATTGTTGAAAGTATTACAGACGTCCCCAGCATTTAACATCTTATGTGTATTTTTATGGCACACATAACCCCCAGAAACTGCTGATCGGAGTTAGAGCAGTAGCATATCACTTTAAGAAAAACAAAAACTAACTTAAATATTTTTAAGGCCCTACCTGGTCTGGCTCAGTGGATAGAGTGTCAGCCTGTGTACTGAAGGGTACCAGGTTCGATTCCAGTCAAGGGCACGTACTTCCGTTGTAGGCTTAGTCCCAGGCCCTAGTTGGGGCACCTGTGGGAGGCAACCAATTGATGTGTCTCTCTCACATCAATGTTTCTCTCTCTCTCTCTCCCCTTCCCTTCCACTCTCTCTCTAAAAATATATATATATATCAATGGAAAAATATCCTCAGGTGGGGATTAACTAATATATATATATTTTTTTAAATATATTTTTTATTGATTTCAAAGAGGGAGGGAGAGATAGAAACATCAATGATGAGAGAAAATCACTGATCAGCTGCCTCCTGCAAGTCCCCCACTGGGGGACTGAGCCCACAACCTGGTCACGTGCCCGGACCGAGAATCAAACCGTGACCTCCTGGTTCACAGATTGACACTCAACCCCTGAGCCATGCTGGCCGGGCTAAAATGTGTTTTTAAGATATTCTTGTTCTCATGAAGTTACCAAAAATCTCTCTTTTGCTTAAAAGGAAAGAAAAAAAACTCACACAAATATTCTCATGTTCGTGTACAAAGCAATATACTTAAATTCTTTGTTTTAAAAAGACTTCTGAAAGACTTCCTAGAAGCAGCCCTAAACATTGTTTAGCGTATTCCATTAGCGCATTCTTCCAAATACCACCATAGCGCTTTGAGAGGAATTTTCCCCTAAAATGTATTAGGAAAAGTCAGGCAGGTTTTTAAGTTTCATTTTAACAACTTGCTATTTCTTCATCATATTGGTCATGAATTCTGAAGAAACATTATGCTTACTAATGCTCAGTTGTTAGGAATTATGGGAGGCAGAAATTTAATGTACTACTAAATCAGAACATAGCTCCTATGTTAAGGGAAAAGAGCACTTAAACACAAAACACCTCGAAAATCTGAATACCTTTCTCTTGATTTCCTTTTCCCTTTTAAATAACCCACTGGGCCATGGCTGGGTAGCTCAGTTGGTTAGAGCATCGTTCCAATACACCCAAGGTTGTGGGTTCAAGCCCCAGTTAGGGCACGTACAAGAATCAACCAATGAATGCATAAATAGGTGGGACAACAAACTAATCGATAAATAAATAAATAATAAATAATCCACTCATTCACCTGCAATGTATTTTCTGACTCCTCCTGTGAGGTTTCCCTGTTATATTCTATACCACAATTTTGTCTTATTAGCCATGACTAGGAAAACAATTCCTCCCACTGCTTATAATGAGCCCACTCTTATCATTTCCTCTCTCACACAATTAATTATTTTAAAAAATGAAAACAAATCTTTTGAATTTAGTATGATACTGCCTTATGCCTTACAAATTCTGGGGCGGTCAAGTCTCTTGTATGTATTTCCTCTCCCCAACTCTTATAGTCTTCTTCTCTCAACATGACCTGGAGAAATGTTTTATTTTCTGTTTCACACCAAACAGCAACAGGCCTATCTAGAATATCTACTGATTGGGGGAGGAGCCTGCCAGATATTTATGTTAAAGCCAAATTAAGCCACAGTCACAAGCCAAATACAGGCAACAGATTACCTTTGGGGGTGGAAAAGTTCTCCTAAATATCTGAACAAGACTTTTAAGTACGAAAGACAATTGCAAATATCACAGCACTCTCTTCCAGCAACACGGATCTTGCATCCTTTTAACCAGTTTGTCTTTAAAAGCACATTTCAGCAGACTATGCCAATCCAGAGAATTGGAAGGTTAATAATTAGTCTTGAACTGAGAACTTTTCAAAATATTTCAGAACTGCCTGGATTTGCTTGGTGATTCAGCCTCGGTTAATTCGTATGGAGTCATCACAAGTCACCGCCAGGTTAAACAACCCCCTTGGGTGACAGAACTGTTGCTCAAAGGGCCCAGGGGGCCACCTACCTCAACCTGGGTCGGGGATGAGGTCTCACCACGGGCTATGAGCTTAAGGCTCTCGAGGCACCCGACCGCGTTTACTTCCAGGTGGGTGGTCCAATGTCTTGCTTGCAGAAGGGTTAGGGTATGTGGTAGGAAGTGACTAATTTCGTTTCCGCCTGGGACCGCCTCTTAACTTTCTTTTGCCTCCCGAGAACCCCCAGGGATGGTCTTCCTAGGAGGGCTTCGGGGCTCCAAGAGGAAGCCTCCATCTCGAGGGCATGAGGGAAGCGCCTCGGGAGAATCAAGAAGCCCCTAAGCGGTTCCTCCAGGGTCCGGAGGAGTCACCCCCTGCCTTCCGCTGCACGGCGGCCCGCATTTTCTGGCCCAAACGTAAGAGAGGAAAGTACCCCGGACTTTGAGGCACACCCCCACACCTCCGGGCACCGAAGAGGAGACCTCGAAGCGGAGGAGAAGACGGGGGGAGCCCCCCGTGCCGCCCTTTGAAG
>NW_005871082.1:793079-821316 GCF_000147115.1 Myotis lucifugus
CGCCTGAGGCTCCAGCTCCGGACAGTCCGCAGCGCAGAACGCCGCAGCACAACACCTGAGCGCGCGGAACGTGCGCCAGGCGCCGGTCACGCGACTCGCCCGCCCGGCTCCGGCTCCGCGCGGGTGCCAGCTCGCGGGGTCCCGGCCCACAGCTCCGGCCCGGCCGCCCGCTCCCACCGTACCTGGCCGGCTGCGGCAGCGGCGGCAGCGGCGCTGCTCCTCACGTACCCGTTCCGCACCTCCCCGTTCGCCACGCAGCCGTTCGCCCGCAGCGGGCGACGGCAGCAGCAGCCTCCGGGCTCCGGCCGCATGGTCCAGGCAGCACCAGGCGCAAGACAGACTCTGTAGGCGGTGGCCGAAGCGGCGGCGGCTCCAAGTCCCGCTCCGCACCCCACCCACCTCCCCGAAACCGGAAATGGCTGCACGCTGCCGCCAATTCCCGGCTGTCACAAGGGGGCGGGGCCCACTCCCGCGGAGGCCCGGCCGCCCGCGGGAAGTCCGGGCCGGGGCTGGAAGGAGGGTCAGGAGATTACGGACCGCTGACCAATCTGGAGGAGGAGGAGGCGGACCCCATGCTGCCGCCTGGCCAATCACAGGCGAGAGTAAAGCTGGTCGCCTTGTCCAGGGGCCTTTAGGAGGGACTCGTGGACCTGGCACCCGATTGGCTTGGCTTTTGCTTAATGGTCCACCCTGACGAGGAGGCGGGGCCTAGGAAAATTAGCCAATTGGCGTGTGAGGGTAAAAAAGGGGGCCGAGCCCGTCTCTGGAGCGGGTTCCCTGGTTTTCCTGGACAGCTGGCGCCCCCTCTCTCTTGCCTCCGGGTAAATTCGCGGGTTTAATTCCAGGCCAAGACAGGGCTCCTTTATTTAATTAATTCCTCTATGGGTGTTGTTCTTATAGTAGTATTTTTTACATTATCTCACCATTATTCAGTTTACATTAACACATCTTTTTTCCCGCAGCTGCCAACATTTTTTTCATATTTTTTAAACCTTATTTTTCAATTACAGTTTACATTCGACATGAATTTGTATTAGTTTCAGGTTACAATGTAGTGGTTAAACAATCATATACGTTACACTGCATTAACACATTTCTTAAGTAGTCATTCAAATGTCCCTTTGCCCTCCACACTGTCTCTATCAATGTTTTGTGTTCAATTTCCTTTAAAGAGCACTTCCTTGAAAGTCAGGAAACCTGGTTTCCTTCCAACTCTGCCAATAACGGGAAGCTAAACCTTGAATACTTCACAACTTTAGGAGCCACATTCTTTAAAATGGAGTTAATACTTCCTGCTTCATAGACTCATTGCAAGAATTATTTTAATAAAGCATTGTCCACCTATCATGATACCTGGCTCACACTAGATTCTAGTGATGGCGAACCTTTTGAGCTCGGCATGTCAGCATTTTGAAAAACTCTAACTTAACTCTGGTGCCGTGTCACATATAGAAATTTTTTGATATTTGCAACGATAGTAAAACAAAGACTTATATTTTTGATATTTATTTTATATATTTAAATGCCATTTAACAAAGAAAAATCAACCCAAAAAAAGAGTTCGCGTGTCACCTCTGACACGCGTGTGTCATAGGTTCGCCATCACTGCGTGACTAAAAGTATAATAAATCCTGTATTATTTTCTCACCCCTTTAATCCTATCTTCCTACACAGGTTAGAAAGAAAGGAAATGGATGTATATTATAGCAAGAGACTTTTGGTTACCCATAAAGGATTTAGTGTTGGAGTTAAAAGTATGGACTCAGCTCAGGCTGCGTTTGAATACTGGCTGCACCACTTATGAGCAGAGTGACCTCTATACGTCTTCATCTGTTCAGGGGGGTAATAGATGTCCTGAGGATTTAATGAGTTGATACGTGTAGTGTATTTTGTTCAGGACCTGGCAATTAGTAAACATGAATAAGTGTTGGTTATTATTAATTGCTGAATGTGCCTGTGAGAGCCCCTACATTCTTCTCCGACCCTCCAGGAGCTTTAGAAAGGGGATTTGACAAGTTAGCAGTTTTGCATGATTTAGGAGCTAAACAATCTAACAGCAGGTGGGCAGAGCACATATCCTCTTTGAACTAACAAACAACATGATCCCAAAGAACCCAAGTTTGCGATATGAAGCTAAAAAAGAAGCATGTGGCCCTGACCTGTTTGGCTCAATGGATAGAGCATCAGCCTGGGGACTGAAAGGTCCCAGGTTCGATTCTGGTCAAGGGCATGTACCTTAGTCATGTACCTTAGTTGTGGGCACATCCCTGGTGGGAGGTGTGCAGGAGGCAGCTCATTGATGTTTCTCTCTTATCAATGTTTCTGACTCTCTATCCTTCCTCTCTGTAAAAAATCAATAAAAGATATATTAAAAAAAAAAAAAAGAAGAAGAAGAAGCATGTGGCCCTAGCTGGTTTGGCTCAATGGATAGAGCGTTGGCCTGCGGACTGAAGGGTCTCAGGTTCGATTCCAGCCAAGGGCACATGCCTGGGTTGCAGGCTCGATCCCTAGTAGGAGGTGTGCAGGAGGCAGCCGATCAATGATTCTCTCATCATTAATGTTTCTAGCTCTCTCTCCCTCTCCCTTCATCTCTAAAATCAATAAAATATATTTTAAAAAATTTAAAAAAAGAAGAAGCATGTGGTTTGTGCCTCACATTCTAATGAAAGACAAGATGTTCACATAGTAAACAACAATAAAAGGCCGACTGCAGGCTGGAGAGATTAGGCAACAGGAGTTCTGATGAGGAAGGCTGGATGACAGTGATGAGTCTGGACTTTCTAAATAAGACACTTTCAGGGCAAGAATCTAATTGGAAACATGGCTAAGGGATTTTAATTGACATTTACGTAGTGGGCTGAATGAATTGGAGACCACTTGAGAGGAGGATGTGGCATGAGCTTAATCTTAAGGATGATAAGGATTTAGAAAGTTGGAAATGAGAAAGAATGGGAGGATGTCTCTGGGAGAGGGAACCTTCAGAAGCTCAGGTGTAGAGGCTGTAAAGAGCAAAGCCTTAAATTGGAGACTCAGAGTAAAGAAGCCTGACTAGATTAGAGGTATCCTGTTAGCCAATCTCTCCCTCCGGAGGGCAGAATACCAGGTCCTTGGCTGGTTCTGCCACTTATTCACCATGTGTGGTCTTGGACGAGTCATGCAACATCAGCCTTGGTTTCTTCACCCATCTTATGAAGTCAATACTACTACCTCAAAAGCCTTTTGTGAGCATCAATGATACACTACACAAATGATGTCCTTGCACGCCATTGCTAAATCACAAAAAGGATGCCTCAGAAGGCAGTAGGAAACACCCCAGGCTCTGTGTAAGCAGAAAAACAACTCCTTCCAGATGCATAAGCAGCCTCATCATCATTTTACTGAGTTCATATGCAAAATACCATGTTAGGCACCAGGGTTACAACTCTTCTCTTCCTCCAAGATTGCTCAAACCACTTCAACTGTAAAACCTTTGTTGACCTCCAAACTCCACACACTTGTGTAAGCATGTGGGGCATTGCTTTGGGATTCTATTTTGAAAGGGAGGTTACACGGTGGTGAGAAGCCAGAGTTCTGCGGTTAGAGAGGATTGGAGATCCAGCTCTAGCACTTAGAAGCCTTGTGACTTTGGCAAAGTTGCCTAACCTCTCTGTGACTCAGTTCCTTCATCTGTAAAATGGGACATACCTATTAGAAAAGCATTTAGTATCAGGGCCTGTTACATAATATTTAATAACTGCTGGTGATTATTAGTTGAATGAATGAATTATTTATCAAATGAATGAATGATTGATTGAATACATTTACACCCCAACTAGACAGAGAGCAGGCTCCTTGAGTTCAGGGAATTGTCAAATTCATTTTTAGGTTCATAGCACCTAGCACAGTGCCTGGCACATAGTAAGTGCCCAATAAATGATGAGTGAATAAATGCATGAATGAATGAAAATCTGCTACTGTCTCCAAAAAGCCTTTTATCACATGGAAACTGTTAATTAAGATGTGTTTGGTTGCAGATAACATAAGCCAATAATAGAAAACTTCATCTAGAAAGGCAGATTTATTGGAACTCTCCTCAAGATAGGTAAGTGTTAGGACCCAGAAAAAAAATCTCAAACCTCAGCAACGAAAATTACAAACCTTCCTCTTAGCATCAAGTTACTTTGGAGGCTCAGCTTGCAGCAACCTACAACTTTCACATTCCCTAGGTCAAACATAAGCTACCAGAAAGAGAAATCTGATTGGCCCAGTTTAGGGTAAGATGGCTAATGCTTGACCAATCAATCAATGATGGCCAAAGCACAGTCAAGCTGCTGGAGGTGAGGAATCAGTGACAGAAAAGGAGGATTCGCTGCAGAGAAGGAAGGAACAACCTTATCACTGTCCATTACAAGGAATGGGAATGGAAAGGACAAATAACCATTGCTTGGAATGGGTATTAAAAGAGGAAGCTTCCAGGACAGCATTTTTAAAAGGGACAAGCAGAACTGCAGCCGAGGAAAAGAAATGAAGTGAGAGAAACCAGACCATTTAGCCGGGGAAGCAGCCCACCTGCACTATCAGATAAAGGCCTTGGTTGCGTGCAGTGCAAGTTAATGCTGGCCTACTTACACAAAAGGGAATTCATTGGAAGGTCATTAGCAGCTCAGAGACCTGGCTGGAGGTTGAGCGACCAGGCTTAGACAAAGTAAGGAGCTCCAGTGGGCTAGGCAGCAAGGACATCGGCAAGGGTTTGTGGCAGAAACTGTCTGGAGAACTAACCACCAAAATAAATGAGCTCCAACCAGCTCTTCCCTCCTTGGCACTTGTCCAAGAGTCAAAGTCCTGGGAGAGATCATCAGATTGGTGACTTTAGGTCACATTGGTCCAAATGGGAGGGTGGGGCAAACAAAAGAAGGATGTGCTTTCTTCACCTTTCATGTGGGCGGTGTTTACCAGGATTCACTCTCCCAAAAGGAGGACACAAAATGAGGAGAGGATGTTCCCCAAAGGAAATTGGGGACCTTCTAGAAAAAGGGAATAGATGTTGGACAGGCAAACATGACCAAGGTGCACCATATCTGTTAAAATAGCAGATGTAGAGGCAATCTACTTCCATACAAAACCCAGGGCTGGGCAACTCAGAGATATTATCTGATCCTGACTCTGAGAGCATCATTTGGTCTTCCTTTTCCAAATCTTTCAGGCTTCATTAATTCTGGGCATCATGCTGGGTACTACGAATACAATGATAACCAACCAAACAAATAAACAACATGGTCTCTGCTTTTACGGAGCTGCCATCCTGGTTTACAAGAAATGGACTTGCTATTTCCCTTTTTATTACTTCTTTTTTTTTTTTTTTAGAACAACTCAGCAAAATAAAATTCCTGTTTATTGTGGACAACATTGTTTCACACATACATCGAACAGGTCAAAAGTAAATAAATAAATAAACAGCAATTTCATAGACAAAAAAAGGGAAAAAAAAGAAACCTTTTTATCTTTGGCCTTTTTAACCATCTCATACAAACCAACTACTTATAGTACAGCTAAGTACATACACAAAAAGTTACTGGAATGCTCGGAATAAGATTGGTTTTTTTTTTGTTATTGTTTTTGCTTTTTTTACAAGGTTTTTTTTCTCCTTTGAGATTATAGTGAACATGGTCACACCACAAGTAAAGTCAGAAGTAGGACAGAGAATGCTCCAAAGGCTGGTTTGGTCATCCCAAGATCATTAAAAATGGCTGACCCCTAACAATATGTACAAAAATATAAAATGTAAATAAAAAATACAAACACATTTTCCTTTTTAAAGTACTTTTAAGAAAAAAAGCAGGGCCTTGGAAGTTTTGGTTCTTTTTTCCTCCCGTGTTGCAAATTCACGTTGTGGTTTTGGTTGGGTGGTGGAGAGTGCCTGTCATCTGCAGGTGGCGCTGCCTGAGGTGGGTGGGTGGGCAGGTGGGCGGAAGTCTCTACTGGAAGGTGACCACGTTTAGATTCTGAGACGGGAAGTGGAGGGTGAAGAGGTCACAGAGGCCTTTAACTTTTCCTTATTTTGCTGACTAGTCATCCTCATCGGTCTTCTGTTTCTTGGTGTCAACATCGTCATCCTCATCATCTTCAGCTGCCCGTTTGCCTGTAGCTGCCTCAGCCTCCTCATCTTCATCTCCATCCTCTTCCTCACCATCACCTTCCTCTTCCTCCTCCTCCTCCTCCTCCTCCCCTCCTTCTTCCTCTTCTTCATCTACCTCATTGTCAGCCTCCTGCTCCCCATTTTCCTCATTAGCGTTCCCATTCGCAGGTGCATCTCTTCCATGCTCTGCCTCCTCCACAACTTCCTTCTTCTCCTTTAAGTCCTTGGTGGTGATCTCGGAGCTGGTGTCCACAGCCGTGTCTGACACGGTGGGGCACGCTGGTGATCCTATGCAGCGCATTTTTTTTTTTTAAAGCGAGAGTTGGAGGACTCTGGCGAAGAAGCTGCCGGAGTCCACGGCGGTGGAGGAGGCGCGGCGAAGGTGGTTGCAGCGAGCGGAGAGGGAGCCACAGGAACAATGCAAAGATGGCTTTTCAGAGCAGCCAGTGGCCCCTTTTTATTACTTCTAATCTAATACAATGAATGAAGAGTCTACTTCTTCTCTCCCTGGGTTTCTGGCCCTACTTTTGCTGGAAAATCTTAGATCACATTTTTGGACCATATTCAGTGATAATATTTGCATCTACAAGAACTGAGTCAGCTTCAGGACCAGTTTAGAATTGCAGTATCATTGCTAGACTTAAGTTGTTTAAAGGAATGATGCATGCAAATAAGAAGCTTTAAGAGAAAATGATGGTTTCTGATTGGCTCAAGGTGCCTGTTGAACATCCACTAGAGTGATTTTAATCTGTGTCTAACAAGGCTGTTGTAATTGGAGCTTGGAGATAAAATAGATGAGCATTCCAGGAATAGGCA
This sequence comes from Myotis lucifugus, assembly GCF_000147115.1. Lineage (NCBI taxonomy): Eukaryota > Metazoa > Chordata > Mammalia > Chiroptera > Vespertilionidae > Myotis > Myotis lucifugus. The sequence continues at coordinate 800,011 of NW_005871082.1, forward strand.
GCAAGAGCCTGTCTCTCAACGGTAGGTCTCTGCCATTGTGTTTCCTCTGCCCTAGAAGCACCTCAGAGCCTCCTACTCAACTGCCATGCCCCACACTGCCACCCTGGACTTCCTGTGGGTACAGATGCGACTGAGTGTTGCAATCATCTGAGGCTCTGCTTCAGGAAGTGGACTTTTACTTCTGGCGCCAGGAAGGAGGAGAGGGGTGGTGCTGCAGATAACAATTATGATGGTGATGGTATTAGTCAAGACTTTCAGTTTTGAAACTAAATTCAAATTGTATTAAGCATAGAGATTTGTTGGCTTATATAACCAAAAATAAAACACCCAAAAAACCAAAACAAACAAACAAACAAAAAAAAAAACTAGGTAGATCTGACTGAATCTAGGTGCTCAAACCAGGCCATCAAAAAATCTGTCCCAAAGAAAAAAACAAACAAAAATCTGTCCCTATCCTTGGTTTGGTGTCCCAATAAATTTGGTTCATTCCCAGATAGGAGGTCACCATTGATAGTAAAGATGGCTTATGGCTGGCAAGTTTGCAGTCAACCAGCTTTAAAACCTCAGCTGAGGGTGAGAATGCCACAAAGAAAGCCTGGTATCCTGCTTGGAAGCCCTGAAGATGGCTGGCGCTGGAGCATCAGGCCCATGCCCTACCATCACTGGCGGTTGGTAAGAGTAGAAGGGGAGCAGTAAAGATGCCTCTGCGTCCCTGCGGAACCCCCACACACTCTGGGCCGCAACGAATAGGAGGGCTACTGAGATGGGCCTTAAAGCCTGGAGCGTGGGCTCAGGTGGAGTTGCTACAGGTGAGAGATTCACCTAACTCAGCAGATACTGCAGGCAGGCCTGAAGGCAGCTGGATGGCTTGGCTTCCTGGCCCTACGGGGCACATTAAGATTCAACCATGAGATTCCAGCAAAGGTGGTCGGTTACCATTCTTGTTGTGTTTATGCAAACATCAGGCCAAATTGAATACAGTAGATAAATTAATCTTGATTTGGCTTTTTGATAGCCATGGAGGAATTTTAAGAAGAAAGATCCTATTTCAATAGAAGTTGTTAAAGCTAAAATGGTTTCTTTCCCTTCCACCGGACCATTTGTTAAGCGTATAGGGATAGTTCAGTTGATAGTTCTGTGTGCCCAGTATGGGCCTCTAGCAACGGTGAAATAGAAATGCAGTCCGTCTCATGATTGAGCCGGAAGTTCCAAAACAAAGGGGGGAATGAAAGGGCGAGGACTACGCCCTCCATCTTACCCTGGGTCCTCCATTTTTAGGCAGCCATGTGCTCGGCAAGGCTTCTTCCCGGAAGCCCAAGCCTCTGCTAGCCACACCCAGGATTCCTTTAAACTAACCAATGACAATCAAGGGAAGTGCGCGCCATAGATTTGACCACATCCTGTGTAACGAGGCACCGACTTGCGCCTGGCCAATCGGCCGGGCCCACAGTCCCCTCTCCTCCCCTTACTCCACCCCCCTATAAAACTCCTCTTCCCACTGGGCTAGCTCTCTCTCTGCCACTTGCTGCTGTGTCAGTAAGGAGGGTAGGGGAGCCAAGCCCGGGTTTGAATAAAAGACTCTTTGCTTTTGCATCGGACACGGCTGGCTCCCTGGTGTGGTCTACTGGGGATCTTGAAATCTGGGCATAACATTCACATGCTCAAACAAGGCTGCTGAGGGCCCATCCAGTGTGAGTGTGTGTGTGTGTGTGTGTGTGTGTGTGTGTGTGAGAGAGAGAGAGAGAGAGAGAGAGAGAGGAGAGTGTGTGTGTGTGTGTGTGTGTGTGTTTGTGTGTGTGTGTGAGAGAGAGAGAGAGAGGGAGAGAGAAAGAGAGAGACATATTGGGTGAGGAAGAAGGGAAGTGATAAAAAGTCAGGTTAAGTATGTTAGGGAATGAGTGGATGGGAAGGGGCCATCCAGCCTGGGAGAGATGACCAGGTTCCAGCAACAGGTGGAAAAGCTGAGAGGTATACCTCAACATAATAAAAGCCATTTATGACAGGCTCCAGCAACAGGTGGAAAAGCTGAGAGGTATACCTCAACATAATAAAAGCCATCATGACAAATCCACAGGCAACATCATACTCAATGGGCAAAAACTAAAACCATTTCCCTTAAGAACAGGAACAAGACAGGGATGTCCACTCTCACCACTCCTGTTCGACATAGTACTGGAAGTACTAGCCATTGCAATTAGACAAGAAGAAGAAATAAAAGGCATCCAAATTGGGAAAGAAGAAGTAAAACTGTCCTTATTCGCAGATGACATGATATTGTACATAAAAAACTCTAAAGATTCCATCAAAAAACTATTAGACTTGATAAATGAATTCGGCAATGTAGCAGGATACAAAATTAACGCCAAGAAATCTATGGCATTTCTATACACCAATAGTGAACTTACAGAAAGAGAGACTAAAAAAACAATCCCATTTACCATCACACCAAAAAAATGAAGATACTTAGGAATAAACTTAACTAAAGAGGTAAAAGACCTCTACTCAGAAAACTACAGGACGTTGAAAAAAGAGATAGAGGAAGACATAAACAGATGGAAGAACATACCATGTTCATGGATTGGTAGAATCAACATCATTAAAATGTCCATATTACCCAAAGCAATCTATAAATTCAACGCACTGCCAATTAAAATACCAAGGGCATATTTCACAGACCTAGAACGAACTCTCCAAAAATTCATCTAGAATAAAAAAAGGCCCCGAATAGCTGCAGCAATCCTGAGAAACAAGATCAAAGTAGGTGGGATCTCAACACCTGATATCAAGCTGTATTACAAAGCCACTGTTCTCAAAACTGCCTGGTACTGGCACAAGAACAGACATATAGATCAATGGAACAGAATAGAGAACCCAGAAATCGACCTGAACCAATATGCTCAATTAATATTTGACAAAGGAGGCAAAAACATACAATGGAGTCAAGACAATCTCTTCAATAAATGGTGTTGGGAAAATTGGACAGATACATGCAAAAAAATGAAACTAGACCACCAACTTACACCATACACAAAAATAAACTCAAAATGGATTAAGGACTTAAATGTAAGACAGGAAACCATAAAAATACTAGAGGAATGCAAAGGCAACAAAATCTCAGACATATGCTGAGGCAATTTCTTCACTGATACTGCTCCTAGGGCATTGGAAACTAAAGAGAAAATAAACAAATGGGACTACATCAAAATAAAAAGCTTCTGCACAGCAAAAGAAACCATCAACAAAACAACAAGAAAGCCCACTGCATGGGAGAACATATTTGCCAATGTTATCACTGATAAGGGCTTAATCTCCAACATTTATAGGGAACTCATACAACTTAACAAAAGGAAGATAAACAATCCAATCAAAAAATGGGCAAAGGACCTTAACAGACACTTTTCAAAAGAGGATATTCAGAAAGCCAAGAGACATATGAAAACATGCTCAAAGTCACTAATCATCCGAGAGATGCAAATGAAAACAACAATGAGGTATCATCTCACACCTGTCAGAATGGCTATCACCAACAAATCAACAAACGACAAGTGCTGGAGAGGATGCGGAGAAAAGGGAACACTCATGCACTGCTGGTGGGAATGCAGACTGGTGCAGCCACTATGGAAGACAGTATGGAGTTTCCTCAAAAAGTTAAAAATGGAACTCCCATTTGACCCAGTGATCCCACTTCTAGGAATATATCCCAAGAAACCAGAAACACCAATCAGAAAGGATATATGCACCCCTATGTTCATAGCAGCACAATTTACCATAGCAAAGATCTGGAAACAGCCTAAGTGCCCATCAGCAGATGAGTGGATTAAAAAACTGTGGTACATCTACACAATGGAATACTATGCTGCCTTAAAAAAGAAGGAATTCTTATCATTTGCAACAGCATGGATGGAACTGAAGAGCATTATGCTAAGTGAAATAAGCCAGTCAATGAAAGAAAAATACCACATGATCTCACTCATTTGTGGATAATAAAGACCATTATAAACTGATGAACAAAAATAGATACAGAGGCAGAGCTGCCTCGAACAGACTGTCAAACTACAGCGGGAAGGCCGGGGAGGGTTTGGAGGCAGGAGGGGGAAGTAAGAGATCAACCGAAGGACTTGTATGCATGCATATCAGCAAAACCAATGGACACAAGCCACTGGGGGGTAGGGGAGGCTGGGGGAATTTCAAGTAGGGCGTGGGGGGGGGAGGAGACATATGTAATACTTTTTTGTAATACTTTAAGCAATAAAAAAAGAAAAAAGAAAAAGAAAAGCTGAGAGGTAAAAGCTCTTCCAGGGAGTAGCTGAGAAATTCCTTAGAAAAGAAGTAAAAATGCAATCTCCGAAGGGCTTTTCTTGAATTATTGTGGAAAAGAAGTGGGTAGAGAAATAACAATGAAGGAAGGAGTGGCCCTAGGGAAAAAAAGTTGTTACTGAGAAAATAGAGGGTAGAATTAATTGTCATTCTAACCTTCCTGCCACTGAGACTGTTGCAATGTACCCCGCGAATCACACAAGGACGCCTCAAGAAGTCGAATTAAGGAGTCACATTTATTGCAAATCCGGGACTACGAGGGGGCATTTCGCTCTCCCAAATCTCACAGTGCCCTCCCCAGCCCCACCACCAGATTTATATAGGCAAAGATCACAAAGGTATTGATTACATCCCAGGGTTTGGAATGAGGAACCTGGTTTGCAAAAAGCAGTTTACAGAAGCAGACTTAAGCATGTTATTTAAATTATAGTTTTGGGGTCTCCGGATCATTGAGTTGACAGAAACACATTATCTAGAGCCCTCGGGTCTTGGGACCACTGAGTCAACAGAAACACGTTATCTGGAGCCCTCTGACCTTGGGATAATTGTGCTGTCCTGGTTCCCAGGTACAGAAGAATGTGCTTTCTAAAATCAGTATGACCACAACCAATGGGGTATTCACATTACAATCAATAAGGTATTCAATCGAATGGGATGATTTATATAATTCAGAAAATCAAAATAACTTTTCTATTGTTAAACAAAGCAAATAACTACAGAAGCCAAACAGCAGGGTTAAAGTTAAACTGTAGTTTCTACCTGAGATGATTGCTACCATACTTCAAGACAAAAGAAAAGAAAGTGAAAGCCAGGAGTTCTGGTTATTTGAGGCTGACTTCCCACAGAGGGAGTGTTCTTATAATTTGTGTGTATTTCCCGACAATTGCTGGCAGCAACTTTTCTCTTTAGAAAAGTTCACGGAAACAGACTGGGGTCAGCCTGAACACGGTTTTCCCAACAGAGATGAGGGCACTGTGGAGGCCAGCACATTGCCCTGAGGTGGCCAGGTTCCCACAGTGCCTATCCTCTAAGGGCAGTGGTCAGATGGAGGCTAGGGGTGGGGCAGGGAGCAATTCTGAGAAGGGAGAGCGGGAAGGGGGGCGGGCTGGGGACATGCTGGGAGAAGGCTGTGATATCCAAGCTCAGTCCCCTCTCCCCTGTGTGCTGGGAAGGGTCAGGGGTGAAAAGGATGAGCTGGCACAGGCACTAGGCCCGGAAACTAAAGGACGTGTTTAGAGAAAACACGGGAAGGAAGTCAGGGAGTCAGGCTAGCAGGAACTTTGGAGTTAAATGTTGGACAATTCTGGGAACACAGAAACTGGGCTTGATTTGATCCAACCCTCCCTCCCTCTTTCTCTGCATTCCACATAGTTCATCCCCACGGCACTTGGCCCCTGCACACGCACTTTCCACTGCTCCTCCTGTCTGTTTTGTTCACTACAGAACATCCGGTACCATGCTCTGCACATAGGAGGTGCTTAACAAACATTTCTTTAATAAGTGAACGGAAATGTGTAATTAGAAGAAAGAACCCAAGACATAAACAAATGCATTGCTTGTCTAATAAGGTGGTACTCAGGGAGGAAAGACACTTTTATGACATTTCAGCTCCACCTTTGGCCTGTTACTGACGGATTTATTTTGTGCCGGGAAAGGCTAAGGAGGCAGGAAAAAGATTTGGAACCATTGGACCAATGAGTAATTTCCCAAACTAAATTGTAGGAGGGGGACTTTTCATTTAAAAGAAATTTTACCTGGAAGCCTAAACAAATAAAAGAGATGAAAAAGAGTAACAACACAAACCAGCGGTGCTCTCCTGCCCCATCCTCACTGAAGGACTGGTTTTCAAAGACACGCATCTGATACTCCAGGATTACCAATAAAGAACCGAGGCCCAGGTGGATGTTAACTGAAATTACGATGGTAATCATTTCACAACATATGTATGTCTGGTCATTGTACTGTACACCTTAAACTTATACAGTGTCGCGTGTCAATTACATCTCCATAAAACTGACAAACCAAATTAATTATTTAATTAAAGAAAAACCCTGAGGCCCAGAGAGGCTAAGTGACTGATTCAGTGTCACCCAGCATAGAAGGAAAGAAAGAAGGCAACAACAACTAAAAGAGCACAGGAACTTGAGTAAATGAACTTGCGAAAAGCATGGCCTGCAGGCCAAAGTCTGCCTGTTGCCTGTTTCTGCACAGACTGAGAGCTAAGAATTTTTTTTTACATGTGTAAATGGTTTTTAAAAAAATCAAAAGAGGCATAATATTTTGTGGCAAGTGAAAAATTATACAAAATTCAAATGTCGGTATCCATTAAGTTTTATTGGTACACAGCCACACCTATTCATTTACTGTTGTGGGTAAATTTATAAGAGCACTTTGGTAATTGTAACTGACAAGGCCAGCTTCTCACCATGCCCTGTCCTTCCACCTATTATATTAGCTAATACTACATACTTTCTCTGTGCTAAATACCTATGCTAAATACCTCTCAAGCATTATTTTCTCTATAGACGAGACTTTAGGATTTTTATCCCCATTTTACAGAAACTGAGGCTTAGGGAGACTAATGTCACACTATAATGATGGAACAAGGACGTGGGTGAGGTCAGGATTCAAACTCAGGTCAACCTAATTTGATAGGGTATTTCTTTATTTAAAAATTTTTATTTTTATTTTTATTGGTTTCAGAGAGGAAGGGAGAGGGAGAGAGAGAGATAGAAACATCAATGATGAGAGAGAATCATTGATCAGCTGCCTGCTGCACACCCACAACCTGGACATGTGCCCCTTGACTGGGATCAAACCTCAGACACTTCAGTTCACAGGCGGACGCTCTATCCATCGAGCCAAACCAGCTAGGGCGGAGGTGTATTTCTTAAGCAGCATATTGTATTGCTAGAGACTGGAGATGGATATATCCTAGTCCATGTAATGTCCCTAAGAATGAAATAGTGAATCATTCAGGGTCCTGTCAGGAAAAGGGAAATCATCCTGAGTATCTGAAACAGAGGGATCTTAATGCAGAGAACTTAGTCTGTTCGGGCTGCCGTAACAAAATACCATAGATTGGGTGGCTCAAACAACAGAAATTTATTTCTCACAGTTCTGGAGGCTGGGAAGTCCAATATCAAGGTGCCACAAAGGTAGGTTTCAATCTGAGGCCTCTTTTCTTGGCTGAAGTGACTGCCATCTCACATGACCTCTTCTTTGCAAATGAGTGAGAGAGCAAGTGAGCTCTCTGGTGTCTCTTCTGATAGGGGCACTAATCCTATTGGATCAGGACTCCATCCTAATGACCTCATTGAACTGTAATTACCTCCATAAAGGCCCTCTCTCCAAAGTCACATTAAGGGTTAGGGCTTCAACAGATGAATTTGGTGAGGACACAAACATTGAGTCCATAATGAAGAGTAAAGAAGGGAGATTGTGTTATGGAGCCCAGAGATGGGGGTCCATTGGTTTAAATAGAATTGTGATGGGCCTACCCAGGAGGAGCCAGAGGCACAGAGAAGATGCAGCAACCATTGAAGATGCTGCCCAAGGCAGAGAGAGAAGGGAAACATACTCAGGGCTTTCCTCTTCTCCCACCTTCTGATCTCTTATCTTCCAGGAGAATCCCCTCAGGCAGCAGGAGCCAGCTAACTCAGGAAGTCCTGGGAAATGCAGTCTATAGGAGTCAGTTCCACTTTGACACAGAGCAGGGGAAGAAGGAAAATAGATCTGGGGGCTTGGACTGGCCCCAAAAGTTTCACAGACGTTCTCCCGTTCTATGCTTGACACACCTAGCTTAGGTTGTTATTACTCAAGGACTGTGCTGAGTGGCCTACCAAGAATGCACAATGAATTAAACCAGCTGTCGCCAACCGGACCACTGGTGGTACGTGAGGTTGGTGACCGCTGAATTAAACTATAAATTCAATACATCTGATGAAAACATTTCTGAACTATGTTTCTTTTTTAAAGGTGCCAAAGGCATATATAGTATAATCCCATTTGCGTGTGTCTTACAGTAACTTACACTAGCTGTTGTAATAAACGCCAAATTCTCCATAGACTGACAGGTTAGCAGATTCTTTTTTTACTAACATAACAGTCTAACATGGGATTCTCCCAAGTGGTTCCCCTCCAAGGGGCAACTCAGGGATCTAGGATCCTCCCGCCATGTGGCCGTCGTACTGTCTCAGAGTTTCCATGAGAACATAGAAAGCCACACAAATAGTACAGGCCTGTGCAGAAGACTGGGCAGGTGGCATGAGGGGATTCTTCTGGAAGTGGAATACACCACTTTGCCACGGGAGCCCATATCACAGATTTCCAGCTTAGTCGCAAGAGAGGCTGGGAAATGTAAGCTCTCTGAAGGCCCAGGAAGAAGAAACGGTTTGGTGAGCACAGAGCCACTGTGTTAAAAAATAAGCAAACATATGCTCGTACTGGTATATGCATACAAATGCTCCTGAAAGAATACATAAGAAGCAGGACCAGCTGCAGAATTTGGGAGCACAGCGCAAAATGAAAATGCTAGGTTTCCTGTTCAAAAATTATTAAGAATTTCCAGATGTCAATGGCAGAGCATTAAACCAAGTGCCCAGTCCTTCTAAGCATGGGCCTGGGCAACTGCAGAGGTAGTACACCTATGAAGCTGGGCCTGATAAGAAACTCCTAACATGATTATTGCTGCGAAGTAATTATTTCTGTGGGGGTTGGGGAAGGAAGGGAGAATTGACTTGTCATATTATACTCAAGTATACACTTTGGGGGAGCCAGGTACATCTATTACTGTAGATGGTCAAACGACCCTTTCACAGGGGTCGCCTAAGACCATCCTGCATATCAGATATTTACATTACTATTCATAACAGTAGCAACATTACAGTTATGAAGTAGCAACGAAAATAACTTTATGGTTGGGTCACAACAAGAGGAACTGTATTTAAAGGGCCAGAAGGTTGAGAACCACTGCAGTAGCCTGACTGAAGCCATTGATCTAAAGAAAATGTCTGTTGGAAAGGGTTGGTCAGCAATTGGTGCGTAAAAAGGAGATGCAAAAAAAGCACACATTGACAGTTTCCATCTAAGTTTTGTCCTGAGAGGGTGTTTTGATTATATATCTACACTAATAAAAGAGAAACATGCAAATGGGTGTCACTCCACTATGCCCACCAGCCAATCAGAGCGACTATGCAAATTAACCCAACAAAGATGGCGGTTAATTTGCATACACAGGCGCAGAAAGAAGACTGAAGGCTCTGGCTGGAGGGAAGACTGAAGACTGAAGATGCTTGGCTTCTCCACTGCAGCTGGACCAAAGGCCTGGGTCCCAGGTGCCAGAGGAAAACCGGTGCCGGCAGCCAGGGGAAGGAAGGCTTATTGCACGAATCTCTTTGTGCAACGGGCCTCTAAAATATATATATAATTTTATGTATCATATTATAGAGAGCATTTTATTAGTATATAATTATTTTATGAGCTTAAATTGATGGCATTTACATTACAATCAAGAAGAAAATTACATTTACATTATAATTAAGGAGAAAATTGCAAGGAGACGATTGCAATCTGTTGTGCTATCAGAGTTAGTATTTTGGGTTTCTTTGCATATGTCTTGGTCAGAATAGGTTAGGCTATGCTGCCATAATAAATGATCCCAACATTCAGTGGCATGTTACAAGGGTTAATTTCTCACTAACATCACCACCACTCACATTTTATTGTCAGATCACATGGTCAAGCCCAATGTCAACAAGGCAAGGAAATAGGATCCTATCCAAGGGAGAGGCAGTGAATCCTCACAAACAACAATACAGCCTGACACAGCAAAACACTGCAGAACTCTGGATTAACAGAAAGATCAGGAGGAATGATAAAAGCTCACCTGGCAATCTCAAGGACTCTAATTAAATGAACTCCCAAGCTTGCAATAAAAGTGAGAAATCTTGTTTCAAAGTTGAATCACCAAGCACTGAGCTTATTACTTATCATAAATATAAAAGTCAGACTAGCAGCACCCACCTTAAATAAGCATTACATTTTTTATGTCATCATCACCATGTGATGTGTTAAGCATTCACTTTTTATTGCCCAACTGACTCTTACCCTGTGATAAGAATGTGTTTCTAGAAGATATACCTGACCTTGGCTCCTGCATTCAATTGAATGCAGAGGGCACGTGCTTCAGGGGAGAACCTACTTGGATAAGGTACCAGGCCTGGGATTTTCAATAAGAACCAGTGCAGAGATACAGTCTTCCTCATCAGTCAAGAAAATCACAGCAGGAAAATTCACCCCCAGGACTGTTCTAAAGCCTGGCTGGCTAGTTATCATGTCCAAATACAAAAATAGAGAGGGCTTGGAAATCCCAATACCTGGAAGTGTCAGGCCGATAAGGTAAGTGGTAAAAATGATAACAAAGAGCAATTGACCTTCAGATTCATGGTCAGCAAGCTGTAGGGAAGGGAGGAGACAGATAAATGTAAAGAATCTGCAGCACTTGTAAAGGGAACAGATGCTGTCTAGCTGTTGCTACGTAGAAAAAAGCCTTATGAGATACCACCTCACACCGGTCAGAACAGCTATTATCAACAACACAGGAAATAACAAGGGTTGGAGAGGTTGTGGAGAAAAAGGAACCCTCACTCACTGCTGATGGGGATGTAAACTGGTACAGCCACTATGGAAAACAGTATAGAAGCTCCTCAAAAAATTAAGAACTTGACCCAGTTTATCTACCTGAAAAACTCGAAAACATTTATTGGCAAAGATTTATGCACCTGTATTCATTGCGGCATTATTCATGGTGGCCAAGACCTGAAGACAACCAAAGAATCCTTCGATAAAGAATTGGATAAAGAAGATGTGGTACATATATCACGGAATACTATTCAGCCAAAAGAAAAGACGAAATATTGCCATTTGTGACAATGTGGATGGGCCTTGAGAATATCATGCTAAGCGTAATGAGTCAGAAAAAGCTAAGAACCATGTGATTTCACTCAAATGTGGGATATAAAGCTCATAGACATACACAACAGTTATGTCTTTGTGTATGTCTATGAGCTTTATATGGTTACCAGAGGGAAGGGGCTAGGAGGTAGTAAAGGGTAAAGGGGGCCAAATATATGGTGATGGAAGCTGATGTGACTTTTGGGTGGTGGGCACACAAGGCAATATACAGAGTATGTATCATAGAAACATACACTGGAAACCTATGTGATCTTATTAACCGTTGTCACCCCAATGAATTTAATTTTAAAAGTTGCAAATCAAATTTGCATGTGAAATCTGCTGGGTTTAAAATGCTGGTACTAATTCAAAATTCTGAAATGCAGTGTGGGCCAAGTGAGACACTTTCGTAGGTTGTGTTTGGGGTTATCAGTCTGTAATCCCTGAGATCAGTAACCATGGGAAAGATCTTGGAAGAGGGAGGAAAAATCTGGAAGGCCTAAAGGCCTAGAGGAGGAGTCCTGAAAGAAGGACCGTGGGATGGGGCAGAGGTGGGGGAGGAAAGGGGTGTGGACAGCTGCCAGAGGGAGAGGGACCAGAGGGAAAAGACACAGATGGGATATTGAGAAAGTTTTGTGATCTGTGACCTCTTCATTCTTCTTTTCAGAAAACCTTTAGGAAAATGGACTTTCAGCATGAGTGCTTCTGGAGTCAGATTTGTGCTCTCTTTGTACACATTTTTTTGCATTGAAATCTCTTCCTTTCTCTTTCTCTCATTCTCTCATTCTCTCTCTCTCTCTCTCTCTCTCTCTCTCTCTCTCACACACACACACACACACACACACACACACATGCACACACACACACCTGGAATGCTATACACCAAATTGATAGCAGTGGATATCTTGTGGTGTGACTGGTAACTTTCACTTCCTATTTTAAACATTTATGTGTTTGCATTTTGTTTTTTTTACAACAGGACATATTTGTTCATAATCAGGAAGAAAAATAACATTCTGTATTTCCATTTTGAAGAAAAAAAGGAAGAAGTGAATGAAGCCTAGTAGTTTGAACCCGCCAGATGGACAAAAAAATGAGTTATTTAATGTTTTGTTGCCTAAATTAGAGAAAAGCGAGTGGAGGAGGAAGGCAGGACAGCAGGGAGGAAGGATGGACGGAGACGGGCTGGCGGCTGTCCCACCAGGGAGGAAGGACAGAGGGACTACGGGCCTGGGTTGGGGAAGCAGCCCTCTGGCGCCAGGCAGTTCTGAGGGAGCAGCTGGGGGTGTCAGCACAAACCCCGGAGTCCTGGCCAGTTTGGAGTGAGTTAATTTAGAGATGGGGGAATTGGGTACCAGTTGTGTTGGCCACCAGCACAAAGCTACATCCCCGTTTCTTACTCTCAGTGAATCTTCACACTGCAAAGTATGCCCACAGCTTCTGTCCTCACGTGTTAAGAATGTGTGACTGGCTATAGTCAGGAGCAAGACTTTTAGCCTAAGAGGGGGGATTTAGAATCAGGGTCCAGGCCCAAAGGACCTGAGAAAGAGTGTAGCACGCAAAGCCAACCCTTCCTGGCAGCCATCAGTTCGGGCGATAGCTTGAGAGCTGTCCAGACACCAGGCACGGGGACTTGTGTTCCACGCTGGGGATTCAGAGACAGGAGGACAGGATTCTCCCCGGATGTCCTCTTAGGCAGGAAACAAGAGCCGCCGTTGAGGAGGTGGCTTGAGGTCAAGAGAGAGCACTTGAGACCACAGTGCTCTTTCACTTGCTGTCCATGTGACGGTGGACACGTGACCAACCCGTCTCCTCTGTTTCCCATCTAAAAGGGGGATGATAAGCTCCTGGCTTTTGGGGTTATTGCGAGGATGAAATGAGATAATGCTTCTCGAATCCTCAGCTGAGGGGCTGGCAGTCAGTGCACCATTTGTGTTGCTATTGCTCTGCACAAACGTGGTCAGGGGAACCCACAGGGGGCCAGGGAAAGCCACAACGGAGCATGAAGTGGGTTGTTATGGAGGAGTAAGAGTTTGTTGGGAAAATGTGGGCAGTTTATCACCAGCAAAAGAAGAGAGGCACGAAATACATGTATGGTGTTGGTGAAGAGCAAGGACTTAAGCACAGGTGGGTATTCTGTAGGGAAGCAGAGGTGGTGGGAGTAGGTGGTGGCCCCGTGTGTGTGTGTGGGGGGGGGGAGGGGGTGGCAGAAGCTGGCTCTGAGTGGCCTTGGAAATGTCGGCTGGCTTTGCTTTTGAGGTTTCTAAGCAAAGAACAACAGGATCAGCAATGTGTCCTGGAGAATAGGTTCTGCAAGAGGTACGTACCCGTTTGGGAGAGTGGCCAAGAGCTTCTGGCTGTTGTCCCCGGACTGGTCACTAGAGGGAAGCCTGGGCTCAGAAGTGGTGCCCCACTGCATATTGTTGAGGGGCTGCTGGTCCCTGACCTCCGAGAAGGGGTGTCCCAGGGGCAGCCAAATCCCAACTCCCATCAGTCCCTCACACAGTCTGAGACAGACTTGCTGGATTATGGACAAGGGCACTGGCAAGTTAGGAAGAAATGCCCTGATGTGCTGGGGAACCTTGACCTCCATGCATCTGACAACTGACCTCTTTTCACCCTCCCAGCTCATCCTCCGTTTCTTTCTGTCCCTGCTGCTGGCCCACACCAGGTGTGTGGACACCCCAGCCTCTGAGGCCAAGTTTTCTCCTCACGCCCCCAAGCAGCTGCTGTGGACCTACACTGGTAGGAGGATGAACGGTGAGGACTCCACCGGCCCAGGGAGCAGGTTGGGCCATTTAAAAAGAGAATCCTGGGGGCCCAGGTGCTCAGAACACAGACTAGAAGGGGTTGAGGGCTCTGGGTAGGCACTTCCCTCAGGCCTGTGAGGAATCGCCTCAAAGGGAGGGGCATGGTTAAAGGACAGACCCTGCATGAAAGGATCTTACACACAATGCCCAGCGTGATGCCTAGCAATTAGTGGGCTTTTAATAAAAGCTACTTAGACAAATGAGTTCTTCTTCAACTCTTGATTGGCTTGTGTGGCAAAGCCCAGTCACTTTCCTGTGTTGAGGGCTCTGTGTTGTTTTTATTTTATTTATTTATTTTTAAAATACATTTTTATTGATTTCAGAGAAGAAGGGAGAGGGAGATAGAAATATCAATGATCAGAATCATTGATCGGTTGCCTCCTGCATGCCCCACACTAGGGATCAAGCCCACGTCCTGGGCATGTGCCCTGACTGGGAATTGAACAGTGACCTCCTGGTTCATATGACAATGCTCAACCATTGAGCCACACTGGCGAGGGGAGGGCTCTGTAGTTTTAAGAAAGATGTACAAGTCCTTTGACACACTCCTAAAGAGATGGAGCCTAATTTCTCTTCTGGACCAGACTTGCTTGCTTCTTCTTTTTTAAAATTGATTTTAGAGGGAGACAGAGAAAGAGACAGAGAGGGGGAAACATTGACTTGTTGTACTTACTTATGCATTCATTGGTTGATTCTTGTATGTACTCTGGCTGGGGATCAAACCTACAACCTTGGTGTATAGGGATGATGCTCCAACCAACTGAGCTACCCAGCCAGGGTAGACTTGCTTGCTTCTAAAGAATAAAATGTAAGTGATGGCTTCTGTGGTCCTATCCCATACATGACACATGACCTCTGTCTTCCCTGTGGGGTTGGCATCTTCCCAGTAGTTTTAGTCTTCTGCCTCTCCTTGTGTGTCCTGGGAACTCTTGATTAACTTGGTACTTTGCACAGTGCTCTGCACATACCAGGCCCTCCCTCTCTCCTCAGGTCAGAATGAAAATCGAGATGCTTCAACCACGGCATTTTGAGACTGAGGTTTTATTTTCTCTTTAGCTGGTCTTTTTTTCCTAGCCTTTGGGCGGGTACTGTTTTGTTAAATCACCAATGCTGATGGATCCAACCATCTTTACAAGAATACCATATAAATGTGAAATCATTACTCCTCTTTCACAAAGACCATACCATAAAGAATCATTCCATTTTATGGATGGGGATGTGGTTGCAAATTACTTAATGACCCTTAAACGATGGCAGAGAGCCAGAAGAGAATGGAAAATCCTGTCATCCATTTTCATAGCTCAGTAATAACATGTCTGTCTATTTCAGATGTCATGCTACTTGCCCACAATATCACCAGTTAACATCATCACATCTCTAGCCTTGGACATCCCAATTTACATTTCCTCACAGTTGATTTTTTTTTTTTTAAAAAAAAAGCTTGCCACAATTTAGTATTCCAGATTAGTAACCTTAAGGTCATCTTCGACTGAATTAGGTGTCAACAGAATCCTCATCACTCCTTCATGTCTTTTAGATTCACCCATTCATTTATTTTAAATATTTACTAGAGTGGCACATGAACACAAAGTACAGGAGTACATAAAGAGTGAGAGGTGCCCATGGGCATTTGTTTAAAGGCTACAAATGCCTCCCATCCCAATATATAGGCCTTTTGCAATTCATCTCATCAAGAGGTAGTCTGTTTTCTCACTCCTCAAGACGGCTGACCTCTGACGTGCTCTGACCAATGGAATGTGGCAGGCGAGGTCGGGCTGCTTCTGCTTTCATCGCCTGGGAATGCTGCTGGGACAGCTCTAAGGAAGCCGGTCTAGCACACTGCAGTAGGAGGTCATGTAGACTGAGGAGCCGGCTGGCAGCCATCGCCAGCTGAGTACAGCCACGTCAGTGAGCTCAGGGGAACCCAGTGCAGGCGTTACCTAGTCAATCCACAGAATCTGGAAAAATAATACTGTTATTTTAAGTCACTAGGTTTAGGGTGGTTGGTTACGCAACAGAGGATAACTGAAACGGCTCTTCTCATCCCTCTCTTGTTAATCCTTACCCGAGGATACTTTTCCAGTGATTTTTATTTTTTAAATATATTTTTTATTGATTTTACAGAAAGTAAGGGAGAGGGATAGAGAGTTAGAAACATCCATCAGCACATCCCCTACTAGGGATCCAACCCGCAATCAAGGTACATGCCCTTGACTGGAATCGAACCTGGGACCCTTCAGTCTGTGGGCCGACGTTCTACCCACTAAGCCAAACCAGTTAGGGCTTTCCAGAGTGGAAGGAAGCGGGAGAGACAGAGAAAGAGAAACATCGATGTGAGAGAGACACATCACCTGGTTGCCTCCTGCACGCTCCCTGACAAAGGTCACTCCCTGAACAGGGCAGGGGATCGAGCCTGCAAGCAAGGTACGGGCCCTTGACCGGAATTGAACTGGGGACCCCCCCAGTCCACAGGCCAGCGCTCTGTCCACTGAGCCAAATCGGCTAGGGCTCCTCATTCCTCTCTTGATCCCACTCTTCTCAGACCTTTCCCCACACATTATAAAAATCCATGTGTATATGTGGTAAAACTACACATGGTAAAACACCTAGTGGGATCACACTTTACATCCTGGCCTATTTTCATGTGAATATATACGGATTATATACATACCTCTTTGAAATCTCTACAGTTCTCCCTTGCGAATGTGCCACCATTTATTTACCTATTCCTTGTGAATGACATCTAGGCTATTTCAGATTTTTTAGTTACAGATAGCGTTGCTATAAATATTCTTGTGCCTTCATGCCTCCCTGTTCTAATCCATCCTGTCCACCATGGCCTGAGTTAAGGGAGGGGCAGAAACATCATCATTGGGTGCTTGGGGCCTCTGGGTAAGTACCTGTAGGGTGTTGGCCAAACCCCTGTCCTCTCAAGAAAACAGAGAAACTTTTGTGCACAGGGCCACCATGGTTTTCGCCCCCCCCCCCCCCCCACCGCCATCCTCCTGGGAGTTATTAAACTTGGAGATGACATACAAAGGAGATTCATAAAGGAAGATGAAGATATGCCGAGTGTGAGGAACGTTGGAAAAACATATGGACCCCAGCAGGCTTCTATGTGGGCCTGTCACAGGGTTTGCACTCAAATAGCACCCTCAGCTCCCTGGAGTGCAGTGCTGGCTGGGGTGCTCTTGGAGTCTCTGTGACTGGCCGAGGTGCTGCAGGAAAGGGTATGAGTGTCGTGTCTGTGTTGGGTAGGAGGGCAGAGAGTGAGCTTTGCTCCTGCAGAGGGTTTCTGCCAGAGCTATGTGTGCAGGCTGTGGGGCTGCTGACAGGGTGCTTTACGTGCCTGAGTGTGGATGTGACCAAACTCAGGTATGTGCTGCTGTTAAATGAAGCGAGGCATTGCCATGGCAACACAGCTCTCTGCTCCCAGCCAGATGCCAAGCCCGTAAATTATATTTTTCTGGCTGAAAGCGCCTCGATTGCCTCTGGTCTACAAAGCAATGGGACTGTGGGGACACCAGATGCCTCACCCTCATCTCCAACCTTTCAACAATGCCCAAGAGGTGATAAGAGGGGGCGATGTCGCTGGGACGCTGAGGAATTTTGTTTGGGGGAGGGTCTGGGAGTAGGCTCTGGTGAAGGGGGTTGGGGAGAGCCATGGACAGGCCCCACCTTTATTTTCTCCTGGTCCAGTGATCTGGGGTTAACATTCTCCAGCACTTCATTCTAGAAGGAAAACTGTGCAATAAATATCAATATAATAATTTCTTCAACTAATCATTTCCTGTCCTTTTACCCATTGTCCTTCCTTTGTTGTTTTTTTAAAAATATATTTTTATTGATTTTAGAGAGAAAGAGAGAGGGAGAGAGAGATAGAAGCATCAATGATGAGAGAGAATCATTGATCTGCTGCCTCCTGCATGTCCCCTACTGGGGATCGAGCTCGAAACCCAGGCATGTGCCCTGGAATTGAACTGTGAGCTCCTGGTTCACAGGTTGATGCTCAACCACTGAGCAACACTGGCTGGACCTTCCTTTGTTTTTGAAGAGGAAAGTGTCCCTGCCTCCCTGGTCACAGCTGACTGGACTGGGGGCAGACAGCTGATCTGAAGAATACCAAGCTGGCTTTCCTCCAGCAAATTGGATTTGGGTTAATTATCTGCACACAACCAACCTGGGAGGTCGGGGACTGAAGATGCCACAAGGGGGCAGCCTGGTGTAAGAGAAATCAGCAAAGAGGGTCCAGTCAAAAGGAAGACAGAGGGAAGCCCATATCAGAGAGGGAGGGAGGATGGGAGAGGGAAATACTGCAGGTGCTGTGGTCCTGAAGTCTGTTCTGATTCTAGTTCACAGGGAAGCTGGGTGCTCTTCCAGCCCTTGATCGCTTTTTGTAATTTGATAGGTGTGGGAGGAGAACTTGGATGCTGGAGGTGTCTTTTCTAGCCATATTCCCAATTAGGATAAGCAGAGACTCTCTCAGAAAAGGCTGCTTGGACACATATATATGCAAAATGATGCTGTTACCTTTCTGCAGTCATTTGCATAGGACTTTTGTGATATGCAATGCCACATTAAGAGTATGACAAAGAAAACTTTCTTCAATTATCCAACATGTTTTATTGAGCAGTAACTATGTACCAAGCAGTATTTTATTTTAAAAAATATTTTTATTGATTTCAGAGAGGAAGGGAGAGGGAGAGACAGATAGAAACATCAATGATAAGAGAGAATCATTGATTGGCTGCCTCCTGCACGCCCCCCACTGGGGATCGAACCTGTAACCCGAGCATGTGCCCTGATCAGGAATCGAACTGTGATCTCCTGGTTCATAGGTTGACGCTCAATTACAAAGCCACGCAGGTCAGGCAGCAGTATTTTATTTATTTATTTATTTATTTATTTATTTATTTATTTATTTTTGTTGTTGTTAATCTTCACTCGAAGATATTTCAATTGTTTTTTTTGTTTGTTTGTTTTCTTTAGGGAGAGTGGAAGAGAGAGGGACAGAGAGAAACACTGGTTTGAGAGAAACACATCGATTGGTTGCCCCATGCATAAGCCTTGACCAGGGCCCAGGTCAAGGAGGAGCCTGCAACCAAGGTATGTGTCCTTGACTGGAATCAAACCCGGGACCCTTTGGTCTGTAGGCCAAGGCAGTATTTTAGATGTCAGGGAAATATCAGTGAACAAGACAGAAAAATGCCTGCCCTTGGGGGGAGCTTATTCTGTGGAGGATACATATAATAAGAGTGAACAAAAGATGTAATAGCAGACATTGCTAAGGGCTTTGAACAAAATAAATGAATCTCAATATGAATTGTACAGAATCATAAACTATTAAAGTCTTCACGTTCCCAGACATTTTTATTCCCACAAGGCCACTTGAAACAAGAGAGGTAATAAATGGTCTTTAGCCAGACAGAAGGGAGAGAAGCTAACTGTGGCTCCTTCTTTGTCAGCTTTTAGGTCACTTCCTGCAGGAAGCCTTTCCCTACCCACTGTGGGGCAAGTGCTCCTTCCATGGCACCTTGTACTTGGCCCATCACAGCCTAGATTACAGCCTGTTTATGTGGGTGTTTTTCCTACTCACTGTAGGACCTGCCCTGCGGGCAGAAACAATGCCTGTCACAAGCATACAACACAGTGACTCACGCTTCACAGATGCTCAATAGCTGCTGGATGAATAAGTAACAAGGGCTGCTGACATGAGAGGCTGATATTTCTTTTACCCCCGTAGGCAATTGTTCCACCACTCGACCCTTCCTAAGGCAGGAGTAGTTGGTTAATGACATAGACATGCATGACTATCCTCAGAGAGAAGAAAAATCTTGCATAGCCAGAAACGCAGGGTAGATGGTTTGTTCACTCCTTCCCAGCTGTTGAGACTGGAGCCTCGGTGTTAAGCACCTCTAAAAATGAAGAAGCAACGTCTGTAGGGCCTGTAGCTGGTGATTGGTCGCTGCTGATGGGAACAAAGGGAAACAGCCACCACTGGCTGGGCACACCCGCAGGCCCCATCTCACTGTGGGGGACAGATGGTTACCACCTAACACCAGGGAACACACAGTGCACCCAGGACATGTACAGGCTTTGCCGTTCTTCTTACTCTCACCAGAGGGCTCACAGAAATAAAAAATCTTGGGGCTGTGTGGCCTTCAATGCTTTCTGCCCAGCCATTTCCCTGGAACAGTGGTTCTTTTTAGGGGACTATGGCCATCAAACATTGGTTCCACCTTAAGGCTGACCTAGCAACCAAAACCCACATCTAATATTTTCATGGTAGAGGTAGATCAAGGTTTCTGGGCACAGCAAGCTACCTGAGCTTAGGATATGCAAAAATATGGTGGAGCTTGGTCCTCTTGCCTGTATAGGTAGAGGATCCCCCCTAGCCACTTCCACCCCACCTCCAGAATCCAACCCAAAGACTAGAACTAAAGCCTCTGTAGAAGCAGCAGAACAGTTGCTTTCTGTATCATTTAACACAGCATCAGATCTGATCTATAACAGGAAACTGTAATTACAGAGTTGAAAGATGAAGTCCCTCCATTTTTTATTACTAGAGGCCCAGTGCACAAATTTGTGCACCTTGAAAGGAACTGTGGGCCATGAGGCTGCAGTGGGCAGAGGGGCTGGTCTTGGCCCATCCTCCGCACCCCTGCTCAGCCCCTCCAGCTGCAGCCCCTAGTCCTGCCAGCAGCCCCGCTCCCATGTGCTGACAGCACTGGCTCCACTTACACCTGCTGATGGCGCAGAGTGATTGGGGCCGGCGCCAGCAGCAGGTGTGAGTGCTGGGACCACAGTGTGCAGGAGCAAAAAATTTCCAGTAACCCCAGAGGCTCACCTGATGACAGTACCAGTGCGCCCCCCCCCCCCCCCCCCCCATGGGGCCGAAAACGTTGGGAGGAAAAACCATATTTGGTCTTGTGTGCGCCCCGGGGAAATAGGGGCGTTTTAAATGTAACAGGGCGCTTTGGTCCCGTTCTTTTTCGAATTCAGGTCTTGTTAATGAAAGGGGGTTTTTTTTTTTGAGCGGATTTTTCGCCCACAACTTAAAAATGTTCTTGTAATGGTAAAAATTGGTGTGTTTCAAAAAAACTCCCCCCGCGCAAAACGCCCCCCAAAGGGGTAAGCGGTTTTTTTTATCCCCCCCCCCATTTTTTTTTCCCCCCCAGTATTAATGTTGTGGGTATAACTCTCCCCCCCCTTTATCTGTTAAAAA
>NW_005871082.1:821416-847946 GCF_000147115.1 Myotis lucifugus
TGCATATTCAGAAAATAGTCTTGTTTAGTTTTTACATATTAGTTTTTTTTTACTTACATAATAGTTTTACATAGTTTTTACATTATACATATAATCTTCCATTTCATGTTTTTCAATAACCAGTGCATCTTGGAGCCCTTTTCATGTCAGTACATTCTTGTAAAGGGCTGCATCGTATTAATATTCCATAGAATGTATGAACATAATTTAAATAACTCTTTTCCCACTGATTAAAATTTGGGTTGTTTCCAGTTTTCCACTATTATGAACAACATGATAATGACCATCTTTTTACACATTTCATTGTGTCCCTGTTTAGGCATTTCCATAGGGAAAATACCTAAAATCCCTGGGTCAAAATTTAGCTAAACACTGATAATAGCTTTATAAATTTACATTCCAAATAACTTTATCAATTTACTTCTCACAGTAGTGAATGAGTGCCCATTTTCACACATCCCACCAACACTGGACATCCATCCATTCAACAAATATGTATTGAGCAACTACTATGTGCCAGTCACTGTTCTAGAAAACTAGGGCACATCTATCCCTGTGGCACCTATAGCCTGGTAGAAGAAAACACTAATTATCATTTATCATATTCTCTTAAAAAGCATAATTTTCTAAGGGGATATATGTAATACTTTCAATAATAAATTTTTAAAAAGCATTCTTTTCTTATTTTGTCACTTATGTAGAATTTTGTCATAAATATTATGAAAAAAATACAATATGGTAAAGAAAATTAGGAATGCCAGTGGGACTGAGATTTGGAATAGTCAATATTTGAGCCTCCCTTCAGGGACATGAGTGCAAATCTTGAGGAGTGTTCTAGGCAAAGGAAACAAACAGCCTAGTGCAGAGGCTCGGCTAGGAATGTGCTGGGATGTTCAGAGGTGCAGCAAGGAGGAAGCGCGGCTTGAACGGAGTTGGTGAAAGAACCAAGAGGAAACAGGGAGGTCAGATTAGGTAGGGACTTGCAAGCAACTGAAAGGATTTGGCTTCAACTCCGACTGAGGAGTGACATTAGAAAGTTTTGAGCATGAGTGACATGATCTGTCTTGGGTGTTAACAGCCTCACTCTGGCTGCTATGTTAAGAACAAACTATGAGTAGGCAGTGGAGACAAGCATGGAAGAAGTCAGTTAGGCGGGTATTGCAATAATGTAGTTGAGATTATAGTGGCTTGGGCCAGTGCAGTAACAGTGAGGTGACTAGAAATAGGGTGTGAGTGATAGAGGAGTTGAGAGATTGTAGTTTAATTTTGCCAAATGAATGGGTACAAATTTGTATCTCATGCTTTAATTTATATTTCCCTACTAGTGAGTTTAGCATCTTTTCACATGTTTATACTGGCTATTGTTTTCCTAAAAAGTTCATTTTGTTTTCCTTTCCTATCCTTTGGTTGATTTCCTTGCCAAAAATCTTGCCCATGGGGTAGCTTTGTTTGCTGTTTATCCAAAATCTGAAATTAATTTCTCATTTTAAAATGATAGCATTGCAGAGCTGGTATGTAATACAGGATTACTTGGTAAAACCTCCTTACAAACTGGGTCTTAAAAATAGTAACTGTGGCTCAAAAAAGGTCAACTGGGCCTCAGTTGAGTGACTTATTCAAGGTACACAGGTAAGTATTGGAGGTGTTATTAAAACTTAGCTTTCCTGATAACCACTCTATTTCACTTTCCATCGACAGTATCATTTTATCTTATTAAGAACTCTGTTTTTACCAATAAAACAAATTGAGACCTAACAAACTCTGCCCCATGAGGGCTCAGATTTGGATAGGATAGTTGATCAAAAGGAGTATCAATAAAAATTTACTACCCAGGCTAAGAAAATAGACTTGCATTGCTTTTTCTCCCACTGTTACCTTTGAAACAGAAGAAAACAGGTGAGAGGTTTTCCTGCCTAGCTCCTCTCGCCCGTCACGCTGAGATCAATAATCACTCCCCAGGCTCCTTTCTGCCTCATTACCATTCTAATTTGTCTTAGTCGAATCCACTTAGGGTATTAGGGTTTTATTTTTTTTCCCTACTGTAATCAACAACCTTTTAGATTAGGGGAAAAGAGAAAAGGATAAGACCAGCTTATTTTAGTGAAAAGGGAACTGGGAATATTAGAACATGTGAACCAAGTCCTGCCGAGCCTGTCCTGTTCAGCAACACGTCCATGTCTCACTGAGGGCCTGGGACCCTTCTAGGAAAAACCCGATGTTGGGTGCTAGAAACAGGCAAGAAGCTCTGAGATAAGCAAGAGGGGTGAGAGGATCCATCTTAGCCAGACATATTTTAAAGCAATTGGAAGATCAGAGACTGAAAGGGCTTCAGACGGGAACAAAATTGATGAGAGCACGTTTAGAAAGGTGGGTGGACACTTTACAAAGGTGCTGCTGCTGAGCTCAGTGTGTGCCTGCCTTCAAAACATCTCAAAAGCCCAGGTGGCGTGGCTCAGTGGTTGAGCATCGACCTATGAACCAGGAGGTCACAGTTTGAGTCCCGGTCAGGGCACATGCCTGGGTTGTGGGCTTGATCCCCAATGTGGGGTGTGTGGGAGGCGGCCAATCAGTGATTCCTCTCATTATTGATGTTTCTATCTCTTTCCCTCTCCCTTCCTCTCTAAAATCAATAAAAATATATTTTACAAAAACCCCACAAAACAAAAAAACATCACAAAGGCCTTTTTCAAAAGAGTAATTTATGCTCACTATAGAGAATTTGGAATATATGTTATGTATTAAAGACCTAGCCTTTTCTGTACATGTGCACACTACACACATAAACACTGGTAAAATGGTGTGGTCCAAAGAAATGTACAGTAATTTAGCTTAGGGTATAGTGAGTTGAGTTGGTGAGGGTACAGAGATTAAAACTCACACTTTCATGTATTTTCTAAGTTGTCTGCAATCAAAGAGAGACAGCAGTGACTGGGACACCAAGGAATATTCTCTCCTCTGAGACAGCCCCAAAGAATACCTAGGGCAGAGCAGGATAGTGCAAGCATGTGAAGCTTGCAGCTGGTAGGCTGCATATCTCCTTTACATAAATGAGGCATGTGGCCGGCAGATCACGAGTTTGACATGCTTGGCAGGGCTTCAACAGCTAGGGGGCTTCAACAGTGAGAATAATACAGCAAGTAGAAATAGAAAAAAATCTAATCCCAGATACACTAACCCTCAAAGACAGATACAGATCTTTAATTTAAAATTGAGTAAGTTTAATCACGGAGAAGAGAGTTACAGGACATCCTTGGATTTTTTTAGTCTAACAATTAAAATTGCATTTAAAAGCCAACAGCAAGAAGGCCAGAAAAGATGGAAGATGAAAAGATTTGATGTTAATTGGAAGAATGAAGTGAGATGGATGGTTGATTCATGGAACCACAATTTTATCATAAAATCACTAGATGGGGTGGTAGGAGGGCTATTAGGTTTCCCATCAATAAAATGTGAGATATTTAAAGACTCCACAGACATGGAAACTCACTTCTACCTCCCTCAGAGGTAATGGCAGGGGCTTGAGAAGGCTGTTGTGGAATGTCACACCTCCTTGGACTTCACATACATTACTGCTTGAGCAGGACTGAACACCTGTCTGGTCCAGTCCTGGTTAGGCAGGCATGTATGTGATGTCAGTTTACTAGCCAGAATGGGTTCCAAGGCAACAGTGTGATCAAGATGAGTTCTTCCTTGTCTCTGTTTTTGGCTTGTCTTGGTGCTAAAGTCAATGCAATACAACAGCATGGTCATTTACACTCCAAGTCTCAGCTGTCAGGGTTTAACCTCGCTCGCTTTACGTGGCTCTTCTCGTCATCCAGATGGCAGAAACCTTCGGTGGTGATGCCTCTTTTATTCTCCTCCATGGGTTCCAAAGGGAAGTCCTGGTCTGTGGCCAGTACCTGTCGGACAGTCATGTTAACACGAGCAGTTTTCAAGTAGCTGGCGCACACCTGCCAGTCCTCCATGGAGCAGCACTCTACCACCGAGTCCCTGGGGAGGACAGCTGGGGGAGGTGTTTCTAGGCAGCAGGGCAGACTTTCCCCCTGTGAACTTGGAAGGACCTTTGGAACTGCATGGTTCAACAGGCGGCTGAAGCCTGACATTACCATGATGTCACCGCTGTGCATAAACATGGCTGTGGGGGCTTCATCTCTTTTGAGGCCACCCAGGAGAAAGATGGCAGACTGCCCAAAGCTACAAAAAAAATAAGTAAAACAATACAAGACAGTAAGTTTCTATTACTAACCATGTAGGGAAAGTTATTGCTAATTGCATTATTTTCTAATTTCAACTTGATACTTATTAATTGTAAATCTTCCCTTTTTTGGGGTAAAATCTTCCTTTTTAAACTGTGCTATGATCCTTTCCTTTTGGTTTGTGTCTATAAGTGACCAATCCATGATCTGCTACTTAGACTTATAGCCCACAGGATTATGGTGAAATAAAATATGAAGCAGTTAAATAAGCAAAATAAGAATTTTTTTTTTTAAATCCTTACCTGAGGACAGATTTATTGATTTTTAGAGAGATGTGGGGGAGAAAGAGAGAGAGAGAGAGAGAGATATCAAACGCCCCCCAACTAGGGAAAAACCCTGCAACCTAGGTATGTGCCTGGGCCGGGAATCGAAACTGAGACCTTTTAGTGTAGTGGAGGACACGTCAACAAACTGAGCCCCACCAGTCTGGGAAGAATTTATTTTTTTTGTTTTGTTTTTAAAATTGATTTTAGAGAAAGAGAGACGGAGTGAGACAGGCAGGCAGATAGAGAGAAAAAAACAACAACAAAGCATTGATCAGTTGCCTCCAGTACACTCCCGACCGGGGATCAAATCCACAATCTGGGTATGTGCCCTGACTGGGAATTGAACCCACCACCTTTTGGTGTACAGGACAATGTTCCAACCAACTGAGCCACACCAGCCTGGGAGGGAAGAATTTAGTTTTAATATTACCCATATAAGTTTTATTGATGATTCTGTAAGATTCAAGTCTTTCAATAAAATTAAAGTAGTCACCCTTTATCCAGTTTCACTTCCTGCAGTTTGTTACCTGTGGCTGACCGTGGTCCAAAAATATTAAATAGAAATAAACAATTCCAGAAATAAACTATTCAATAAACAATTCATAAGTTTTAAATTGCATGCCATTCTGCCTTATTTTACTTACTAATGGCTCCAAAGAACAATAGTGATGATGGCAATTCAGATACACCAAGAGAAGCCATATAGTGGTTCCTTTAAGTGAAAAGGTGAAAGTCTTGACTTAAGGAAAGAAAAAGAATTGTTGCTAAGATATGCAGTCAGAATGAATCTATCCGTGAACTAGTGAAGAACAAAAAAGACTTTTGTGCTAGTTCTGTTGTTGCACCTCAAACTGCAAAAGTTACCGCCACAGTGCCTGATAAGTGTGTAGTTAAGATGAAAAAGACATCAGATTTGTGGGTGGAAGTCATGAACAGAAAATGTGTTCTGATCAACAGCAGTGTGTTGCACCCAAAGCACTGAGCCTATACAAAGACTTCAGCAAGGCTCCCATGAAACTAGAGACCACATTCACATAACTTTTATTACAACGTATTGTTATAATTATTCTACTTTATTAGTTATTGTTAATCTCTTATTGTGTCTAATTTATAAATTAAACTTTATCATAGGTATGCATGTATAGAGAAAAAAAGCATATGTACCGTTTGGTATTATCTGTAGTTTCAGGTATCCCCTGGGGGTCTTAGGATGTATCCCCTGTGGATAAGAGGGGACTATTGTGTTTAAGTTCTTTACTGTATTTATCACTCCTGTTCACTTTAAAGATAAGGTAATAATAAAAAATTCTGTTCAGGCACGTTCTCAGTTAGAATCAGGGGCAGTACTTTGCACAAATTTAAAGTTATGCTTAGGGAGACAAGAGGAGTAAGCTGTTCAGGCTTTTGTGCTTTGCTTTTCTCTATTCCAAAACAGATGTATGGCCTTCTCTTTGCCTATTCCACTGACACTTACGATACCTCTCATTACAAAAGGCAGACTCCATGCATCTTAAACAGAAATATTAACTGTAATTTGGCCATGATTCTTAAAGGATTAGGCTAATTTTACTTATGATGCATTGTTAAAATACCCAGAAGTGAAAGATTATAGAGTCCAGCCATTTTTTTTAAGTTTAATGTTTTTATTTTATTTTAGTTCAAAAATGCTTTATAAAATGGAATGAGCTGATAAAACATAATACCAAATCCCCAGAACTAACTTACCTGAATGACAGCAGGGGTTTGGAGTGATCTAGTTCAGATTTGTCCACGTGAATTCCCAGTGTAGAATCTAATCGGTAGTAATTCAGGATACCTGCTTCTGCTTGGAAACCCTGAAATCCACAGGCAGCAGCTACTTGCTCTGAGAGGAAAGCCAGGTCAGAAGGGAAAGGTGTATAATGATCTGCTGAGTATTTCTTTAATAAAAGTAGGGAAAATAAGAAAAATAAACAATGATCTCAGGAAAGTAAAAAACTGTGCTATAAGATTAATTACCACTTAAAAATCATCCCGCCTACATGTAATATTAGCATGGCATGATTCAGTCATCCATATTTTGAATGGCTCATTATTAGATTACCGGATGCCTCAAAATATGGATGAATAAATCATGCTATTCTAGCACTACATCACCTATGCTATAATGAAATAATTACTTCTTTTGAGCGTGAACCCTCTCCAAGCTGTCTATGCACTATTCTTTCTTCTCTGATTACTCAGTTTTTGATAATTTTCACTCCATGTTTTTCTTAGTAAATGAGGCCCATTTTGAGGTTCTTGGAGAAGAACAATGTCAACAATAAAAATAATATAAAAAACAATCAGCTAACATTTATTGTTAATGCATTTAACTGCTTAGAACAGCCAGGTACTGTTGTAATCACTACACAGGCATTAATAATTTAATTATCACAACTACCATCAAGGTAGGTACTATCCTTGTTGAAGGTACACTTCAAACCCAGATTGTCTAACCTGAAGATAATCATATGGCCATTTCCCCAAAAACAGTTATCTAGTTTTCCATTACTTGGCATCACTAAAACATAAGAGTTTTATAATGAACATTTTTGGGCAACACATCATTATTTTGATCAGCTAATATACTTGTTAATAAGCTGGGTTGACTGAAACTATAGAGCTTTTAGAAAGTAACTGGTTAGAAGCAAGGTGGTCTATTCCATTCTGTTTTATTCAGTTTACTCTCAGAATTAGTCTTTTTACTTGATGGCAAATATCTCATTGAGACAAGAGGCACTGCGCTGCCACTGATAAAGGAGGCATTCTGTGAAGCACAGAGGTCAGGAAAAAAACTACCTCAAACAAAACAAAACAAAACAAAACAAAACAAAACAAAAACACACAACCATGAGATTTTGTTAATTTTAGGACATTCTTTCCCATCTCTCTCCTGCTCAGACCTTATGTAGCAGGCAGTGGTATTTAGATTCTGAAAGTCCTTTTGTGAATTGATGAGAACACCAGAAGTATAGGGATCCACTTTTATTCCAGGAAGATATTACATAGAAAATAAATGCTCAACAATAAACAATGGAAATAAAGATTATAATTGACAACTGCTCTTGAGGATAGTATTAAAAAAAATCAATATCCCTGAAACCTACTTAGAGAAAACACGGATAGTCTTTGATAAAATAACATAATGTGAGGGCATATGAAAAAGAAATTTTCTCTTGATAAATTATCCATGTCTCTTGAGATACTGTATCAAGGGGATTTTAGGAGGGAATAAATAAGAGAGATGCTACCTAAAATAGGTAATATGATATTATAAGCTTGGCTAGGAAGAAATCCCCCTATGTGTGCCCAAGAAGCATAAAAATGGAAAATAATGGAATTAGCAAGAAAATTTGAATACCTTACTGTCCCAGTTATAATGGTAGCCTAGGGTTACCCACCGCAGTTTCTCAAGTAAGCTTCGGGGTCTCCGTTTATTCACTTCTTTATATCTGCAAAAATTAGAGGATTTATTAAGATATATTCATCGTAAATGGCAGCAATAGCTGTTTGTATGGACCCTAGAATCCAAATTTTTGTATTCTATGGAATAAGCTGTTAGCCAAGGTCTCGATAGGGGAAATTAGAACAGAAAAGTGAGTTAACCAAGAATATAATATTAAAAAACACCTGGCCAGTGTGGCTCAATTGTTGAGCATTGACCCATGAACCAGGAAGTTACAGTTCGAGTCCCAGTCAGGGCACATGCCCAGGTTGAGGGCTCCATCCCCAATAGGGGGTGTGCAGGAGGCAGCTGATTCTCTCTCATCACTGATGTTTCTATTGTTCCCTCTCCCTTCATCTCTCTGAAATCAATAAAAACATAAAACAAAACACAAGGCGACCAAGAAGCCTCAGTGCCGACAGAGCTGCCATATCCACCCATAGGAATGCAGGGAATATTTTGGCACCTAACCTAACTTTAAATCTTTATCCAATCATCTAAAAGAATGTTTTCAAGCAAGTGTGTCCCTAATTATTGGTTCTTACTGCCAACAGAAATGCTATGCTCCCTGCCCCTGCTGCTCCTCCAGGTACTAGCAGGATGATGGATGGGTGGACTGGTCACCTTCTTCCCTGGTGAATGTGCCCACACAGCATTTTGCTCACTTTCTGTCATGGGTAAGTGCTTTAGGTAAGTGTTGGCATTTCTCTCAGCAATCATGTTGCACAGCACTGCTTCAGCCAAACCCTAACTGTAGAAATAAACTCCTGTCCTGCTTGTCCACTCTCTGTGCAGTGGCTAGTTTGGGTGTCAAAATTAAGCACTGGTATTTTTTTTCTTGCCTCAAGGGACATTAGTGAATCACTGTGAAAACAAAAGTACTCAGGACATAAAAAGTCTAAAGTTGTTTATTAAAAACACACAAAACAAACAAAAAACCCTTTAAAATCCTGACAGGTATTTTTTTTTATTTTTACAGGCTTGGGAATTTTATCTTTCACAACTGTGAATATTTCCCTCCATAACCACTGCTTTCTGTCCCAAAGTTCCATCTCTTGTCCCTAGAACTCCATTTTTTTTCTGTATTTGAGTGCTTTCAGTTCGTTTCCTTTCTCAACCTGAATCTCCCGGTCAATCACTGGTCAATCACTGCAAATGAACATCAAATTCTATCTTAATTGCTAACATCCTTCTGCTATTTTGCAAATATTTAGTCTTATCTAATCTTTTGCCTTCTGCTTTGAACCTTCACCATTCATCTCAAGTTCTCAGTCCTTATTCCCTTCTAGGACACTGAGAACAGCAGTCTGACGAAATTGATACTGTTGTAATTAGCTAGTTATTAGTAATAAGGAAGGAGCGAAGGGAAGGGCAGACATATAGGCACGTCCCCTGCAAAACACCAGGGGAGGGATCCAACGAAGGGAAAATAGATGTATGTCCAGTAAAGTTGGGATGACATAGGGAAGGTACTTGCCTGTCACACCTGGGGACAGAGATGATTAGCCAGAATGGGCATGGCCATTGCAAGCACACTGAAATTTGGGATAGGAGTGAAGGAAGAAGTTCACTCTTGCTTCCTCTTGGCACACTTGGCTCATGGCTCATGCTTGGCTTTCCTGTGTGGCCCATGGCCATGCGGACCCTCACACGCAATGGACTAATGGACTGCAACTAGCCTGATGCTGAACTGGACCCGGCTCCAACTTGGAAAGGAAACTCTGGACACTGGCTCTGATTTCAGCTCTAGTGAAATCCCAGCTATACTTCTTCCATGATTGGACTAAGGGTAATGGGACTTTGGAAATTCAGGGGTATAATTCCACAAAACTAAAGCTGTCTATCATATCTCATCCTCTGTAGGGCCCTCCGGAAATGCTTATTCCAGCGGTACCCCAAGAACCCCACTCCCATGAACACCAAGAGGAGACGAGGCATTTTTTCTGGTAACAAAATGATCCAGTGAACAATTTCAATTTTCCTCCCCTACACTTCTAAACGTTTCACAATCTTTACTCCATCCTTCCCTCCTGGGGAAGCAGTGGAGTGGTCCCACTTCTTTCCACAAAGGCCAGCTTTCCAACTTGACCTCTCCATACCTAAGCAATAAAACCCCAATAAAAACTCAAGTCTGTCTATGCCCTGCTTTCCTCTGCCCCATATCTCTTTCCCTTTACAATCAAACTTTTCTAAATGTACTCAGTTTTTGCCACCCTCACTCTCCCCCATTTCCTGCAATTTGACTTTTGCTAACACCTCTCTACCCAAACTAGTTTCTTAGTTTAAATTAAGTGGTAATTGTCAAATCCTAGGCCTATGGAGATGGTTGGCTCTTCTCTTAGTCTGGAAACATATTCCTATCTTGGCTTCTAACAGCACATTTTTTGGGTTTTATTTTTTATATTTATTTTTTTTCATCCAGAGCTCTTGCTTCCTTGAGCCATGACTGGATTCACTATAACAAATGCTATAATAGCTCCATAACAAAGTCTTAAAGGAGTAGAAAAGGGAAAGGATTAGTTCTGCTTCCACATTGAGAATATCAATTAAAAAAGCTTTCACACATAAAAAAATGGATACAAGGCATTTTATAAGCTTATGGAACAAAGTTGCTTTATTTAAGTTTATATTTCCTCTTGACTTTTTTTTAAAAAATATATTTTATTGTTTTTTTACAGAGAGGAAGGGAAAGGGATAGAAAGTTAGAAACATCAATGAGAGAGAAACATCGATCAGCTGCCTCCTGCACACCCCCTACTGGGGATGTGCCCGCAACCAAGGTACATGCCCTTGACCAGAATCGAACCTGGGACCCTTGAGTCCGTAGGCCGACGCTCTATCCACTGAGCCAAACCGGTCAGGGCTTGACTTATTCTTTAAAGTTATTTTTTATTAGATAATATATTCACAAAATCCAAAAGGTATAAGAAAGTATCCATTAACTAATTAATTCCATAAATATTTGTTAACTACCATGCACTGAAGAATAAAGCCACAGGGCAAGGGGATAAAGGAGGAGGGAAAAGAGGACTATTGTTAATTGAATGGTAAGGAAATCATCTCTCATAAGGTGATATTATAACAAAGACCTGAAGGAAGCAAGCCATTGGTTATCTAAAGAAAAAGCTTTCTAGGCAGAAGACCCTGCTGTGTTTAAGGAATGGAATGGAGGCCAGTATGTCTGGAGAATAAATAAGGAATGGTAGGAGATGAGATTGGAGAGATGGCTGGGGGCCAAATCATCTAGGTTTTGTAGGCTATGGTAATGACTTCTGATTTTTTTCTAAGTATTTGGAGATTGTTATGTTAGGTCGGAGAGAGCCCAGGATCGGATACATGCAGACGTGTGATGAGGTAATGGACCCCACCCCCCTGGAATTTCTAACAGATCAACGTGCCAGACACAGATACCACAGATACCGGCTTCTCCCTGGAATCCACACGACCCCCACACAGATACTGGCTCCTTCCTAAATACCCTGCTGACCCCCTGTGGCGGGGACTTCCTCAGTTCATGTCCCCGCCCCTCACCCAACCGCAGTATAAAACAAAGCCCCCCCTCCCTGTGGGCCCTGTCTTTGGGGTCCGTGGGTCGCCCGGGACGCAGAATAAACCTTTCCTTTTCTTTCTTTTACTCGGCTCTCTTTATTTCCTCCGCCTCCTGAGCCACCTAACATGTATAACAAAGAATTTGACTGGCCTTTGTCCTTGATATGTGGGAGGCTTTTAAACCCTAGGGAGACAGGATGTCTCTGTTATTCACTTGGGTCCCAGGACCACACCTGAGTTTATGCTAAAATGACTCATGATGTAGGCTTGTCCTGCTAGAAAGACCAACCATCTGATTAGAGGATTGAGCCTTTTGAGTAGTGAAATTAATTAGCCAGACCTCAGGGGATAGGTGGGAGCCAGAAATTGAGTTCAACTATGTGACTAATGATTCAACCAATCACGCTTAAGCAGTAAAAACCCAATAAAAACTCTGAACACTAAGGCCTGGGAGAGTTTCCTGGGTGACCCATGCTGAGTCCATGGGAAGAGGATATGGAGGCTCTGCATTCAGGACCCTTCCAGACATTGCCCTGTGTGTCCCTTCATTGGGTGGTCCTGATTTGTAACCTTTATAATAAAACTGTAATCATAGGTACATGAATGGTTCAAGAGAGCTACTGAACCTGAGTCATGGGAACTCCCCTAAATCTGTAACCAGTTGGTCAGAAGTGTGGGTAACTTGGGGATCTCCCAAACCTGTGGCTGGTGAGGGCAATTTGGTTGGGGACCACACCCATAATTTGCGATGTCCCGGCTTAACTCTGATGGTTTGCATCAGAAACGAATTGTGGTACTGCTGACGAGAAGCTGTACATGATTTCTACACTGAAAACAGATTGAAGAGGCACAGGAACAGACACCGGGAAATGGTGGCGGCTTAGATTAAGGTGGTAGTGATGGATATGCTTAGAAGTGATTTTATTCATTGTAACTGCAGACCCTACTAGATTTGCTAGAGGGCTGGAAGATTTTGTAGTAGCTGCATTCTGCTGCTAGGGTATATCATACCTGATTTACCTGACCCCCTGTTGACACTTAGGTTGTTTTTCATTTCCTCCCTCTTATAGACAATGCGGCAATGAAGATGTTTACACCTAACTATTATACTCTTAGTTAAGAATCTCTAGCTAGCCCTAACCGGTTTGGCTCAGTGGATAGAGCGTTGGCCTACGGACTCAAGGGTCCCAGGTTCGATTCCGGCCAAGGGCATGTACCTTGGTTGCAGGCACATCCCCAGTAGGGGGTGTGCAGGAGGCAGCTGATCAATGTTTCTCTCTCAATTGATGTTTCTAACTCTCTCTCCCTCTCCCTTCCTCTCTGTAAAAAAATCAATAAAATA
Organism: Myotis lucifugus; assembly: GCF_000147115.1. Lineage (NCBI taxonomy): Eukaryota > Metazoa > Chordata > Mammalia > Chiroptera > Vespertilionidae > Myotis > Myotis lucifugus. Next base: position 834,296 of record NW_005871082.1, read on the forward strand.
TATTTAAAAAAAAAAAAAGAATCTCTAGCTACATTATTCCGACAATAAATTTTGAACAAAACAGAATTGAGGTGCCCTAATTTTGTGAACAGTCTATTTTTGCTTCTAAGTTCAAGTATTTCTTATTCATTTTCTACTTAAAAGTTTCGTTTCCCCTGACCATAGAAACGTAGAAAGTTGAAATTAAAAGTTGAAAAGATCCTTAGAGGTGCCCTAGTTCAGTGGTTCTCCATGTGGATGACATGGTAAATAATCAGAATCTATAAGGGAATATTTTTAAACGACAGAGCCCCCTCACTTTCTGATGTGCTTTGGGAACATGGGGAATGCTGGCATTACTGTCCAGCTGGCATATACCCTAACTGACCATGATTCTACCACCTCAAATGGCTTATCCAGTACAATCCTTTTGTTTCCCAGATGAGGAAACAAACACATTATCAGGCAGTGACAGAAGAACTCAGTCCCGAATCTATTTTTAATGCTGTCAGCAATGTCTGAGCATATCAATTTCTTCCACCCTTGACAATAGAAGGTATGACTTTAACATTTTTTATTTTTTATAATTTATTAGACAAAAGAACTATCTCACTATTGTTTACAGAATGATTTATTAGAGACTCGTCTGACCTATCTTAGAAGATGACAACTGGAATTTGTTGTCACAAGGAAAAAAAACCCAATTATTTGAAAACACAGGCTGGTTTAATAACAAACTCTAAGCTCTCTTTGACTAATTTCACTCAAACCGCACCATTAGAACCATTAAACTACAAATAGAACACACAAAACTGGTATAGAGTCTTAAGAGGCTGTTCTAGGACTTCTCACATACTATCTTAATCCTCACATTATCAAATGAGGAAAGGATTACTATGAGGCCCAGAAAAGTTAAGAAACTTGCCCTAACTGGTTTGGCTCAGTGGATAGATCAGATCATTGGCCTATGGACTGAAGGGTCCCAGGTTCAATTCCGGTCAGGGGCATGTACCTTGGTTGCGGGAACATCCTGAGTAGGGGGTGTGCAAGAGGCAGCTGATCGATGTTTCTCTCTCATTGATGTTTCTAACTCTCTATCCCTCTCCCTTCCTCTCTGTAAAAAATCAATAAAATGTATTTAAAAAAAAAAGAAAAGTTAAGAAACTTGCTCAATGGAACAGAGTGAGGAGTCTCAGAGGGAAGGCAGGGAAAGAAGGATGGGGAGGACCATAGAAAGACCATAGAAACTTTCTACGTTTCTATGGTCAGGGAAAAAGAAACTTTTAAGTAGAAAATGAATAAGAAATACTTGAACTTAGAAGCAAAAATAGGTCTGTTCACAAAATTAGGGCACCTCAATTCTATGTTTTGTTCAACCAAAGACCTTGTATGCATATATGCATAACCCATGTACACAGACAGTAAGATGCTGAAGGCCTGGGCAGGGGGACGGGGGTGGGCTGGAGGAGGTCAATGGGGGGAAAGGAGGACAAATGTAATACTTTCAACAATAAAGAATTATTAAAACAAAACAAAACAAAACAAAAACTTGCTCAAGTTTACAAAGCTTTTAAATGGCAGAACCAGGATTTGAACCTAGGCAATCTGATTCTAGAACCAGTGCTTTACATAGCACTAAACCCTTTATACAGACAGTTCTCGGGTTATGTTGGACTCGACGTATGTCATTTTGTGGATACATCCCCATCTCCCATTTATTTATATATATATAAAAAAAGTTCTGTCATTTCGACATATGTACATATGTGCTTTGTTTTTTATTTATTTACAAGTAAAGGTCAGGAATTATCTTTCTTTTAAATTTTTTTTACTGTTTCACTTCATTACTGCTGTGTATGTGCTCCATGTGAGTGACGTAGGTGCTTATGTAGGTGGGTTCCAACTTATGGCAAAAATTACATCGCGCCGTAGGAATGGATCTCCGATGTAACCCGAGGACCTACTGTAATCTGGTCTTAACATTCTCTTTCTGCTTCTCCTCTTGACAATTCTATTCATGACTTCCAGGAAGCATTTTCCATAATCTACCTCAATCTAGCTTCCTAACTGACCATTCCCATAATCCTATATAATAAAAGCCTAATATACAAATCGACCGAATGGCAGAATGACCAGTTGCTATAACACACACTGACCACCAGGGGGCATACACTCAACACAGGAGCTGTCCCTGGCGGTCAGTGTGCTCCCATAAGGGGAGTGCCGCTCAGCCAGAAGCCGGGCTCACGGCTGGCGAGCACAGCGGCAGTGGTGGGTACCTCTCCTGCCTCCGCTGCAGGCGGGCGGTAAGAAGCAAGGGGTCCCAGACGACGAGAGCCCTGGACTGGGAGAGGGATGTCTGCCTGCCGGCTTAGGCCCAGGGGACGCTCCTGCGTTGAGCATCTGCCCCCTGGTGGTCAGTGCGCGTCATAGTAGCTGGTCGTTCTGCTGTTCGGTTAATTTCCATATTAGCTTTTTGTTATATAGGATTCCTGTACATGCCAAATTACATTATATGGTTACTTGAGGCCTGATGCCAGCCTGCCCCAATTGGGGCTGATTGGGCTGGGCAGGCCAGGGGGAGGCGCTGTGGGAGGTTGGTTGGCTGGTTCCACCCCCGATCGGGCTGGTTGGCTGGCCACAGTGCACGTCATAGTGACTGGTTGTTCTGGTTGCTTGGCTTTTATATATATAAATGTCTCTGTCCTTGACTACCTACAAATTCCTGAAAGGCAGGAAGTGTCTTTGAATCTCTAACACTTAAACACAGTTATCTGACACATAGCAGAAACTCAATAATTGTTGAATAAATGCACACATCCTGTGCTCCTTCCTATCTCACAGAACTTACTTTTTAAAATATTACCTCTTTTTGAAGGCAACTTTCTGTACCCAAAACAGTGTTTTTGCTTTTCTGACTGGCCAAACTCCTAGTCATTTTTGAAGACCCAGTTCAAATAGACAGGGGAAAAGGAAGACAATGAACTAAAAATATCATTTTTTAATTCTTTGACACCTCCTTCCTGCCTGAAAGAATTATTTCTTCTTCTGGCCCTCACAGCATTTTTCTTGCTGAGCTCTATTATAATTATTCCTGGTCATATTGAGTTCCTGCCACAGATGATGCATTCCTGAATACAGGGACAGTGGCCTACTTATCTTTGTATCGCCAATGCTCAGCATCATGCCTGGTACATGACTGGCCCATAAGAAATATTTGTGGAATGAAGGAATGTTGAAACAACATTAAGGTATAAACATTAGTTCTCATGAAGAACAACTGACCTACCATAAAACAGCTGCTAGAATTGATTTTGTCTAGAAGAGCAGAAGAGCTTTCAATGCTACTTTTTGCCAGGATACCAGTCTTCACAGGAACTCATTTTAAGTAGAAAAAAGGGCTGAAGGTGAATGAAAATGGATTATCTGATGATTACTGAGGATGAACTTGATATCTAAGCTATGATTAGCAAACCTTTGAAATGGATCTCAATCCTATATAATAAAAGCCTAATATGTAAATGACCAAACAGCAAAACAACTGGTTGCTATGACACACACTGACCACCAGGTGGCACTTGCTCAACACAGGAGCTGCCCCCTGGTGGTCAGTAGGCTCCCACAAGGGGGAGCACTGCTCAGCCAGAAGCCGGGCTCAGCCTCTCCCACTTCCGCTGCAGGCAGGCAGTAAGGTGCAAGGGGTCCCAGCCTGCGAGAGGGATAGGGGAATCCGGCTGAGGGGATCGGGCCTAAGCTGGCAGGCAACATCCCCCAAGGCATCCAGGACTGAGAGAGGGCGCAGGCCAGGCTGAGGGACAGCCCCCCTCCCCCCCCCCAGTGCACGAATATTGTGCACCGGGCCTATAGTTTAATATAATTGTCAAAGCATCTGCCCAAATGTTCCAGAGGGAAGAACATAATTTTGCTGCATTTGTGTGGAAATGAGGGAAAAATAAACAGGCCAGTTACTTTCATTGCATTGTTATAAAATAGTTCCTTTAAAGATCTGTGATGACTTGAGCTGAATGCTAACATTTTATTGTGATTGATAAAACCTACCTTAGAAACTCTTTGCTCTGTTCCCATAGATCTTGGGTATCTTCTTTAGTCATGTGTTTGTCCAGGTTACATACATTAGGTTTCTGGGAATAAAACTTAAGGCACTGCTTCACCCAGTGCCACTGGTAACCTGGGAGGAAAGGGTTTGGGATGAAAATAAAACCTATATAAAAGATGGGTGGGAAAGAAAGGAGAGGAGGAAATTCTCCATCAGTTATTCAGATAGTTTACTTCTGCTGACTTCCTTATACCCTCTACTTTATATTTACTTTCCATCTTCTTTTGCTCATGCTTCTAGTGCAGCTGTGGGCACACTACGGCCCGCGGGCCGGATCCGGCCCGTTTGAAATGAATAAAACTAAAAAAAAAAAAGACCCTACCCTTTTATGTAATGATGTTTACTTTGAATTTATATTAGTTCACACAAACACTCCATCCATGCTTTTGTTCCGGCCCTCCAGTCCAGTCTAAGAACCCATTGTGGCCCTCGAGTCAAAAAGTTTGCCCACCCCTGTTCTAGTGGCTTCCATTCTTACAAGCAAATGTTCTCATTCCTATTCTCCAATTTTAGAGGAAGAGGAATTCCTTCAAGTTAGTAAAAAGTTAAGTTTGATGATCACTAGCCATCTACCATTATGCAAATACCTTTGGCTTTTGGGGTTACTCTCAAGGGAAACAAACATTCCACAATTATCATTTGTATTATCCCAAAGCAAACTTTAGAACTGAAACCGCCAAAGTCACCCCTCAAATTTTCACCCTGTGTCACCATGTACAGAGGTGGTGGCTGCTTCTGCAGTTACTACCTTTGATATTTCAGTGTGCCCTTTTTGCCCTTTCCATTTTCTATTTTCTGGCTAATGAGTCTATAAATTATCACAGTTAAAATAATTGGTGTGATTTCTGCCTCCTGACTAATATAGCAGGGAAGGAATATGGTATGTACATTTGCTCAATATGGCACGATGCAAATACCTACAGCATGTATGCTGAGAAGATCCTTATAACCTTGAAAGTAATTTCACCTCACTTTTCTCCTTTGTAAAAGAGCAATAATAACATTTAACTAGAATCCTATGCATGGCAAGGATTCAACAGACACACACTGTGCACTTTCTTAAGAACCAGAGATAAAGAGATAAAAAATTTTATCCTTCGTGAAATACCTGGAGATAAGACAATAGACAGTAATACAGATAATGTCTTATATATTTTTTAATTTTAATTGAATTTATTGGGGTGACACTGGTTAATAAAATTATATAGAGTTCAGGTGTACAATTCTGCAATACATCATCTGTATATTGTATTGTGTTCACTACCCCAAGTCAAGTCTCCTTCCATTACCATCTTTCCCCGATTTCCCCTCTTTTACCTCTCCCCAGCCCCCTTTCCCTCTGGTAATCACCAAACTGTTGTCTGTGTCTATGAATATTTGTTTTGTTTTGTTTTGCTTAATCCCTTCACCTTTTTCACTGAGCTCCTCAACCCCCATCCCCTCTGACCAGATAATATCTTTTAAAAGCCTGGTTGAGAAAAGAAACAAAGGCTGAGGAGTAGTCAAAGAATAAAGAAATAAGGGGAGAGTTTATGGATTTTAGGGTTTAAAAAGACTGAAGCATGCTTATAGATTGTGAGGAAAGAGCCAGTTGAAGAGAAGTGGCTAAAAATGAAAGTGTGGAAAGGAACAGAGCAAGGTCTTGAAAGCCAGAGGAGGTGAAAGAAAGTGGGGTCAGAGGTGAAGGGACTGGCTGAGTTGAAGGAACTCTTCTTTCTCTAAAGTTGGAGGACAGGAATGAGAATACTTGCTTATAAATGTGGAGGTCACTTTTGCATTTCATGTACCCGTAAAATTATCCAAATAATTTAGGAGAGTGACAGGACTGTATTTATTTTGAAAGAAAAAAGATATGAAACCCCCCAATAATCTACCATGCTATCACCATGTAAAAAGAAAAGATTACAGCACACCCCCGCCCCCAAATATGAGATTAAAGGAACAATACCCTGACCTAGTCCAAGCCTGAATAGTGATAGGAAATTTAATACCTTTTCAGGCAGTCTATTTCAGACAACTATTGTCATCCTTTCACTGAGTTAAAATTTGCCTCTTTCAAATGTTCATGAATTGGCCTTAGGTTCTGACACACAGAGCAAACCCACATTAGCTTTTACTTCTTCTTGATTAATACTTCAAGTTTTACAGCTAACATTTAATGACTATTTACTATGTGCCAGGCATTGACCTAAGCATTTTACTAGGATACTCTTATTTAATCCTCACTATAAACTCACTATAAAGTGGGTACTACTTAAGAAACTTGCCCAAGGTCATATAATAGTAGATAGTAGAGCCAGGACATGAAGTCAGAACCTAGGCCTTAACCACTAGTATGCACTACTTCCCATCCCTTCTTGTGCACTTTTCAAATGTTCGACACTGTCATGTTCCCCCTCAAGTCTACTCTTCCCCAGATTCAGTTTCTAGTCTTCAGAACCATGATCTTCCTGCTCACTCTCATAAGGACAAGATGTGGTGTGCCCAGGCTCCTTCAGAATTAATAGAATCCACAAGTAAACACAATCCTTCCAATCAAGTCAGAGTAAGAAGAGACTGTCACCCCCCATGTTTTGGACATTATTATAATTCTATTAAATGCAGCTTATAATGGCTAGGAAATCAGAATAAAGACTCTAGGGACACATTTAGGTACCAACTTAAATGATGTCGCTTAAGTGTAAAATCCTAGAAAACCAAGGACACCAATTTGAAGAAAAGAAAACCAAAGAAGGGTTGACAACCTTGTAGCCTGACCAACTGGTTAAGGGAAGAAGGCACAATTACAGAAACATGGCCTTGAAAGCAGGAGCTAGGTCTGAAAGGTAAAGGGCAGCCTTCAAGAACAAAGTGATTAAAAGACCGATGGTGACGCATGCTCATTTACCTAAACTCACGGGGAGCAATGCTTTCATATGTAAAGGCCAATTGATTGTTTCCTCTGTGACTTCAGTCATAAGATCATCTTTAGTTCTTTAATACAGAACTAAAGTTCATGAGGCCTTATATAGGATGTATTAAAGCTGTTACACTTTCCAGCCTGGACAGTGTGGTTCAGTTGGTTAGAGCACTGTCCTGTACACTGAAATGTGGTGGGTTTAATTCCTGGTCAGGGCACATACCTAGGTTGTGGGTTCGGCTCCTGGATGGGGCACGTGAGGGAGGCAACCGATCGATGTTCCTCTTTCACACAGATGTCTCTCTCTCTCTCTCTCTCTCAAAATCAAGACATAAAAAAAAAAAACCCACCCAAACCATTTTTTAAAAAGCTGTTACACCTTCCGACGTTATTAACAAATACTTTAGTGGTCATACTATATTAAGAGCTATAATATAGACCTGGCCCTTAGCACAAAAATTAATATTTCTTTTTAGGGGTATCACTTGCTTTTAATCCATACTTGAAATCACAAATGCAATGTTAACTTTATGTCCTCGAGAAAGAAACAAGATGACAGATGTAAGATTACTTGGCCAAATAAAGCATTTCCATATCTTCTGAATAGTTCATAATAATTAATCTTATTACTTTATCTGCAAAGTGAGCTACCCAATATCACTAAAATTTTAGGACTTTTGATCTCATTACTGTAATTCTTTTTTCAAATGTTCAGCCTTGATGATACCAATAATTTTTAAGTTGTTGTTATGCCATTTGGGAATACAGGGATTTTGTGACTGGAGTGAACATTTTTATTTTTTAAAATATATTTTTATTGATTTCAGAGAGGAAGAGAGATAGAAACATCAATGATGAGAGAGAATCATTGATTAGCTGCCTTCTGCACACCCCACACTGGGGATCCAGTCTGCAACATCGGCATGTGGCCTGACCGGCAATCAAACCATGACCTCCTGGTTCATAGGTTGACACTCAACCACAGAGCAATGCCAGCCAGTCTGGAGTGACCATTATTAATTATTCTATCACTCAAAGTGGTTCTTCTGCCAGAGTAGGTGGGTGTTCAGAGAGTTGTGGCAGGAAGCCCAGAGTTAATGTCCTATTTTTCATTTGTACCTGGTGTGCAATATAAGCAGCACTAGTGACTCCTGTTCTGTCCTTTAGGAGTGCTACATAAATGGAAATCTTAGATGAGGCAGAATTTAGGAGGGGTTGGAGAGTGGAATGTTTCTGTGTGTTTGCTGTTCTTCTTTTGTGTATTTACTAGCTCCTCTTCTAAAATTAGATAAATGATTGAATTCACCTTGTAGGTCAGCTGCACTCACCAGGATAGCCTTCCAGTCCATAAGCTCGCCAATTGCTGACCGGCTGAAGTCCTGCTCTGTGTGCATCGTGGTCACTGACTGAGGACACACTCAGCTGAGATCTGACCACCTGGCAGGAAGGAAACAAGTTAGAGGGCTAAAGTTATTTTACAGATCAAATCTGAGAACTTCAAAGCTCTAAAGATATTTCTGGTATGGGGCAAAGTTAGGAGTCTTAAGTCCAGGATCCTAAACTTAGTCCCATCACTTACTTGATATAAGACTTAGATAAGTCACTTCTTAGAGCCTCAGTTTCCTCATCCATATACTAACAAACACTAGAGAGCTATATAGAATTAAGATAAGTAGTAATAAGAAGCTGATTTTTGCCTTAAAGATTACCTTTTCTTATATCATACCTTTGTGATTTCTTTTAGGACTCTAGTGTTTGGTGTGCTGGAATACCCTGAGTCACAATGCTGTTTACTTCCGTTAGGGCTAATAATGCTTCTGAGGCATTTGTATACAGTTGGTGTTTATTTTTATTTTAATATAAAATTGATTTCAGAGAGGAAGGGAAGAGAGATAGGATATCGATGAGAGAGAATCATTGATCGGCTGCCTCCTGCACACCCCCTACTGGGGTTCGAGCCCACAACCCAGGCATATGCCCTTGACCGGAATCGAACTCGCGACCCTTCAGTCCTCAGGCTGACGCTCTGTCCACTGAGCCAAACCAGCTAGGGCTACAGTTGGTGTTTAAACAGAGCTATGAGGAACACCAGGCTGGGGAGGGTGAGAATGGAAAGAGAGTACTCTAACCATACAATCTGTCAATAAAACATTAGGAACCCTGCTTGTTAAAAGTACAATATGTATTCTCTTTTATTTGCTTATTTATTTAAATTTTTAAAAAAATTAATTTCAGAGAGGGAGAGGGTGAAAGAGATAGAAACATCAATTATGAGAGAATCATTGATCAGCTGCCTGCTGCATGCCCCCTACCAGGGATTGACCCCGCAACCCGGGCATATGCCCCCTGATCAGGAATCGAACCATGCCCTCCTGGTTCATAGATTTATGCTCAACCACTGAACCACACCGGCCTGGCTATTTGCATCTTTTAGATAAAACTTCAAATTGAAACTTGTAACCTTTTGTCTTTGTTAATTAATTAGGGATTAAGTTTTTCAGGGGCTCATGGGAGTTTTAATTGCATGTAGGGCATCTTATAGATGGCTCATTAAATTGGTTAAGAGATCCAATGCAGTCACTAAAGTAGAGACATTTAGAAAAAAACAACTTTAATCTTCCATGAATAAACTTAGGTCTGGCTTGCCTTAGAATACATCAAATGATCTCTTCCAAAAAGATGTTATCTCTCATCCTATTAACTTCACCAAGTGTGGAGATTTCCAGACAAAATACCAACAAGTGGCTGGTGTTTAACTAGTCTGCATAATAAAATGGCTATCTGGAACTCTCTGAGAGTCCTGACCAAGCTAACTTTTCCAGGTACCTAAAGGTTGATAAAATGTTTTTAAACATTTTGTGATTTCTTAAATAGACCATACTTAATAGTGTATTGTAATTCAGCAACACCCTAAAGGACCTAAAATATCATATGCTAAACTGAACCAAACCCTGAGATTTTCTTTTTAAATGTTTTTATTGATTTCAGAGAGGAAGGGAGGAAAGAAACATCAATGATGAGAATCATTGATTGGCTGCCTTTTGCAGGCCCCCTACTGGGGATCGAGCTTGCAACCTGGGCATGTGCCCTTGACCGGAATGGGACCCTTCAGTCCATAGGCCAAAGCTCTATCCACTGAGCCAAACTGGCTAGGGCAATCCTGACCTTTTAAAATTTTTTTCTGTTGTCCCCCGCCCCCATCCCTTGCCAAACTGTTGCCATTACTTCCTCCACTGCTCTCATTAGGTGTCTTTAAATAGTAACTTTCTTCTCTAAGTTGCTACTTTCAATATGTTTTGAGCTGGGTAACTAAATACCAAAGTTTTTATTACTCCATAGTGTATTTATTGAGTACTTACTGGTACTGTTCTAGGTACGTGCTACACACAATGTCTCCTTCTCAGGTGACTTAATTCTAAAAGTATGTATGATGGTCAAGTTATGGGCAAAAGTAGCCGAGTAAGGGTCTGAGGGACTCTCCCATGAATCAACTGTATCATTGCAGGGGTGCAGACTTTCTGTATGTTGTTCTGACAACTCTAAGACCATTTCTGCTAACAAGTGAAGCTTCTTAAGAAGCTGAGTTCCGGACAAACTGGTGGTATGGTGGCATTCCAACCTTACTGAGAACTATTACTAAGCTTGGAAAGAATGCCTCATCCAGCCAAGGGCAAATTATGGGATCGGGCATCCTCAAGGGTTAAAGTAACTGCAAAGGAAATACACATTACACTGGAGCTGTGATTCTCCCCGTGCACCCTGCGCCCCGCCCAAAGGTAGAAATAATGGATGATGCTTAGACTCGTTATCCCTTCCCTTTCAACTTGGAGAGATGACCTCTGAATAACCTCTGAACGCCTTCTTCCCAGGAGGCTCAGCCAAGACCGGTGCCGGTTTTCAGGACCACAGCGATCCCTCTCAGCTCGGGGATTATTCGGGTGGTTGGGTTTTTCAAAACTGCTGAGCGCTACCTTAACGTCTACGAACACGGTTTACGGTTGTGTTTTTTTTTAACCCAAATCGAAGTAGAAAGGCAAGTGGACAGCTAATGGAAGGAATAAACACCCATTCCCAGGCATTTTTGACCCAGGGCACCGCCACGAATAGCCACGTGGAGAAACCAGCGGCAGAGCTCTTCATCGCCAAAGAGGGACGTTTCGTGGGCAGTTCAACTCCGAGCCCGCGGAGGGCGGGGGTCGCTCAATCACCTCCAGTCTGGAAGCGGAAAGGGGTGAGGAGGGCACTGAAAACCCCCCAGGAAGCGAGGCAAGCTGTCGGCGAGGCGCGCCCGCCCCTCTCCGTACCTTGTGGGCCACGGGCCCCGAGCCGCGGGCCGCCTGGGCCGCCGAGAAGTCGATGACCCCGCCCAGGTCTGCGGTCCCGGGGCGGCTCTGCCGGTAGAAGCGGAAAAGCTTCCGAAAGGCGTCCTCCCCAGGCTCTGTCGCTAGCGTAGCCACGGAGCCCAGGGCCGCCGCCATCTTCCCCATCTCGCTGCCCGGCCCCCTCTGACCCGGAAGCAGATTCCCGTGCTCTGGCGGCGGCAGGTTTTTCCGGGGTCGTGACCTCAGGTCGCCGAGGTCCCTCAAGCTGAAGATGGCGGCGTCGGCAGCGAGGGCCGCTATGGCCCTGCGGGCCAGTAGCAGTCGGCCCGTGGCCTTTGTCAGGAAAATCCCCTGGACCGCCTCTTCAAGTGAGTGATGGAGACGTGGCGGGCGGACTTTTCGGGTCCAAGTGACTCCCCGGAGCTCTGCTTTCGGCGCAGCCCTGCGGCCGCTGGTGGCCGCCTTAGGAGGCTGGGTCCGCTTCTGCGCTCACCGAGGAGCAGGACATGCTTGCGAGTAACCGTGTAGGGATGTCCCTTGAGCTTTTGGGGCGCGTGTTCACGCTCTCCTGCCCATCGGGGTGATTTAGTGGAAAGGCTGTTCCTCGGAAACGTTAAGATTTACCATTGAGAAGGGTTTGATTTGATTGCGGTGCGGGGGATGAATTCAAAGGGGCAGGATGGGAGGCGAGGAGACGAACTGAAAGGCAGTTTCAGTCATTTAGCTCAAAGATGAGGCGCTGAACTAGGGGAGTGGTAGAAGGGAGGTCGGACCCATTGATGTGAACAAAACAAAATCGACAGCTTTTCGTGATGTCTTGAAAGGCGGTAGAGCACCCGGTGAGGGGACGGGAGGAATGGCTTCCAGGTTTCAACGTTGGCGGATTTCGTGGTTAGAATGTAGGAGAAGCGGGTGGCAGGGAGAGGAGTTAAGTTGGAATGTGCTGGACAGAGGAGGTTGCGTGTCGCCGAGTGGGAAGTGTAGTCTGAAGCCGTACTGCTTGGCTAGAATTCCACGCCGGCCATTCAATCCTGCAACCCGACTCGCGGGAGGCACCTGGGGAAAGGGCTCGCCACGGTGCCTCCATGTCATCCCCTGTAAAATGGAGTCAGGACCTTCCTCATGCGACTGGGAACGAGTTTCAATGTATAGTGCTTAAACTTGTGCTAAACGTAGAGTAAGTACTCAATAAATGGTAGTTATTTTCATGATTACTAAAATTGAAGCTCATGGGAGAGGCATAGGCGGGAGATAGAAGGTTAGGAGTAATCAATACTGAAATCTCTCACCAACATTGGTTTTTTTTTTTTTTTTTGGCTGCTGTTTTGGGGTAAGGTTTTTACCTTTGCTTACCAGAATTTACATAAGCAGTTTTACAATTTACATCTTTATGACTTAAGATTTTACATTTGCTTACAGTCACATGGATAATCCATGTGTCGAGTCAGTTCCCTTAAACAATAGAACAAGGGTAGCTTCTCTTAATTTTTGTGGCCCAGATATGATAGTAGGATGGGAAGTAGATCACTCTGTGTCTCACCTGCTCAACAGGTTGTGGGTGAAGACCAAACCCAGTAAAATGTCTTGCTTAGGCCCTGTGAAGCTGTAGAAAGGCTCAGGGGTTTCTTCAGCATCTTGCAAATGTGAGATTCCAGACCGTAATGGGGGATTTAAAACCCTCCAAGAGCCCGGCCAGCATGGCTCAGTGATTGAGCGTGGACCTATGAACAAGGAAGTCACAGTTGGATTCCCGGTCAGGGCACATGCCCCAGTTGCGGGCTCGATCCCCAGTGTAGGGTGTGCAGGAGACAGCCAATCAATGATTCTCATCATTGATGTTTCTTTCCCTCTCCTTTTCTCTCTGAAATTTATATACACATATATATGTATGTGTGTATATACATATACATATGCATATGCATATATGTTACAGAGAACCGGAATAAATCAAGCAATGCTCAGAGAGTTTGGAGTTACACTTTATTCACCGCGGTGGGCTTAGAGAAAATGAATTCAAATTCTAAGCAAAGCTACAAGCAGAACTTCCCTTTTTATTAAAGAGCCAGCCCTATGTGTGCTTAGTGGTTATCTTGCTGGTGGCCTTGAAAACTACACAGTTCTATCCAATTAAAAAATACACCTGGCATGACATTGAGAGTATGGGCGTATCTAGTCTCTGGCCTACAAGGTCAGACAGCTAAGTTTATCTTCCTCATTATTCAAGCAGGCTAAAGCAGGCTAGAAAGCAAAGTTATTTTTTTTAGAATAAGAGGCCGTCTAAAGAATAGCAGAGAATTCCAAACAGTAGTTTTACAAAATAGGGGTTAGCCTTCA
>NW_005871082.1:848629-895099 GCF_000147115.1 Myotis lucifugus
ACATGAGGGAGACTTTTTCTGCTTTAGGTGGCCCCCCACCATCACCAGATCTCAATCCAATTGAGCATTTGGGGGGGCGAAGTTACAAGACGCCATCAGGCAGCTGGTTCCACAGCCATCCAAATCTCACAGAACTGGGACAGTGCTATCCATCAGGCAGGTGTCAGACTTCCTCGCATCACCTTTTAACATCTTGTGGAGTCAATGCCAAGAAGAATCGCCGCAGTATTGAAGGCAAAAGGTGGCCCAACGAAGTACTGATGGGGTGCTCATAATAATCTGACCACACAGTGTATATATATATATATATCCCACATTGAAAGGCTGTTAAATCGCGTTTTTACCCATATCTTCAGAAAAAAATCACTTCTGTCGTGGAAAACAACCTGCTTCCCTATTTATAATGGTCTGGCCCTCTAGCAACTTAAGCACGAAATTATAGCTAATTTGCCTACAAATGTCAGGTGGTCATAATAATCTGGCCACTCAGTATATAATCTCCAAGAGAGTCTGTAGAACATTCAATTTTGAAAGTCTCTCTCAGTTCATTCATTCATCAAATATTTAAAGGGTATCTATTATGTGGTAGGCATTGTTCCTCGTGCTTGTAGCTGTTTTTTCAAAAAAATTGTAGTTAATTTGGGGAAAGGTTTATCTTCCAGAGCTGGTTTGTTTTGGAAGTGAGTGTTTTCTAAAACTTTAATACCTGGTTTAAGACATGTATATTTAACACTGTTTTGTTTATCCTCCAGTAACATGTTCTGTGAGATTCTGATCTTGCCAACTGGTTTGACCAACTATAGAGCTCTTAAGAAATTTAGTCTCTGTGGGTTGTTGAAGGGTTAGCAGACATTTATTCATTTAGCAAATATTTCCCAACTGTGTATCAAGCACTGTGGGCATAGTGGACTCAACACTCAGGAGCTTTCACTGTAGTGGTAGAGGGGAGGAGGCTTACAAACAAGTGTAGGTGGTTGTTGAACCAATGAGGTTAGATGAACTAGGCCCTGCAGTGGTCGGCAAACTGCGACTCGCGAGCCACATGCGGCTCTTTGGCCCCTTGAGTGTGGCTCTTCCACAAAATACCAACTTCTGCGCATGGGCCACGAAGTTTCAATTGCACTGTACATGTGCGCCCGCATGTGGTGTTTTGTGGAAGAGCCACACTTAAGGGGCAAAAGAGCCGCATGTGGCTCGCAAGCCGCAGTTTGCCGACCACTGAACTAGGGGAAATAAGCAAGTAATATGAATGCAAATCAGACAGTACAAGCCTTGTAGTTCAGAAGAGAAAGAGATCATGTTGTTTTTTGGTCTTTAACATTATCCACTGCTCATACCCACCTCATAGGGTACTGTATGTTGTCTTGTCTTTCAGTAGAACCTCAATGAAATAATATTCAGTGGATGTATTTGGCCTGGGTCTTGAAGGATAATTACAGTTTAGGCAGGAGGAGATAAGATTACTGACATGTCAAGGAGAAAGAATGACATGCAAAGATGGGAAGTGACAGCATGCATACACAGAATTTCATTTGCTATATAGCAATGGGAAATAAGGCAGGAAGGTTGTAGGTAGGATCAACTCAACAAATTTTAGAAAACCAATTATTTAACTTAGTGTAAACTTTAAATTATGAAAGGCAAGTAAATTGAGATTTTATTTGGAAATCTCTTTGTTGTAATTGTCTTCTATGTGATCTTCTCATAGGGATTATAATGCAGGCACTTAGTACAATGTCTGGTATGATGGTATTTGTTGGGGATGAAGACTACAATTAACTCAGCAATTTATCGGTCCATGTCCCTACCCCATCACCTCCGCAAATCTGGTACATTACAGCTTCATAGTCAACACCTTAGCTGCCTCCTAAATCTTAAGGCTTCAGGAAATGCCAAGTAGCTCCTGTTCACAAGAAGTTTGGAGTTCTAGGACACCTTTTGCTTTCTATCTACAATCTAGGATGGAGGATACAAAATGCATTAACTACTTTTAATGTTTTCTCTTCCTATACAGGTGAGCTGAGAGAACACTTTGCACAGTTTGGCCATATACGAAAGTGCACTGTACCTTTTGTGAGTTTTTTTTAAGTATTAATGTTATTCTTTAATTCCTATTTTTTTGTTTTTGTCAAAGCATGTCAACTTACCTGTATGTCTAATGGAGTGAAGCTGTTTAGTCTTTGTTGGTAAAGTTTGGGTGATACTGATTAAAAAGTGAAAAAACAGCCCTAGCCTGTTTGGCTCAGTGGATAGAGCGTCAGCCTGTGGACTGAAGGGTCCCAGGTTTGATTCCGGTCAAGGGCATGTACCTTGGTTGCGGGTTCATCCCCAGTAGGGGGTGTGCAGGAGGCAGCTTATCGATGTTTCTCTCTCATTGATGTTTCTAACGATCCTTCTCCCTTCCTCTCTGTAAAAAATCAATAAAATATATATATTTTTTAAAAGTGAAAAAACACCACCACTATATCCTAGGCATTTGTGCTAGTTTTTCTTTTTTTTTAATTTTTTAAAAAAATACATTTTTATTGATTTCAGAGAGGAAGGAAGAGGGAGAGATAGAAACGTCAATGATGAGAGAGTATCATTGGCTGCCTCCTGCACGCCCCCTACTAGGGATCGAGCCCGCAACCCGAGCATGTGCCCTTGACTGGAATCGAACCTGGGACCTTTCAGTCCGCAGTCCAATGCTCTATTCACTGAGCCAAACCAAACCAGTGAGGGCTTGTGCTAGTTTTTTATTGTTGCAGAACAAATTACCACAAACTTAGTGGCTCAAAAGGATATATATTATCTCACAGTTTCTGTAAATCAGGATTCTGGGTACAGTCTAGCTGAGTCCTCTGTTGAGTGACTACATAACTGCAGCCTGTCAGCTGGGACTTTCGTCTCATCAGAGGCTCAACTGGGGAAGATTGATTTCCAAGCTCCTACAGGTTTTGGCAGTTGTCGTCTTTCAATTGTGGGACTGAGCTTTTGCTTTCTTGCTGGCTTTCAGCTGGAGGCTGCTCTCAGATCCTAGGGCAGTGATGGCGAACCTTTTGAGCTCGGCGTGTCAGCATTTTGAAAAACCCTAACTTAACTCTGGTGCCATGTCACATATAGAAATTTTTTGATATTTGCAACCATAGTAAAACAAAGACTTATATTTTTGATATTTATTTTATATATTTAAATGCCATTTAACAAAGAAAAATCAACCAAAAATATGAGTTCATAGGTTCGCCATCACTGTCCTAGGGACTACCTGCAGTTTTTTGTTTCCTGGCTTCTCTGTAGGCTATTTCCCAAGATGGCAGCTTGCTTCCTCAAAGTCAGCAAGGGAGTTTCTTTCTTCAGTGTGCTAAGATAAGTCTTATAATATAGTCACAGATTGACACCCTATCACACCCTATCACTGTTGCCATATAACCTGATCAAGGGAGCAACTTCCCATCACTTTTGCCATGTATTCTTTTAGTTAGAATAGCACAGGTCCGTGTCCCCTGCTCCCCCTCCACTCAACCAGAGGGGATTATACAGGGAGTAACAAGGGGATCATGGGGCCATCTTAGAATTCTGCCTGCTACAGTATTATAATAATGAGATCGTAGAGGATAGTTTATCATAAAATTGGTGGAGAATATCTATTTTAATTTTTATCCTCATTAGGTTGGGTGCGTTTTAAAAAAACTTTTCATATTGATTACATTCCCATTGCTTTCTCATGATGGTTTAGAAATCAATCTATAATTTGTTCTACTTTATCCTGGGCTGAATTTTTCTGTGGGCTTTCTAGAATTAATTGTTTTTAGCAGGTGATAATGGTAGTGGTGATGAGGGTGATTGGTGTCAGAAATATAACAAAATTTTGAAGCTTAAATTTTGTTTCTAGAAGTGAGGAAGTTAGAAACGGGGAGAGTACTTCTTTTTGTGATCAGAATTTCCTTTGACTATTACTGCTACTGTGATTTGTATCTAGAATGGCACAGGAAGCTCATTCTCGTATTTCTCCAATGGTGGCAAAAAAGCAGAGAGAATCCTATATAATAAAAGGCTAGTATGCAAATTGACTGGATGGTGGAACGACCAGTCACGATGACGCACACTGATCACCAGGGGGCAGTTGCTCAACACAGGAGCTGCCCCCTGATGGTCAGTGTGCTCCCATAGGGGACCACCGCTCAGCCAGAGCCGGACTCACAGCTGAGTGCAGCAGCAGTGGCAGGAGCCTCTCCCACCTCCGAGGCAGTGCTAAGGAGCAGCGAGCCCAGCTTCTAGCTGATTGTGCTCCCACAGGGAGAGTGCCACTCAGCCAGAAGCTGGGCTCACAGCTGGTGAGCACAGCAGAGGTGGCAGGAGCCTCTCCCGCCTCCATGGCAGCGCTAAGGACCCCTCAGGGGATGTCCGACTGCCGGCTTAGGTCCGGGCCTAAGCCAGCAGTCAGATATCCCCCAAGGAGTCCTGGACTGTGAGAGGGCACAGGTCAGGCTGAGGGACACCATCTCCTACCCCACCCCCACCCCCCACCCCCAGTGCACGAATGTCGTGCACCGGGCCTCTAGTGTTAAGATGAACGTAGGGATTAAGCTTTGGGTAACTAGGAGAGTGAATATCCATTAAAGCAAGGTTTTTGTTTTTTATTGATTTCAGAGAGGGAGGGAGGAAAATATCAATGATTAGAAAGAACCATCCATTGGCTGCCTCCTGCACACCCCCTACTAGGGTCAAGCCTGCAACCAAGGCATGTGCCCAGACCAGAAATCAAACCAGTGACCTCCTGGTTCCTGGGATGATGCTCAGCCACTGAGCCACAGGGGCTGGGCTAAAGCAAGGTTTTTGACATTCATTAAAATGTCTGTTATCCCATTTTGGCAAATAAAACATTGGTAGTTTGATTTGGAGCTTATAGAAACTTTCTCAAGTTCATGATTATTTTCTTACATTTCGAATTTTTAGGACAAAGAGACTGGCTTTCACAGAGGTATGGGTTGGATTCACTTTTCTTCAGGAGAAGAACTTCAGAATGCACTACAACATGACAGTCATGTTATTGATGGAGTAAAAGTAAGTATTTTTCTATATATCGTGTACTTACTGTATATCAATTAAATAGGTCAGAAGTGTGAAATGACAGAGATTTGGGGTGATCTTTTAAAGAATGGCGGTGGTGGTAGAGTGCCCAGTACTAAAAGGTCTGGGGAGGGAAGTAAGGAAGACTCGGTAATGGGTAGCAAGCATATGTAACACCAAGCAGTGGAAACGGCAGCCTATTTATCAGAGGATGAAATCCTAGCTTTTCCACTTATTATGTGGCCTTGGGTCAAACTGATTTACAATTTTTTTAAATAAATGTTTTTATAGATTTCATAGAGAGGAAGGAAGAGGGAGATATATAGAAACACCAATTGGCTGCTTCCTGCAATGCCCCCTACTGGGGACTGAGTCCACATGTGCCCTGACTGGGAATTGAACTGGTTGACCTGGTGCATCAGACCACCAACTGAGGCTGGGCTAATTTACAATTTTTAATTGAAATTCAGGGTCTTACAAAGAACATCCTCTTGGCTTATTGGTGCTGATTTCCTAATAAAAAGACAGTCTTAAGGGGTTTTCAGTTTTAATGTTTTTGCAGACATTGGCTTTCTTTACAGTGCTTACTTGATTTTTTTTTTCAGCTCCATGTTCAAGCTCAGAGACCAAAAGTTTTGCAAGGGGATCAAACATCTGATGAAGAGAAAGATTTTTAAGACTATTACTACCTATTAAATAAAGGAACAAAACAAAATTTTGTCTAAATGTTTTTATTTGAAACAAATAGGTGCACCAAGCAAGCGCTTACTTTTCCCCACTCCAAATTAAAACAGAGCACATTAGGGGCATACATCATTTGGCAGGACAGTTCCAATAGGTGAACATCCTTCTACTCACTGTGGTTGGGTTAACTTTACTCATAAGCAAGCAGTCATTCTTACACAAAATATTAACCCCAAAGTACTAACGTCACATAAAAGGAAGTGGTCTTAATTTCATTTATGGGGCAGTATGTTCTATAAATGCCAAAAGGTGGGAGAAGCACAAACACAACCCACTCTTTAAAAAAACTAAATAGTTCAAAGTAGAATTTTACATTCCCCCCTTTCTGCTGTAATAAAAAGTAGTGCTGGGATCTGACCCCAGATTTGGTTTTTATCTGGCCCGTTTACAAAGTGTTTGCCCATATGACTTGCATCATTAGGGTTATGGGTAATAGTCCATTCACTGTGAAGAGGTGTATCTATTCCTTCCTCCTCTTTTTGCCTTCATGCTCATGTTCCTTGGGGCGGCTGCTATCTGAGGGTCTTTTAGAGCCACCGTGCTGTTTGGCTTCTTCCAAGAACTTGTCCAAACCAAAAGGATCTTCCTCAAACTGAACTGGTCCTTCTCTACCTCTTTGCCTACGGTCTGAACCAGAAAACTCCTTATCGGGAACGAATCTAGGGAAAAAGAGAAAGAGCCAAATTATAAACTACTTCACTTGCACTCACGCAAACATTGAAACTGAACCGTTTGCTTGGTACCTGTTGGTCTTTATTCTGGCTTCTAGATCATCACCATACATGTCCTTATCCAGATTTTTACTGGGCCTGTAAATATTCTGGGCCATATCTTTACCACCTCTCCAGGCTTGATCATAAACATTGTAAATTTCATCTTCTCCACCTGCAAAACCACTGTCCATGCCCTGTAGAGAACATTATAAGTATATGTTATAATTTACTAAAAGTTGAATCTGACTACATTCATTTATAGCTCACATTTTCAACAACCTTCATTTAAAAAGTCCATAAACTTGTTCATATCCCCTTCGGGTTCTTAGCTTAAATTAGGTATTCATTAACAAGTTTGACTAGCAAAGTAGTCATTAAAACTGGGGGACTCTAGTATAAGCAATTTGAATCTTGACAATTTGAATCTGTATATGTAATGATGTTTACTTTTACGTACTTTTTAAGTAAACATCATTACATAAAAGGGTACGGTCTTTTTTTTTTTTTTTTTAAAAAAAAAAGACCGTACCCTTTTATGTAATGATGTTTACTTTGAATTTATATTAGTTCACACAAACACGCCATCCATGCTTTTGTTCCGGCCCTCCGGTCCAGTTTAAGAACCCATTGTGGCCCTCGAGTCAAAAAGTTTGCCCACCCCTGGTATAGACATAGTGGCAAAAAGATGAAAGTACCATAAAACATCTGATGCCATTCAGAGTAATAATATGCCCCTTAACTGCCGGAGAACATCACTATCATAGCATGAGATAACAAGGCTCTCAATGAAAATCTTAAGTTGTCAAACTTATTCCATATATTTAGAAAAATTTAAGTGATTTAAGCCTAAAGTTGTAAAGGGTAACTGTCAAATATTTACTTATGTGGAGCTTTCGTGCCTAACCCCCTTTGCTCAGACTGGTAAAATGCCATTGCATATAGTGTTTAAGAACACAAGCTTTGACATCAAGACAGCCCATCAATGAAATCTGAGTTCCATTAGTTACAAGCTAAACCTCTATGTGTCAGAATTTCCTCATCTTTAAATAGAGGTAATAATAGTGTGACTTCATAGGGTTTTTGTAAGGACTAAATAAGATAATACAAGTAAAAGGCTTAGAACAATGCTGGGAATATAAGAAGCACCCAGTAACTTATTAACTAGAACTTACTCAAATGCTACCTTCAGATCTTAAAAACTCCCCAGTCATAATTAACCTCCCCCCTATATCCCAGAACTTTATACTTTTATATTCTTACCACAGTCTTGTTTTTATTTATATACATTAATCTTGTCTTTTCCAGTAGACTTTGAGGACAAAGGCATATCTAGCTCCCCCTCACGCCCCCATATTTTGAGGGCAGACACCTACCTTGCTTAAAATTTTTTTTTATTTAATCATCACTTGAGGATATGTTTTTATTGATTTTTATAGAGAAGAGGAAGGGGTAAGGGTAGGGAGGGGAGAGAAACCAATGAGAGAGAGAAAAGTTGATACAGACCCCAATGGAGGATCAAACCTGCAAACTTTTTTTTTTAAATATATTTTATTGATTTTTTACAGAGAGGAAGGGAGAGGGTTAGAGAGAAACATCAATGGGAGAGAAACATTGATCAGCTGCCTCCTGCACACTCCCCACTGGGGATGTGCCCGCAACCAAGGTACATGCCCTTGACCGGAATTGAACCTGGGACCCTTCAGTCCGCAGGCCAATGCTCTATCCACTAAGCCAAACCGGTTAGGGCAAACCTGCGAACTTTTGGTGTACGGGACAATGCTCCACCTAACTGAGCCACCTGACCAGGGCCAGAGCCAAGTTTTATAACCTAATTTCTTTTCCACTAATGTCTCAAATCTTAGCTAATTGTAAGAGGTAAAAATCAGAGCTGTTTCATTTTCTTTCTTAAGTTATAATATGCAACTTACAATTTTTTTCTATCATCTGCGTTAGGTTGATCCAAATCTATATGTTCATTTTCTTTTCCCAGAGGTTTGGTATTCATATCAATATTTAAGATAACTCTATGTTTTTTGTGGGTGTTAACCCTCACCCGAGGATATTTTTTCATTGATTTTTAGAGAGTGGAAAGAAGGGAGGAAGACGGTGAGGGGGGAGGAGGGGAGAAAGAGAGAAACATTGTTGTGAGAGAGATACATCATTTACTTGCTTCCTGTACATGCCTCAATCGGGCCAGCGATTGAACCTGCAATCCAGGTACATGCCCTTGGCCAGGAATCGAACCTTTGACCCTTTGGTGTGCAGGCAACACTCTAACCATCGAGCAACACCAGCCAGAGCAAAATAACGCTATTTCTATTGTACCTTGGATTGGTTGAACAGCCTTTGGTCATATTGAACTTCATTGGAAGTCCGAGGATTGGGCACACCAAGAGCAATGACCTCACTGATATCTCGATTTTCATTTCTCTGCAGTTTTGACCTGTTTCAAAATACAATGTTACTAACTGAAAACTCTTCACAGACAAGCTGAATTTCAATTTTAAAAACATAAGCAATCTCAGAAGCTAAGGAAATGTGTATGTCCTGTTAATATCTCAAACATATATTCCCTGAAAACGCATAATTCCCTGATAATGCTGGCAGCCCTTTAACAGCATTTCAGCTAGATGATTACTGGGAGAGGTAGGTAGGGTTTTATAATTAGACCCTCCTGTTAGCTGGAAGGAATTGCTAAGAGATTCATTCTTGACACGGAAGTCTTTAATACAAACAAGCACCTTACAATACATGCTGAGATATGAAACTGCTACAGTCTATATTTGCTATTATTAAGAGAGGATGGGTAGGACTGGATACAAATTAATTGTATCACACGAATCATTTTCAATAAGCTGGAATCAGGTTTTTTTACATAACCACATTTAGTAATTTTATCCTATTAGAATTTTGAGGAAAACACATCCATGACTGGATTACTCATTATGATTTTCGACATTCAGATTAATTCCCCCGCTGTTTCAGTATGTAATGCAATCTACATTGCAATGAAACCATGGTAACTGTCGTCATTTATTTTGCTAGAAGCTCAGGTCTTAAAAATGACTTCTATAGACAATCTGATTTCATTAAATCACAAGTTTACAGCTTTCCTATGCTTTCAATTCTCAGCCACTTAAATGGTCCAATTTATGTACAGAGCTATTTTGATTTTTGTAGCTTAGGAATTTCAGACCAAAAGTATATTAACTGCACACTTTCATACTTCATTCCTCTTTCTTCTTCACTATACATTTAACCACAACTCTAAATTCAGATTTTCTGCTTCTCCATGACTTCACTTATCCAGAGAGATGAAATATGCCATTAAACAATGAACACCACCACCAACAGGAATCTTCTTTTTCGTGTTTAAGATATGAATGAGGAAAATGGATTGTATCAGCTCTTAGGATGATGAGAGCCTTGAAAACTGCTCATTTGGAAATAAGATGTTTTATATTTGCATTTAACTCTCATTCAGAATTTTACCTCCATATGACAGCATTTTTTCAACTTTTCAGCAATTTCAGTCCTAAACCTTTGGTGAACCACAAACTTCACCAATCCCTACGTTATTTCAAGTTTGTTCTATACAAGTCTGTACTTATTAAGAGTGCTTTTTCTGTACGTCAACTATATTTTAATTTTAAACAAAGTGCTGTGTCAATTTTCCCAATTCATTTTATTAAAAAAATTTTTTTTATCCATCATTTTATATAATAGCTCTACCTTTCTGAATTTTAAGTGAAACTGCTCATGAGAAGTGGCCGATTTTCACTTCTTACAAAACCTGCTTTTCTCCCCCATTGTACTTCATAGAGTGCTCTGCATGTAAAAGGCCCTCAATAAAGGTATTACAGCTTATATTTCCTGTCTAAAGAAACTGGCACGTAATAAATTTGTCTCACCATTTGAAATTGGAAAAGAACAGACCAGAACAGTCCTATCCATTACCTTCTTCTCACAAACATGATCTGCATTTCCTTTTCTATATTCCCATCATTCTCAATTCTACCTGACTCTACAAGGCGATGGAAGAAAAGATTACTTCCATGGATAGTCAATTCTGCTAAGACAAGGTAAGTAGTTAGGTGCAAGAAAGTAAGTGCTGATTTATTAAGTCATCAAACTAAGAGAAGAAAATTGGTATTAGTGGACTAAACCTGCTCTCTAAAAGGTTCACAAAGGCCAATCTTCATAATTCATATTTATCTCAAATAGCACCTACCTCTTATCAGGCGCTGCCCTGGAAAGATTCCGGTCATGCTGTCTCTCTTTCCGCCTGTCATGCCGAATTTCATCCCTCTCACGTGCCTCCCCATCCTCTGTGTGGACAGAGTTGAAAATTACTTCACCACTATATTACCAATTAATATTTTAAACAAGGTAATATAATCTTTAACCTTAGACAATTCCATGAACTTCACTGTAGTCACATTCAGCCCTTTCAACTTTACTTCCATTTCTTTAAATCCAATAGTATTGGTTTAATTTTGGAATGTGAATCCCAAAATCATGCATGTAGCTTAAGTATTTAGGGGTAAGTGTACTGATACTTTTAACTTATTTTAAAATACATCAAAGTATTAAGGTGGACTGAAAGATAAAGAGATGGGTAGATATGTGAGAAAGCAAATTTAGCTATGTTAATTATTAAAAAGAAATTTTAATACAGAATCTAGGTGGTAGAGATAACGGTGTTTGTTTTATAATTCTTTCCACTTTTCTATGTGTTTTAAAATTTTTGTAATAAAATGTTAAGAAAAAGAATTATGTATAAGTTTGTTTTCAAAGTAGAGGGTCCTTTCCCTCACTATATGCTGCTTGGGGTGGAGTCCTTATGATATTTCGAGAAAAAGAATTTTCTGAGAATAAGTGATTTTTATTTGGATCATTTCTAAAGTCACATTCCCCTCATAGAAGTGTAGCTGGGATTTCAGTAAAGCTAGAAGCAAAGCACTGTCCAAAATTTCCTTTCTATGTTGAAGACTGGTCCAGTACAGTACCAGGCTAGTTGCAGTCCATTAATCCATTGTGTGTGGAGGTCCACATGGCCCTGGGCCATGTGGGTAAAAGCAGGAGAGTGCAATAAGAGAGTCCCAAGGGTCCCGAAAACAAAAGAGCACAAGAGAGCTAACTCCTTTGTTCAGGGGATTAAATATCCCAAATTTCACACCCTTGCTGTGGCCATGCTCATTTTGGCCAATGATCTTTGTTCTCAGGTGTGAAAGACAGTAAGCAAGTTTCCTATGTCACCCCAATTTTACTGGGCATGCTTCTATCTCTCCTTTGTTGGCCCCCTGGGGAGTGGGGAGTATAAAGTTTTAGCTTTCTGGCGAAGCTGCCCAAATGACATGTCTATAATATCTGGCCTTTTATTTTTCTTCTTTCCTATTATTAATAACTAGTTAATTACATCGGTATCAAGTTTAGCCTTACATATTCAAAGACCAGTTGCCTTTGAATAAAGAACCCTTTGCTTGTGATCCCTAGGGGCTGGTTGCATCTTGATCTCTATCTACTGTTTTTATGTCTATCTTCATTTTCTCTATCATCTCCAGTCGGAAGGTATAGTGTAGTTAAGAGCATGAGCTTTGGAAACAGCCTGTCAAGATTCAAAGTCTATTTCTGTAACAGATTGGCAATGTAACCTTGTGTGGGTTACTTAACAGCTCTGAGTCTTAGTCTCCTTCTCCATAAAAATAGTGGCAATAATAGTACCACTGCATCTGGTTGCTGTAGGATTATATTAGGCAATCCATGCAAAGTGCTCAGAGTGGTGCCTGCCATAATAAGTACTCAATAAATGTTTGTTTTTATTAATATACAGCAACAGCTTTTTCAAAATTTTAATTCACTTTTCAAGAACAGTTCTGCTGTGTTTTTTTCTTATCAGTTTAGAGAACTCAGATACAAGAGGTTTTTACTTCTAATTGCTTTCAGTGGTTAGGTGTACAACAGGCAGGTATTTATATCTTGCCTCAGTAAGTCATTCATATCTGGTTCAAGGAAGTGGATTATTACTTAAAACCCTGGTTACTTCCTTAGAGTTGAACTCCAGACTTCTGTAATCAAAAGCCTGCTCAACACCTACATTTAAAATTTAACATGTCCACATCTAAACTCCTAATCTTTCTCTCCCAAACTTCTTTATCCTGCAGTCTTCCCAATAAGTAAATGGCAAAGCAATCGTTCCCATTGCTCACGTCAAAAGTTTTGAAGTCATCCTTAATTCCTCCTTTTCTCTCATACTTCTACCTAATCCATAAGCATATTTTGTCAGTTCTACCTCCAAAATATATCAACTATCCGACCATGTTTTCACTACCTCTCATCATCTCTGGATTATTGCAATAGTCTTCCAATGGTTTTCCTGCCCATTCAACAGCCTTCTGTCAGATCATGTCACTCTGTTCAAAAACCCTTCAACTGCTCCCCTTCTTACTTGAAGTAAAAGCCATGTCCTAACAGTGACTAACATCATTTGAACACTACTCTTCCTATTTGACCTAACTACTCTGACACCTCATTTCCTACTACTCTTTCTTTCTCCAATCCAGCCATACTGGCCTCCCTGCTTTATTTAAACACACCAGGCATATTCCCAACTCAGGGCCTTTGCACTTGCTGTTCCTTCTATCTGGGATCCTCTTCTCCCAGAAATCCACATGGCTTACTTCCTTCCTTCAAGTTTTTGGGTTAATGTTAGCATCTCAGAAGTTAGGCCTATTGTGACTACCCTCTCCTGGCACTTTTAAAATATATATATTTTATTGATTTCAGAGAGGAAGGGAGAGGGAGAGAGAGAATGAAATATCAATGATGAGAGAGAATAATTGATCAGCTGCCTCCTGCATGCCCCCTACTGGGGTTCGAGCCCGCAACCCAGGCACATGCCCTTGACCGGAATCGAATCCGCGACCCTTCAGTCCGTAGGCCAACACTCTATCCACTAAGCCAAGCCAGCTAGGGCTCTCCTGGCACTTTCATCCCCCTTCCCTGTTTTATTTTTTCCCATAGTGGTTATTACCTTCTAACACATTACAGGATTTTTTGGGGGGTCTGTCTACATTCCCTAGAAGGTTCACTGCTATACCTTCTCCATGCCCCCCCAACCCTGCATGTAGTAGATCTTCAATATGAACTGAATGAATAAAATTGTACTAGTCAAGGATTTCTTAATAAAACAAAACCACCCTCACGATTTTCTTGAGTTAATATTATTCTCCTCACTCTAGCTGAATTAACATACCCGTGCAGACCACTAAACAAAGCAAGGGAAAAAAACATGGATAGATTTAATGATTAGAGGTATATTAGCCTATGAGATAGAAAAACTGGGTTATTTTACCATGTAGGGGAACTAATTATTCACTTGAGACTTCATTTCTCTTTGGAAGTTTCAAGAAAAATAGAACAAGAGAAAATTAAGCCTATATTTAAGTTAATAAGCAGTTTTTAAAAGTACATGGCTCAGAACTTAAAAAACTTCAGGAGTAGTCCCATACTGAAGGTACACAGTTAAATATATACTTTATTTTTTGCTGCTTCAGCTTAGTGAGAAGTTACTTTCATTTCCACACAATTTCTGAAACAGTTATATTTTTTATATGTATATACTAATTTTGTATGCAGTAAAAATCAATAGGGAATTTCTAGAATGAGATCTATATCTTACAAGTAAGTTCAAGTTGGTAATGAGAATGTCATACCTTTTTCCACATGGGTTTTGATCCCAGCTCTTCTCTCCCTAGCTTTCTGGGCCATTTCTCTTAGTTTCTCTTCATGTTTCTCTTTTTCTTTTTGAGCCATCTTTCTCTCTACTTGAGCACGCATTTCCACAGCTTCACGAGCCTGTTAGTGAAGTCGGATGTTAAATAAGACGCTATCAGGGGATAGATTATAGCTATCATAACATCTGGCTTGAGAAAGCAGCTAGACAGAATTCAGATTTGTTATTGCTAAGTAAAACAAAGATTCTTGTCCACTAAAAGATAGCTTTACTGGAAGACACCGTAAACTTGGATTTTTCACTCTGGGAAATGTCTTATTAGTTAAAACTATAGACCCCCCCCGCCCCCCCATTTTGAAAGTCTGTATTACACTAATGCTTTCTTATAAACAATCTAAAAAAGAAAATTCCAGTAAAGTAATCTTTAATATCAATAACATAACAGGAACTGATTATGTTCTCAAAATCAATCAAGTGACCTCAAGATAAAGCTTTAACCTATAAGAGATAATTTTTATAAAGGTGTTCATTGTAATACAAAAGATATACTTTTCTATGTTCTAAACATGTGCCATGATGTATGTGAATTTCAAAGTCACATATTAATACCATAATATTAAGACAGCCAATACTATGAATGCCATATTCTATACCATTCAACTCATCAAAATGTTTACTTGCCCTTTCCTGCTACTGACTTTTTGGGAAACATGTACATCTAAAATAGAGAAAAAGTATGAAACCTAATAACAGCAGCTGGCAATCTTCACGAAATGAGATCAGCCTAGTAAACCATTATTCTGAAATTTGAGGCAACTCCAATAGTGAGATTTGTGTATGAGTCTGTAAAGGCTGAGACCAGATACAGAGCTGCAACTAGCACCTGCCATCTCTGGCTCTCATACCACAGGTGAATCTCTCTAGGTCAGTGATGGCGAACCTTTTGAGCTCGGCGTGTCAGCATTTTGAAAAACCCTAACTTAACTCTGGTGCCGTGTCACATATAGAAATTTTTTGATATTTGCAACCATAGTAAAACAAAGACTTATATTTTTGATATTTATTTTAAATGCCATTTAACAAAGAGAAGTCAACCAAAAAAATGAGTTCGCGTGTCACCTCTGACACGCGTGTCATAGGTTCGCCATCACTACTCTAGGTACTCAGTACAGTAGCTACAATAACAGTATCTTAGGTATCCAAGGATGTATTTACAAATTTTCAAGAGCATTATATAATTAAATTATAATAGACCAACCTTCCGATCAGCAATGTAGAGGGCTTCAGCCAGTTTGGCAAAATTTTCATTGATGTGAACTGTCTGCAATCCTCTTCCATCAGCAGCCAGACGTTTGTCTAATGGAATTGTATAACCCTAGTGTGAAACAGACAGAGAAAACAGTCACAAAGGAGAGACAATAGATTCTTTAAAATTAGATTTAAATATGTCCATTCTGACAACCATTTAGTTGAATTTCTTTTCCTTACATCTTTCTTCCTAATTATGCAACAGCAGCAGCTAACACTGAGTGCTTTGTGTGGAGGACTGTTTAAGCACTTTACATGTTATGGTCTCATTTAACCTTCAGAGTAATTCTATAAAGCTGATAACATTACTGTTTTCATTTTACAGATAAAGATACTAAAATAGAAAGGTTGGTTGTGTAATGTCCCTAAGGACATATAGTAAAATAAGTGGATGAGCTAGGATTTAAACTCAGACAGCATAATTTCAGAGCTCATGTTCTGGGAAAATAGATTCTCAGGTAAATAACTGTGACTTGTATTAAGAGGAAATCACTATCAAATAGCTAAATACTTGTTCCTAAGTAAATATAACAGCCACACGAAGGTAGAACAATCCCTAAAATAATAGTATCTATAGGTAGTATAATTTGCTGTACTGTTTTAATGCCTTGGTAGATTCTTGGAACTTTGTTTTAATAGAGGATGAGCCCATAACTTCCTTTAGGGAATAATTTATATGTAATCCATATATTGGATAGGTGGCTTTCACCTATCCAATATAGAAACATGAAATATGATTTGGGAGAAAAAAGGAAATAATGATTAGGAAGTTTATTCCACATCATTTTATAGATTCTTCATGACTTCTGGAAGCTTTGGCAGTTAGTAGATATATAGGATTTAAATAGCTTACACATGCAATGTTATGAACAGAAACAAATAGTTTAAAAATTATTATTTTTTTTCAGTTTTCTTTTTTTTTATTAGTTAAGGTATTACAAATGTGTCCTCATCCCCCCCCATTAACCCCCAACATCCCCCAATATATCTAAGCATTTACTGCATTTTGCCAAATAATCATTTAAATTGATTTATTTTTAAAAAATTTAAGTTTTTTAAAAAATACTATCTTTCATTGATCTTTTGATATGTAACTTTATTCTATCTATTCCTTTTCTATGTACTTCTGATAATAACTCACTAAAAGAATCTATGGTATTCATGTGCCTGGCATACTAACATTTCTATTACATTGGGGGGAAAAAAGAAAAATCACATGTGGGTGTTCCTTTTATTTTTTAATAAAGATTTTTTATTCTTTTAAAATTTTAGAAAATGTATTTTTATTGATTTCAGAGAGGAAAGGAGAGGGAGAGACAGATAGAAACATCAATGATTAGAGCAGTGGTTCCCAAACTTATTTGGCCTACCGCCCCCTTTCCAGAAAAAATATTACTCAGTGCCCCCTGGAAAATAATTTTTTTAAAATTTTAATAGCAATTAAACAGAAAGATATATGTATTAATGTTTCTACCTTTTTCGTAAAATATAGTAAAGAAAGGTGTAAATTAGAAACATTGAAGTTTGAAATTATGAAACTATTTATTGAACTCAGAATAGAAAGGTAATACAAAAAAAGTTAAAACAAATGCACCTGTGGCCATCACCGCCCCCCTGGATCGCTGCAGCGCCCACCAGGGGGCGGTAGCGCCCACTTTGGGAATCACTGGATTAGAGTGAATCATTGATCAGAGGCCTCCTGCACAACCCACACTGGGGATCCAACCTGCAACCCAGCATGTGCTCTGACTGGGAATCAAACCATGACCTCCTGGTTCATAGGTTGATGCCAACCACTGAGCCATGCCGGCTGGGAGGGGTGTTCCTTTTTGAAAACACTCAGCTAAATGAGATACTGAGGTTTCACCTAAAGTTATCCAGACTGAGGTTCCTTTCCTGGGTGTTTTCCAGTAGGTTGTAATACTAAAAGACTGATTATATAACAACATCATTACCTTTGCATTTTTCCAGTTTGAAATACAAGGAGGAATCTTCCACTCTTGTTGTTCCTTCACAGTCATCTGAGTTGAGAAAACAGTAGAAAAGACATTTTTAAATTTATAGTCTAGCTAAAAACCCAAGTGTACTCTTTCTTCAAAGGCAGACAGATATATGGATGAATTTAGTCAAAGACTAAAATTCCATTTGTTTGGTAGCTCTATATTCTATGTTCCAACATCATGAGGTCTAGTAATAACTTTAACATAAAAAATGGAAAATAATCTATAAATTATTTTTGACAGTTATAAATAGTGGTTAGTATTTTTCCATACTTAAAGTGATATAACTTCTTTCAGATGAATACTTGTTCTTTAGTTGGGTCATAAAACATTTTTAAAAGCCACTCAGATGATCAATCAGAGACCTAACAATTCCAGGTGCTTACTTCCTGTAACTATGATAACATCCTTCATGTCAAATAGCAGACTCTACTCATCCATTAAAAACAGGGGCTAAGTTAATAATAAAACTAATAACTAACATTTTACACACATTTTTATAAGCACTCTGCAACTACACATTATAGCCTTAAGTGGGTCCCTATTTGTTCTTGAAAAACAAATTAAGAAAGAAAACAATACATAAGTTTAAAGGCATTTAGACTTTATTCTACAGGAAGTTATTTATAAAATTAATAACCATGAGTCCAAAATAATCTTTTACAAATGGCAAAGATTACCTTTCGGCTAGGAGAATGCATGACAGGTGCAGGAGGAGAAGGTGGTCCTCGGGGAATTTTCTTATTAATCCTGAAGCATAAATCAAACCACAACTGTAGAGTGATACATTTGTTTCCCTTTTAGTTAGTTAAGTCTCAAGTCTCCCCCCTCATTGTTTATTATGTAAAGCTTCAAACACATACAAAAACAGAGAGTATACAAAGAATGTCCATCTTCTTATACAACAGTCACTCAGCTTCATCAATTATTAAAACATGGCCAACTTGTCATCATCACTACCCAACTCATCTCCACAATATTATCATTTCATGGAGCAATATACTTTTTTCCTATTTAAAAATCAGCTTTATTTAAGTACAACTGACATGCAATTAATTATAAATACATATTTAAAGGGTACAATTTGATTAAGTTTTGACACAAGTATATATTTGTGAAACCATCATCACAATAAAAATAGTGAACATACCCATCACCTCCAAAAGTTTCTGTGTGCCCTCTTGTTCATATCTCCTCTGCCGCACCCCCCTTCCTCCCCACAGGCAATCACTGATCTATTTCCTGTCATTACAGGTTAGTTTGCATTTTCTAGGGTTTTATATAAATGGAGTCATACAGTATGTAATTCTTTTTGTCTGGCTTCTTTCACTCAGCATAATTATTTTGAGATGCATCCATGTTATTGCATATTATTAAAATTTTATTCCTTTTTATTGCTCAATAAAATTGCTCATTCCATGTATAGATGTCCCACAATTTGTTATCCATTCACCTGTTAATGGACATTTGGGACGTTTCTCCTGGGACATCTTTTTAAAGACTAGTGGTTCATTCTCATGAAGCCACCTACTTACTTGAACCTTGGAGGTTCCATTGGATCTTTCTGCATTTCCACCATACGAATAACCCTCTGTTTTGCTCCAGAGTTGAAAGCCACTCCTTGCTGAGATGGTGTGTATCTGAAGAATACAAATGGAACTAAAGGTATAACTAGTTCAAACTTTCAATAGGTATTTTTCTTCTATTACAATCCTAAGATAAACTGTATTGTCAATTCCTTTCACAAAATATTAACAGAAAATTGCAAAATATTTAGGCAGAACAGATAGCAACAGAGATAAGAGAACTAACAGCAATTATGAGTTACAAGCAAAATGTAAACTAAAGTCATATTAGTTTGCATCTCTATCCATTTTCCACCATGGAAGGCACAATGTTCAATTTCAGAGATAAGAGATATAGAACATAGTACCTATTTTGTAAGTCTGCATTTGAGGAAAAAACGATCCATAACATTCTCAGCAGGCAACTATAGTCAGGAGCTTTTCACTGATTACAGGTTGTAAAACGGAGAAAGAATAATGGTAGCAGCCCTACCAGCTCTTAATTTTCTCTTAATATCTATTTGTGAATTATCCCTCCACACAAAAATTTCGTTGAGTGAAACACCTCAAAATTTAGAAGTATTATAAGGATGTCTATTATTATTAATTATCACCATTATGCAATATATTATCATACTATTATTATATAAGTATTACATTATATAACATTAACAACATATTAATATTTATATTACATAAATATATAAATATATAATGCCTATTGTATATAAATGGAAAAATTGTAAATAGCAATTATGGTTTGGACCATATACTGTAAGTAACTGTTAATTTCTAGAAACAAAAAAATATTTTGAAAATAGCAGAACTAATATCTTAAAAGTGATACCTTAAAAATGTTTTTTTTTCTGCTTTCAATTGTCTGCACAGAGTCAATAGACTTTCAGTCATTATTTAAAAATTGCATTTACAATTGTGTCTACGTAGAACAGTGAAAGAATACCAGGATCCCCCACCCCAATCAAGTCTGACATGAAACTAAGACTTCCAGGCATGATTCCTACCGGATATACTGAGCGGGAGCCAGTTTATCAGCCGCTCGAACTGGCATGGCTGCAGCAACCTTCTGTGATACAGATTTTTCTAAGGCCACCCTTGTCTTTTCTGTTATCTGAAATATGAAACATGGCATTGAATGGTTTGGAAGTTATTTTCTATGAGTTTTTACATCTTTATTAATTCTATATAGCAATTCCCAGTTACCTCTTTAATAGCTTCTTCATCAGGTCTTTGCAGGTCTGGGTCATCTGCATTCATGACCTCCTTGGGAACCAGGTCAGTGTACTTGCTATAAATGACCTAAAATGTTTAAGCATAAGCAAACTTTAGAAAATCAAGGAATGAAAAGAAGGAATCTGTCCAGGCTGGTGTGGCTCAATTGATTGGGTATCATCCTATGCACCGAAAGGTTGCCAGTTCGATTCCAGGTAGGGGGCATACAGGAGGCAGCTAATCGATGCCTCGCTCTCACATGATGTTTCTGTCTCTCCCTTTTCCTTCCTCTCTCTCTAAAAATCAATGAAAAACCTTAAAAAAAAAAAAAAAGAAGTAACATCATTAAGTCATTTCAGAAGTCAACATGTCCTCTCAGCAAACTTACAAATTAGAACAAAGATTCTGTCTTTGAGATTTTAAAACCAAAAAAGCTTAAAATATATTCACAAATTGCTGCCCTGGCTATTAAGTTAATAATTTTCCTTTGACCTCATGCATTTAAATTATTTGAGATCTTCAAATCAAGTCAGTGTCCAAATACATTGTGCCAACAAAACCTTATGCATCAGTGATCCCTACTTTTGAGGCTCACTAGGACTTGAAATTAATGATGATATAAATTGCCCATGGCACCATTATCTTGGATTACAAACTCATCTGAATTTAAGTCAGGTTACCAAATAACTTCCAAATTCATTGGGCCTGAAAATTTCATTGACCTCACCCTACTCAGAATGTTTGTTTTTTTCTGGCATTAACTCTATTCATAGACTAAGAAAAGGAACATATGCCACTGTCATAAATCCCAGAACATGCCCTAGCCAGTTTGGCTCAGTGGATAGAGTGTCAGCCTGCGGACTGAAGGGCCCAGGGTTAGATTCCAGCCAAAGGCACATGCTCAGGTTTCAGGCTCGATCCCCAGTAGGGGGTGTGCAGGAGGCAGGCAATCAATGATTCTCTCTCACCATTGATGTTTCTATCTCTCCCTCTCCCTTCCTCTCTGAAATCAACAAAAATATATGTTAAAGAAAAGGTCCCAGAACACGTTCTTCCATGAAAAAAAACCCAAAAACAACATTCTATCTATACAACATATTTTACACTCATTATCCAAATTCAGGACTGCTATTTGATTTCTACTAGGCCAGTGGTCGGCAAACTGCGGCTCGTGAGCCACATGCGGCTCTTTGGCCCCTTGAGTGTGGCTCTTCCACAAAATACCGACTTCTGCGCATGGGCCACGAAGTTTCAATCGCACTGTACATGTGCGCCCGCATGTGGTATTCTGTGGAAGAGCCACACTCAAGGGGGCCAAAGAGCCACATGTGGCTCGCGAGCCGCAGTTTGCCGACCACTGTACTAGGCTCAACATGGTTTCTATCAGGCTGACTATGATGTGGAAGGCCCCTGACAAAAAAAAGAGAATATTACGTACTTTCATGCCCATCTATACTTCTCTAATCCTATATCTAATAAAGAGGGAATATGCTAATTGACCCCCATGCCATCGCAAAGATGGTGGTGCCCACAGCTAATAAGGAGGGAATATGCTAATTGACTGCCCTGCCCTCAAAGATGGCGGCGCCCACAGCCAATGAGGGAATATGCTGACTGCCCCGCTCTCAAAAATGGTGGCACCCACAGCCAATAAGAAGGGAATATGCTAATTGACTGCCATGCCCTCAAAGATGGTGGCGCTCACAGCCACAAGATGGTGGTGCCCAGTCCCCTCAGCCCCGTTGCTCACCTGCCTCTGGAGTCCCCCAGTCCCCTTAGCCCCCAGCCTCAAAGGGCCGGCCCGAGGTGCAGGGAAGCCTCGGATGGCGGCTGCCCAGCCGCCCAGGGCCGCCCGAGCCTCAGGTAACCAGGGCCGGCCAAGGCTTGTGCTGCCAGCAGTGGCAGCAGCAGAGGTGTGATGGGGGCGTCGCCTTCCCCTGATTGCCGGGTCGCCTCCCGCCCCTGAGGGCTCCCGGACTGTGAGAGAGGGGGCAGGACGGGCTGAGGGAACCCCCACTCTAGTGCATGGATTTTCATTCACTGGGCCTCTAGTGCTTTCATAAAAACTTACATGGCCCTGGCTGGCTTGGCTTGGCTCAGTGGATAGAGCGTTGGCCTGTGGACTGAAGGTTCCTGGGTTCGATTCCAGTCAAAGGCATATGCCTGGGTTGCGGCTCAGTCCCCACTAGGGGGCGTGCAGGAGGCAGCCAATCAATGATTCTCTCTCATCATTGGTATTTCTATTTCTCCCTCTTCCTTCCTCTCTGAAATCAATAAAAAATATTTTTTTTAAAAGAAACTTACATGGCAAATTTTGTGGGAAAGACGAGGTGGTACTGGAAATTTAACAAATAATCAGCATTGTACATTTTGCTGCTTAAGCCAGGAATTCTTTGACACACATAAAAAGGACAACTTATGAATATGAAAGAAAACCAGATTTCTGGGCACTTGAGATCTTCAAAAATTTTCTGCAGAAAAAAACTGTTTACTATAGAAGACAAAGTCTTATATCAATAATTGTATTCTATTATAACATTCCTTAAAATTGCTTAAAAACTGCATGATAGTCTTAATTTCTTACTACAAACAACAGAGCAAAAAAACACTTTATGGCCTATCTGACCTGATCTGGCTTTGCCTACAGCTCAACCTCCCCCTGTATCTCTTACTCCCTCATTCATTATGCTTCACTCACATGGCTCTTCTGTTTTTTGAACACAATATATTTTTCCCCAATTCTGAGCCTTTATAAAGTGTTGTTCCCAGTTCTTCAAGTGAGTGCTCAATCTCTAAGTCTCAGTTCACAGGTCATGTGTGCATGGGTGAGGCATCCCCTGGCAATACTCACTAAAGCAGCAACCACTCCCCACCCAATCATTCAGTGTCAAGCACTCTGTTTACTATCTTCAAAGCACTGCTCACAGTATCAAATTATTTATCTATTTTACTTGTTTATCTGTATCCTCTATTAAAGTAATACAACAAAAGCTACCATTTATTAAGCACTTATTTTGTGCCTCTGTTCCTTTGCTTTATATATATAACTAATTTAACTTTCATATCAACCCTATGAAGTATGCACAACAATTATACCTACACTAGAGGCCCGGTAAACGGATTTCTGCACAGGTGGGGTCCCTTGGCCTGGCCTGCGGGGATCAGGCCGAAACTGGCTCTCCGATATCCCCCGAGGGGTCCCGGATTGCAAGAGGGTGGTTCTTTGGTGACGCATCCCGGAATCAGGCTCCCTCCTCTCTAGTTCTTCCGGGTGTGTCACCAGACAACCGCAGTTGCCAAGTCACCGCAGCTCGGCAGCTCCTGCATTGAGCGTCTGCCCCTTGGTGGTCAGTGTACATCATAAGTACCGGTTGAATGGTCGCTTAGGCTTTTATATATATAGACTAGAGGCCCAGAGTCCCTCAGCCTGGACTGCGGTGATCGGGCTGAAACCGGTTCTCCGACATCCCCTGAGGGGTCCCAGATTGCAAGAGGGCGGTTCTCAGGTGACGCACCCCAGAATCAGGCTCCCTCCTCTCTGGTTCTGGGTGCGTCACTCAAGAACTGCAGCTGCCAAGTCACCACAGTTTGGCAGCTTCTGCATTGAGCGTCTGCCCCCTGGTGGTCAGCGCACGTCATAGCTACCGGTCGGATGGTCAAACAGTCTGATGGTCACTTAGGCTTTTATATGTATAGATTACAGATGAGGAATCTCTTATTCATAAAGTATCTCCAGTGCCTATAACAATATCTGGTCCACAGGAGGTATTCAGTCAATATTTGTTGTACAAATGAATGAATATATGAATTTTAGAAATGATCTACTCGATGCTAGAGGTGAGTATATTTTAGGCCCTGCAGAACATTCTCTATAAGCTGTTGATTTCCCAGAAAAAACTATGTCATGGCGATAGACCGAAATCTCTAGTTTTTTTTTGTTTTGTTTTTTTTTAGGAATTAGACAAGTAACAGGTAAGAAACTATAGATGACGGACCGCAAAACATGTACTATTGATACGTGAGCTACTAGTGTCACCATCTTTTCAGAGGTCACATTTGGAAGTGATCCTAAAGCTCACTCTAGTGGGAAGAATGAGACTCAGTGCATTAAGATCATGCAGCTGGTGCCCTAGCTGGTTTGGCTCAGTGGATAGAGCATCAGCCTGCGGACTGAAGGGTCACGGGTTCGATTCCAGTTGGACACATGCCCATGTTGTGGGCTCAACCCCCAGTAGGGGGCGTGCAGAAGGCAGCCAATCAATGATTCTCTCTAATCATTGAGGTTTCTCTCTCTCTATCTCCCTTCCTCTCTGCAATCAATAAAAACATATATATATATATATATATTAAAAAAAAGATCATGCAGCTGGTAACTGATGACAAAAAGTCTCATTTTTTCTTTTCTTTTTTCAGGATGGAAAAATCTACATGACAAGAATCTAAAATTATATAACAATACTCTTAAAATAATACCAAGACTATGAAGAGTTAATTACTTTTACACAGCAATCATTACAGGAAGAGATTCTGAGTAAATGGCTCCCTGGTAGTCATATATGCTCAACATAAAGTTTCAATACTAATTTAGCATACAAGAGCCATTTGCTGCTTCTTATTTGGGTATTCCAAAGTTAATAACCCTTTAAATGAGCATCAATAAGATTCTAGCATCTCACAAAGACAAGTGAAGGACATCTGAAGAGCAAGATTTCTCCATGGTAATTAACTATAAAACCCCCAATTTTTTTTGCCAGAGAACCAAATGTGCTGAAGAAATTCAGTATATCCCAGGAGGCAAAGGAGCTGGGGAGGAATATCTGAAAAATAGAATATATTCTTGAAGGTATCAGGAGGACAAATGAGCTTTGTGAAAAGATAAAGCAATAACTCATCTGTGAAACAGACTTTTTTTTATTACTGAAAACTGGCAAAGAACTGGATTGACTAAAAGAATAAGCCTATCAACATATTCACCATTTCAGAGGTAGAAAGGAAACACTATCTTTTGGCTTAGCTAGTTTGTGAAATCACATGAACAGGGTAATAAATAACATAGAAAATTATCTTGGGGTTAGTTTAAAGTTGTTGGATTTGGGGGGGCAGGAGAGGTTGAAGGCATTCTTTTAGGTAGTAACATGTAACATTTCCTATGGAACTATTTCAAGAGGAAAAATGTAAACACCAAGGCTTTTTACTTTAAGACTTATCACTCAAGTCACAATTGAAAAAAATCTTGGAAGTTCTATCAATATTTACTTCAAGAGATCTTTTCCTTCTCAATTTTGTATTTCGAATAAATCATGTACACAATATTTACTTTACATGGAGAGAGATCAATGGCCTTAGTCTTGCCCTAGAATATTATTCCTTTGGAATCCTTCCTTGTTCTTCACCTCTTACACCTAGGGCTACTATTTTCCATTCTTGCTCTTTCACTATTAATATTTCAGTGAGAGCCGAAACCGGTTTGGCTCGGTGGATGGAGCGTCGGCCTGCGGACTGAAGGGTCCCAGGTTCGATTCCGGTCAAGGGCATGTACCTGGGTTGCGGGCACATCCCCAGTGGGAGATGTGCAGGAGGCAGCTGATCGATGTTTCTCTCTCATCGATGTTTCTGGCTCTCTATCTCTCTCCCTTCCTCTCTGTAAGAAATCAATAAAATATATTTAAAAAAAAAATATTTCAGTGAGAACTCCCTGGTTTCTGAAGAATACCCTTTGCTATAAATCAGAAATCTTTGTATATACTGCAAATTCAGTAATCCAATAAACTATTTTCATCCTATGTCAAGGATTCTGCATATCAGTCTCCTGAGTAAGATTTTAAAAACCCCATTTTGTACATTTAGTAGCCAATTCCTTCTTCTAAACGAGGAAAACCAGTTTTAAAACAGGGTATTGCTGCCACCTTCAATTCCCCTCCCCCCAGCCCTTTGTAAATACTAGTATAAGAGGTATTTCTGGTTAAATTAATGGGATGGGGAGGGCAATACTGGCATTTAACAGGTAGTGCCAGTTATATTAAGTGAATACAATGCTCAAGACAGTCTCAAACAATCAAGAATTGTCCCCCCTCCAAATGCCAGTGCCTACTGGGTGCTCAGTTAATGCTGAATTATTAAATGCATTAAAAAACTCCATGTTAACTCATCTACTTTTTAAAAAATTTAAAGTACATATTGATTAAATTTGTATAAGAAATTTAAATGCATACTCCAGAGTATAAAGTCCAGCAAGAAAATACATCCACGAGAAGCAATGTTAGAACAGTCCAGGTAGTCAATCTATTCAATATTTTTCTTCTCAATTCATTGAAAGCTCTATTCATTTTTTTAAACAATCTTTTTTGTTGTTGTTATTTTTAAGACTTTATGTTTGCCCTAACTGGTTTGGCTCAGTGGATAGAGCGTCGGCCTGCGGACTGAAGGGTCCCAGGTTCGATTCCGGTCAAGGGCATGTACCTTGGTTGCAGGCACATGCCCAGTAGAAGGTGTGCAGGAGGCAGCTGATCGATGTTTCTCTCTCATCAATGTTTCTAGCTCTCTATCCCTCTCCCTTCCTCTCTAAAAAATCAATAAAATATATTTTTTAAAAAAAAAGACTTTATGTTTTTAGAGCACTTTATGGTTTACAGCAAAATTAAAAGAAAGGTAGAAATTTCAAGCCCCTACCCCTACACATGTACAGATTCTCACATTAGGGTCAGGATTATTATGAACCTGAGTGGTACCTCTGTACACTACTAGTTTGGGGTTCATTTCTGGTGCCTGTGTTATGGACAAACATGTAATGCTTTTACTGTATAAAGGAACAATACTTGAGAGACTGAAATCTAAAACAGTTCAGTTTTAACATTTCTACTTTACTTTCAACACAAGAGTATCACCAATATACATGGTTATTAGAGAAGAAAAAAACACCAAAAACTTCCAGATGTACTCTGGAAATCGGATAAAATTTGTGGTTGCCAAACTTGAAATATAATGCAAAATGGGCTAAAACTCTATTTCACTCAAAATTACACAACCTGCCAATGCCAAATATTGTCTTAAAGGCTGCTTTATCCTAACAGACAGGAGAAGAGAGGCAGCACATATCAATAAATAGGGATTATTCCACAGAAGGAGAGACGCACCAGAACAAAGGCAGCTGGAGCAAAGTGAAGGCCTCGACGGGTAAATTCTAGTACATGTCCTGCATGCACAGGGACCTAGTTTCCTTTGCACAAGTGGACTATGCTTCTTTACTGGCGTCAGAAGTAGTTTCTGTTAGTCAGTGAAAACTGCTATCATTCCTGCAACCACACACTGGTGAATGGCATTGTGTCAAGTTGCCAGATACTAAGTTAGATGCCTACGAGGAAAATACAAAGATAAAATCTCTGATCTCTAAGAGGTTATAGTCAATGACATAGATCATTAGTGAATAGATAATTACAACAAAAGGTTATGACTGCTATAATAGAGTACGTAAATGGAATAGGGAGGAAGGATACCCAATCTAGCCAGGAAGATAAGGGTGGGTATCCTGGAAAGTGACGAGTTGCAATTTGAAGCAATAGGATTTAGACAGACAAAGATTAGGGGGCTTTTTTAAGCATAGGGCTTTACCCATGGGAAGTTCCCAAGAGAGAATGTACCATATTAGGAGAACTGCAAGTAGTTCCTTGTGGCATTTACAAGGAATGCCCAAAAGTTATTTCTTCTCTAACTACCACCTACAATGGTGATTATTTTGTATTGAAAACAAATAGAATGGCTAACACTGGACTTTTTATTTTTAGATTACAGTATTCTGGTCATGAAAGTTGAGGCTAGGCTAGGAAGGTAAACAAGGGGTCAAATATGCCATAAGGAGCTTAGCTC
The DNA here is from genome assembly GCF_000147115.1 of Myotis lucifugus. Lineage (NCBI taxonomy): Eukaryota > Metazoa > Chordata > Mammalia > Chiroptera > Vespertilionidae > Myotis > Myotis lucifugus. Next base: position 876,837 of record NW_005871082.1, read on the forward strand.
GTTCTTACCCTAACAGCCATGGAAAGATTTCAAGAGTGCAAGATTTTGCCGAAACCGGTTTGGCTCAGTGGATAGAGCGTCGGCCTGCGGACCGAAAGGTCCCGGGTTCGATTCCGGTCAAGGGCACGTACCTGGGTTGCGGGCACATCCCCAGTAGGAGATGTGCAGGAGGCAGCTGATCGATGTTTCTCTCTCATCGATGTTTCTAACTCTCTATCTCTCTCCCTTCCTCTCTGTAAAAAATCAATAAAATATATTAAAAAAAAAAAGTGCAAGATTTCAAGAAGAGAAAGATAAACAGATAAACATGCATGAACTTGTTTTTTCAGGCAGGCAAGACAAATGCCAAGGAGATGAGTTCAGATTCTGCTGCAGTAATTCTAGCAAGAAATGATAGGGGCCTGGGTTAAGTAGCAGAGAAAGAAATGCACTTCAGAGGTGTTAAGAAAATAAGATAGATCACAGTGACTAAACAGATGGAAGGTCTGAGGAAAACACAATGGAATGCTTGTTAACCAAAAGCTCTTTAGAGAACATATTGGCATATGTATCACACTTGATATTTGAATATCCTTTGATGCTGGGGTCCAATCCCAGCAGGTCCAGGGGTCCCCAAAGGTGTGGACGGAGTCGGCGAAGAAGGAATGACACGAAGACAGCCTTCAGTTGGTCAGCAGCCCAGTCAGGACCTATAGCCAGGATCTCCAGCCAAAGTTCTGGTCGGAGTTCTGGTCAGGAACTGATGAGGATCTGACGTTTATTGTCTTATTACATCCGTATTTATACCAGCCGATCCCAATCCCGTCAATTTCTATTACAAGGGTTAAGGTGTTTCTCATCTCCATTCCAGGGAGTAAAGACCATGTAGCTTAATTACCCGCCTGGCACTTAATTAAGGGGTTGTAGCCCCTCCCTAACCTCAGGGAAAGATCCCCACCTGGGGAAACAACCTTTCTCGGAGAGGTGACCTTGGTTAAAACACATGGCGCTAAAGGGAGCAAACATATTAAAAACAGTATGCTACATACGCCAGGTCCACTGAAACACATGCTGTGCAGATGCCTCTTTCCTGCAGCGACTGCGTCAAGCAGCAAGGATGGACCGGCCTCCGGCACTTTGACCCAATAAGTCCAATTTATTTTTTTATTGTAAATTTTATTTTTTTTTTTATTTTTATTTTTTATTTTTTTTATTTTTTTTTAAATATATTTTATTGATTTTTTACAGAGAGGAAGGGAGAGGGATAGAGAGTTAGAAACATCGATGAGAGAGAAACATCGACCAGCTGCCTCCTGCACACCCCCTACTGGGGATGTGCCCGCAACCCAGGTACATGCCCTTGACCGGAATCGAACCCGGGACCCTTCAGTCCGCAGGCCGACGCTCTATCCACTGAGCCAAACCGGTTTCGGCTTTATTGTAAATTTTAAAAATATGGTTTTATTGATTTCAGTGAGAGGGAGAGAGAGATAGAAACATCAATGATGAGAGAGAATCATCAATTGGCTGCCTCCTGCACACCCCCCTGGGAATTGTGCCCTCAACACAGGCATGTGCCCTGACCAGGAATTGAACTGTGATCTACTAGTTCATGGGTTGACATTCAAACACTGAGCCACACTGGCCGGACTAAGTCCAATTTATTTTATACAAATACTCATGTGCTAAAAGATGTTTATGGATCTTGAATAAAATATATTGTTTGTAAAGCTAAAAACCTAGAAAGCTACCAATGCTTTAAAAAAAATTAGGGAATAAGCACACCATGGAATTCTATAGACATTTTTTAAAAAATGAAGTAGATCTGTATGTACCAACAAAAATCTTCAAAATATATTAAGTAAAAAAAGCAAGTGTATGAAGTATGGGTATTAAAATCTTATTCATGTAAAAAAAAGGTATATATGTTTGTATTTGTGTATGTGAGTGTAAGTAAAGTGGGAATACATATCCATATATACCTAAATCCATAACAAAGGTTTGGAAAGATACGTATCATTATAGTAACAGTAGTTACCTCTGGGAAGTAAAGTGAGAGAAGTAGGCAGGACTGTATGTATATATTTATGTAGTACTGGTATCTTTTACCATAAGAATATATTAGTGTATTTTTTAAATCAATAAAATATTGATTTAATATTTTATTAAATATTAAATATTTAATAATTTATTAAATATTTAGAAGACTCCCAGGCTTTTAGCATAGTCAATTAGGAAGGTACTACAGCCAATCACTGAGAGAACAAGAAAGGTAGATAAAATGAAAAATTATGCCTTTAGTTTTAGATTTGATTGGGCAGTACTTGGGGAAATCTAGATAGATCTGCCCTTATAAGGACCTAGAGTACAGGAGAGAAAGCTGGGCTGAAGACACAGATTTGACAATCATCAGCACATGATTGACATTTAGCCAAGGTACTAAATTAGATTAGCCAAAGAGAATTGGGGGCGGGGGGCCGGCCGCCCTGCCATCGATTGGGGTGGGAGAATCCAATCACGGTCCGGGCCGGCCAGGGGGAGGGGCACCCCTGGCCCCGCCCCCTTATCAGGCCAGTTTGCTGGCCACAGTGGGCATCATATGACCGGTGGTTCTGGTCCTTACGAACGCTGGCTTTTTATATATATAGATAAGATAGATGGGGAGTCACCTTGTTAAGCTGACAGTGGATAGACAGGCATAGGAGTTAAAGCTTAGAGCAGTGGTTCTCAACCTTCTGGCCCTTTAAATACAGTTCCTCATATTGTGACCCAACCATAAAATTATTTTCGTTGCTACTTCATAACTGTAATGTTGCTACTGTTATTAATCGTAATGTAAATATCTGATATGCAGGATGGTCTTAGGCGACCCCTGTGAAAGGGTCACTGGACCGCCAAAGGGGTCGTGACCCACAGGTTGAGAACCGCTGGCTTAGAGGAACACAGGGTGTGCTCTCCCTCCAGGGAGCAGGCCAGTAGTACCTTTCTTCCTTCTCAGGCTTGCATCTTCTAAACCAGTGGTTCTCAACCTTGGCTGCACATTAGAATCACCTGGGAATCTTTTTAAAATCCTGATTTCTGGGCCTCATCCTCCAGAAATTCTGTTTCTTTCTTATGGGGTGGGGCCACAACATTAGTAACAAAGAAACAATTTCTGGAGGATGAGGCCCAGAAATCAGGAATTTAAAAAAGATTCCCAGGTGATTCTAACAGGGTTGGCACAGTGGATAGAGAGCTGGCCCTGCGGACTGAAGGGGCCCCAGGGTCGATTCTGGACACGGCATATACCTTTGGGTGCGGGCACATCCCCAGTAGGGGTGTGCAGGAGGAGCTGATCAATGTTTCTCTCTCATCGATGTTTCTAGCTCTCTATCCCTCTCCCTTCCTCTCTGTAAAAAATCAATAAAATATATTTAAAAAAAAAAAAGATTCCCAGGTGATTCTAATGTGCAGCCAAGGTTGAGAACCACTGTTCTAAACTCTAAGGGACCCCATGAGATTTACAACCAGGGAGCAATGGGTAGCAGCAGTTTGTCCCAAGCTAACCCCCTGAACCTGTCTCCAAGGCCTCCTTTTCTCTGACTTTCCAGTAAGCCAAAGCAGCCCCCCCTGGACTCACTTCTTTCGTATAACATTTCTAGAGAGAAAAATCAGCTCCACCTAGGCTTTCTCCTGTTGCTCCTTCTATCCTAAGCCCTTCCTTATAAATATACTCTCATAAAAAAAAAAAAGGCTTGGAGAAACACCCAGTTCAAACCTCAGATATAAATTGCATGACTACATAATTGTTTTCTTTTTATTTAATTGATTTTAGAGCGAGGAAGGGGGAGGGAGAGGAGAAATATTGATCGGTTGTCTCACGCATGTACCCTGACCTACAACCTGGGTATATGCCCTGATTGGGAATTGAACCAGTGACCCCTCGGTGCATGGAACAACACTCAACCAACTGATCCACACCGGCCAGGACTTCAAAATTGTTTTCTCAAAAACTCATCAGCCATGACTAGGAACAAAGGATTATCATTAGTCTTAGAGCGTAAAATAAAACTGGGAAAGAGAGCAAGCCAGGTCCGGAAAGCTCTTAAGTATTTCCCCAACATCTTCAATTCTAAAGAGATCTTTTACCTCTATTTGGGGTATTTATCTACAAGAAAAAAACTAGGCATTTTTTAAAAACAGTTTCTTGGCTCCAAGTGTAGCTGCTCTGTGATGAGATTATTTTAAGCACATTTTATTTTTGGACTTTGGATGACTTTATAAGCATGGCCATCCTAAATCTGGATAGCAAGTATCAGTTTTACACTTAATCAAGGAAAAAAGAAGTTTGTGTAATTCATTTTATTCAAATGAATTATTAAAATAATTAAGTATCTATAAGTATTTTCTAAGTATGTGGGGGAGGATTAGAAGATACCATACTCAAAATTAAATATGGATTTATAGTTTTAAAAATAAAATCCTAAACATATATAAGCTATCGTCAATTTGGAAAATTTCAAAGGAAAAAGTCATTGCTGTTATAAAGTCATAATGTAATGTTCATATGGTTATGAAGTCATAGCTAAGTAAATTTTACTGCCACTTTTTAAAATATATATATTCTTATTGATTTCAGAAATGAAGGGAGAAGGAAAGAGAGAAGTATCAAGGATTAGAGAGAATCGCTGATCAGCAGCCTCCTGCACGCCCCACATTGGAGATTGAGCCACAACCTGGGTATGTGCCCTGACTGGGAATTGAACTGTGACCTCCTTGGTTCAGTGGTGAGCAAACTCAGTCAACAGAGCCAAATATCAACAGTACTTCTTCAAAATAGACTGGCCCAGGCTGAAAACCGACTTCTGCGCATGGGCCACGAAGTTTCAATCGCGCTGTACGTGCGCGCCCGCACGTGGTATTTTGTGGAAGAGCCACACACAAGGGGCCAAAGAGTCGCATGTGGCTTATGAGCCACAGTTTGCCGACCACGGTCCTGGTTCAGAGGTTAATGCTCAACCACTGAGCCAAGCCGGCTGGGCCACTGCTACTTTTAACATAAACTAAATGGACAGAGATTTATTATATCAACACTAGTAGCCCTGCGCACGAATCCGTGAGCCAGTAGGTTGCTGCCGCCCTCCTGTAGCTCCCCACCCCCCCGACCCCGCCCCCTCCTTCCTATCCCCCTCATAGCTTGCTGCCCTTCCCCCTCCTGTATCTCTCTGCAGCCTGCTTGTACCTCGCTGGCCCACCCTCCTGCTGATTCGTGATGTGCTTGGTTGTTACACCTCAGGGTGTAATGGCTAATTAGCATATTCCTCTCTTATTATATAGGAAAGTTAAAGAAATTCTTCCTGGGGGGGATAAATGGAGATGGAAAAAAGTAAAGAAAAAAAATTTCTTCACAAAATAATTATCATTGGGAAAAAAAAAAATCATTGCGGTTACCTTGTCTTTTGACTGTCCTTGCCGAGCAATTGCATCATATTTAATTTTTCCTTCAGCATCCACCTGAATGGCCAGTGCATTTGACATTTTTTTCTTTCGTCCCATATCCAGTGGATACTGGGCCACATGGATCTCTGGAAAAGCACCTCCATCTCCAAAATCCTATATATTAAAAAGAAAATTTAACAATTAATAGTAATTTGAGATTCAAGATATATTCACTCAATAAATAGTTATGAAGCTTTTATGCAAAAAGCTAGAGATACGGCAATAAATAGGGTTCTCTAATCTTGTGGAGTGTATATTCATTCTACTGAGCAAATATATAAAAGCATAATCTGTGGCTTGTGATAAATGCCTTGAAAGTATTAAAGGGACTGGAAAGAGGGGCTACTTTCGATAGTGTGGCTGGGACTGCCTTTGTGAAGAGGTAACGTGAACTAAAAGCCTGAAAGATGAGAAATTAGTCATGGGAAGCTCTGAGGGAAGCATCCTCTAGAAAAATCAAATAGCAAGTGTGAAGGCCCTGCTGCAAGAATAAGCTTAGCATGTTTTGGAAACAAGAGTCCAGTGGGGCTGTAGCTTATTGAGGACAGAGGGGGAGACACACAGTTGATAAGGCTGCATGGATAGATAGACAAACACCAAATCATGGAAGGGTTTCGAGACAATGGCAAGGAATCTGGCTTTCATACATGAGGCAGGAAAAATTTAAGTAAAATGTTTAAGCTAAGAAAAAGATTTTTAGTTTCGGCATAAATAATTTTCTTAGTGAGGAATAGGTCAAGCTATAGTTAGGGCAAAATGTAAAGATTTTTTTTTCTTAGAACTGATTTTAATTATATGATATTAGTATTCCATATTCCTTGAAAAGCAAATGAAATAAATAGAAGAGGAAAAAACAAAAATGAGTGTAACATATTTCTAATGGTGATTATATACAATTATTTAGGAGAACTAAGACTTCAAAAGTCAAACAAGCTAAGTAAAGTCTGTCAATGAAGTTTAGTGTTACAAAAAAAGATAATCAAATAAACATGAATATTAATGTAATTTTATTAAAATTAGTAATATTTGCTTAGTACCTTATTATAATTTACAAAATATAATCCACACATACATTATCCTATTTAATTCTTGTAATTTTTGAATACCTCATATTTTCATATGGGAATAATTCAAGTTTAGTAAAGTTAAGGAATTTTCCCAAGGTCTCATAGCTAGCATATGCAGGATCTGAACCCCGATCTTTTTGATTCAAAAAAAATTTTTTTTGTATTTTCTATTAAATTGATATACCTTCCTTTTAGCTTAAAAAAGAGCAAATTAGTACTATTTAAAAATGATAAGAAAAACATATCAAAATAAATCATTTAGAGGGGGTTTGATGAAAAATAATTTATGAAAATAATCACTTTTCTAAGACCTACCCCTTCAAGAAATATTCCATTAGATCATGAATATATGATTTCCTAGTTACAATATGCTTAATTGATAGACATTTTTTAAAGCAAACAATAGAGCTGACGGAGACATTTTGTTATAAATTATGCAGAAATGGTTAAAACAGTATCCAAAAAGGTACTACTTGTTCCCAGACCATCAATCTGCCACAAGCTCATATTTGCTGGTGTTCTTCAACTATATAAGCACTTCAGAACTGTACATGTGGCATTATGTGGTCATTAAGCTTGCCAGAAAAATCACAGCTTTTACTTTGAAAACTAGAACAAAATGCTTTCTTCTGCAGAACATTCACTCCCCCTCAAAAAGGTTCATGGTATTTCCAGATTAGCTGGCCATTTTGGTATAATTTTCAAATAAACTGTTCTGTTCTGCCAGGACATATAAAACCTTTAATAATCAAGTTAAGATTTGAAAAATCTAATAGTACCTGAATGTCGTAATGCTGAAATGGAAACAAGGATGAGATTTCTGTTGCATGTAAAATGATGCCTGCCACCTGTAATCTTTGAGGCCAAATGAAGAATATCTACAATTCCTAAAAAGAGACCTCAAGTCCTCTATTAGATATGCCAATCACTACCTTTTTATCCCAGAAAAGCCTCCTTGATGATCTTTTTATTTTTTGCTTCTCACAAATTACACTCTCAGAAAAAACAAAAGCAGCAACAAAAATCCTTCAATAACTGTTGCAAGATTGGCCTTCACATTCTAGAATTAACAAGGGCCAGAGGATAGTCGGGAAAAAACCCCCAAACAGGGAATATGTTAGAAGAAGACGTGATCTAGTTGGGTGTTCATCTTCTAGACCAGGGATGGCGAACCTTTTGAGCTCGGCGTGTCAGCATTTTGAAAAACCCTAACTTAACTCTGGTGCCGTGTCACATATAGAAATTTTTTGATATTTGCAACCATAGTAAAACAAAGACTTATATTTTTGATATTTATTTTATATATTTAAATGCCATTTAACAAAGAAAAATCAACCAAAAAAATGAGTTCGCGTGTCACCTCTGACATGCATGTCATAGATTCGCCATCACTGTTCTAGACTCTCTAAAGAGTTTTGGTAGGTAGAAGGAATGACAAACATGCGCCAGGCTGAGAATACAAATGGCTTCTTGCAGGGTGCTAAGCAACAAACTTCATTCCAATGACTACTTAGTTCATTCACTATGATCACAACTTGAAGACATATAAAAAAAAAACCCTTCACACTTGTACAGTAAAGATCATAACCAGATGATAGACTATACCAAAGTGATAAAATAACTCAGTGCAAAATAAATGATGTAGGCATTTAAAGATTTTTAATAGGGCAGGTATATTCTTTGGGACGTGTATGTAGGAGGAAAATCTGCAGTAGTCAGAATGAATTTTGGAAGAAGAAAAAGGCTTGATGATACAGAAGAGGTCTTGGGGAGGAAAAATAAATTACACCTCAAATATTTGCTTTTCTTCCTAGATCAAAAAGGAGTCAAATATGAGAAAGTGTGTCCTGGAATTAAGGAAAGGAAAATGTATTGACCTGATTTACAGGAACCTGAGTAATCAGGAGGATAGATGCTGCCAAAGAAGTTTATTCGTTGAGAAACAGCTAAAGATATAAATAGATGATTACAGACTCTTTCCTCCCCATCAACCATCAAATTCTATCTATTACACCTCTTAAAAATGTATCTAATATGAATATTAGACATATAGTTCTCAAAATGAAGACAAGAAAAGAGATGAATAGAGGTTAGGATTTGCCCAAGGTCATACAATTAGAAAGAAGCACAGTATGATGCAAAACCAGTTTTTTTTTAAACTTCTTGTCAGTGCTCTTTCCACTACAGGCAGTCCTCCGATTATGTCGAACTTGACGTATTACGTCGCCATCTCCCATTTATTTATAAAAAAAAGTTCCATCATTTTGACATATGTACGTACATATGTGCTTTATGTTTTTTATTATTTATTTACAAGTAAAGGTCAGGAATTGTTATCTTTCTTTTAAATTTTTTTTACTGTTTCACTTCATTACTACTGTGTATGTGCTCCATGTTTGTGACGTAGGTGCTTATGTAGGTGGGTTCCGACTTATGGCGAAAATCGTGTTATGTCACACCATAGGAATGGATCTCTGACGTAACCCGAGGACCTACTGTATACTCAACTAGAGGCCCGGTGCACGGATTCATGCATTGGTGGGGTCCCCCAGGCTGGCCTGTGCCCTCTCGCAACCCAGGACCCTTTGGGGATGTCGGACTGCTGGTTTTGGCCCAGTCCCTGCAGGCCAGGCCAAGGGACCCCACCAGTGCACAAATTCATGCAGTGGGCCTCTAGTACGCACATAAAATCTTGGGCTAATCACTTTTCGCCCTCCCCCATTCCCTCTCCCCTCTGAGATTTATCAGTCTGTTCCATGTTTCCATGCCTGTGCATTGAACGTCTGCCCCCTGGTGGTCAGTGCGCATCATAGCTACCAGTCGATCGATCAGCCGGTCACTTAGGCTTTTATATATATAGATGAGAAAGAAATCAGAACTAGCAACGGTACTGGTATTTGCTTTGAAGGAATGTTGTCTCTTCAGAGTAATGTTGTATTGTGCATGTAGGGAAGAGGATGAAGGGAAAAGTACCAAAACATGTAATCATTCTTTCATTTTTTCCCCCCCTCTCACTTTCTCATTATTTTTTTATAAGCTATAATCCCTAGATTTATAAAAGGTATATTAGTTTCTTTTGTATATATTTAAAGTTTTACATAGAAGAGATATAAACTAGTATAATTATCCAGTGATCACAAAGCAGTGATGATAATAAACAAGAAAAAGATTCTTCTGAGGGAAGCATATGTCTTCGGAGCTCACAACCAGAATTTCTATCAGATTGACATTCACATGTGGAGATTCTAGGGTTTAAATTTATTTAACAAATGTATTATAATAAATTTCAGCACAATTTAATATATCCAAACTGAAGGTCCATATTTACCTCTAATAACCGAGGTATCCAGCCTTTCCGGTACCCGTATGGGGGAGGTTCTCTTCGGGAGGAGACCAGTGAGGTCTGCCGTGATCTCTGGGATCTTGCCTTTTCTTCAGCCTCAAGCTGGTCCTGAGATAGCTGAGTAGGTGCAGGTAAAAAGCTATAAGCAAAGATAAAAAAAGTCAGAATTTTTAAAAACGCTTATAATTAATTTGATTATTGCAATTTGGCCACCAGAGAGTATTTTCCTACAAGATTTTTTCCTTTGAACAAAATAGCAAACTTTTCATAATCTATGGCAGTATCCAATATCAGTCATTTCGTTATGCCTAGAAAGAAATAAGTACTCAGATACCTAGAGCAGTGATGGCGGACCTTTTGAGCTCGGCGTGTCAGCATTTTGAAAAACCCTAACTTAACTCTGGTGCCGTGTCACATATAGAAATTTTTTGATATTTGCAATCATAGTAAAACAAAGACTTATATTTTTGATATTTATTTTATATATTTAAATGCCATTTAACAAAGAAAAATCAACCAAAAAAATGAGTTTGCGTGTCACCTCTGACACGCGTGTCATAGGTTCACCATCACTGACCTAGAGTAAAAACATTTGACTAGAATGCAGGCAAATGGTACCCAGAAATAAAAATTAACAGATAATTCACATACTAGACAAACTATTGAAATTTTATGTTTCCACACTTCTTTTCTGGAAACAAGCAAGTAAACATCCTCAATTACCCAGGGGCGAACTCTATAATACATGGTTTTCTTAGTGTCTTTACACTTCTTGGTGTTCTTACACTTCTTATTTTTCATTATTTTACTCTTATGCTTCTTACTTTTAACTATAGTTCTTTTATAGTTATAAAAGAACAAGAATTAGAACTGAATGTAAGAGAATGACAAAAGGAAGAAACACAAGTTGCATATTTAAGTGTGCTTTCCCACGGGTATTTAGTTTAGAATGCAATTTAAAACGTAAGAGGTCATAGATTTAAAGCCTAAAAATGTAATTTGTTATTCTTTATATAAAACAGTCTTTCTACAAAATCAGTAATTGTCAACCTTTTTCATCTTGTGGCATACATAAACTAATTACTAAAATTCTGCAGCACACCAAAAAACCCACACACATATATTTTTTGCTGATCTGACACACACACACACACAAAAAGGATTGCTATTTTGGGTTGACAGTTGTCATTTTTTTATTTGATAATCTAAGGGAAAAGAGGTCAGTGCCCCTGACTAAATAGTCAGGTATTGGATGTTTAAAAAATTCGTGCAGCACACCAGTTGCAAATCGCTGTACTAAACCATTCCTAACAACTTTTAAGTATGATGTTATTATAGGATACTCCAAAGTACCACAAAAGGACTGCAATAAATAATATGTTTAATGGAAAAGTTAAAATCTTTTGTAATTCTTGGATAGTGAGCATATTTGCAGAAGCAGTAGAGCTTATTTATTAAAAAATATTTATTGATCACTTGAGTCCAGGCATTGTGGTAGGCAGACAATGAGACTATAAACTGAGATATACAGCTTACAGTCTTGCAGGTAAGAGAGAGACAATCCAATATTCACACAAATCCATAATTACAAATTATATTTTATGCGATGAAGGAAAAGTTCAGAGTGCTATGAACTCTAAGCATACATCAGAGGAATCTAATTCAGTGGGGAAGGGGGATGTCAGGTAATGTGATGGCTAAGAGATCAGAGTTCAAATCCCATCTATACCACTTACTAACCTGGATAAACTACTTACCTCTCTGAACCTGTTTTCTCATTTGTAACGGTATATCATAGGGTTGTTATAAATATTAAATGAGAAAATTCATGAACTTGGCAGTGTCTAAATATCATTCAACCCATGTTCCATAAATATTTGGTTATTAGGAGCTGTTCTGATTCTCTCGGTTGTAGTTGCCCCCTATCCGTACTCCCACAAGACACTCTGTGTACCACTACTATAACATCTACCTGACTGTATTACAATCGTCTCTTCATTTACCTTTTTCCCCCTCTAACTAGACTGTAAGCAACTTGAGGACAGGAATAGAGCCTTAGGCTTCTTACATCCCTACCTCCCCTGGCATTGTCTAGCTCACAGCAGGGGCTACTTAAATGTTTTTAGGAGAAAGAAACTCACTCTACCCTTCACACTAACCATCTTTATGTCACCAGAGCCTTCATGTCTTTCTTAAACCATCTCAGCGATTTGCATTTGCTATTCCCTCTGCCATAAACAGTCTATTTACTTACTAAGAACATTATAGTGCTTTTATAGAGAACGCTTCCCCAGATCGTTTAGTGCTAGCTCCTTGGCGTTCATATCTCTGCTCAATTACTCTTCCCTAGAGCTATTTTATGACCACCTTGTCCAAAACAGCACTCCACCTCAGCCCTTATTTTATTCCTAATATTTACTATTTATTAACTTATTTACTCATATAGAGTCTGTTTCTTCCAGAATGTAAACTCTGAGGACAAGTTTGCCTGACTGATTCAATACTATAAAACCTTCACTTGCAACAGTGCCTGGCACGTGGTAGATTTTCAACAAATAACAGAATGAATGAATGAATGAGTCCAAAGTTTTGGGCTTCTACCATAGTTATTTTCAGTAAATCATATATGTTTAATACATAGGAGGGATACAAAGACAGTTACAAAGAAGCCTTCTGTTGGAAGACTTGGTTACTAAAATGATCAAAAAGCCGGCAGCCTGCCAAAACACAGTTTGGACAATCCAGTGAACAGGTAAACTGGCCTGGATTAAGGTCAAAACAAATTCTAGCCTATTAGAGGGTTAAGGTCAGAACATATTCTAGCCTTTCAGAGGGTCTTAACCTTGCTGTTCCCAGTAAAGGATGACATTCTCACAAAGAAGCACACTCCTGGGGTGGGGAGGGGATGGGGGAGCAGAGGTGGTACATAGAGGGATGCATATGCAAGCAGAAAGTTTATTCAGTAATTCTTAGCTGGGAGCAAAGAATATTGTAGATATTTGGCAATGTCTGGAGACATTTTGTCAGGATTTGAGGTTAGGGTGAAGAGGGGGTATGGGTGTCACTGGCAGTTAGTGGGTAGAGGCCAAAGATGCTGCTTAACATCCTTATATAATAAAAGGCTAATATGTAAATTGACCGAACGGCAGAACGACCGGTCACTATGATGCGCACTGACCACCCGGGGGCAGACACTCAACCAAGGAGCTGCCCCCGGGTGGTCAGTGAGCTCCTACAGGGGGAGAGCCGCTCAGCCAGAAGCCCTGAGTTGGACATCCCCCAAGGGCTTCCGGACTGCGAGAGGGCGCAGAACAGGCTGAGGGACACCCCCCATGCCCCGCCCAAGTGCACAAATTTTGTGCACCAGGCCTCCAGGCTCACATAAAAGGACAACTCCATAAAAGAATGATTTATCCAGTCCAAATGTCGATAGAGCCACTGTTGAGACATCTTTGTACCCCTTCCCCTTCACTAAAAAAAGCATATTACATATAATTAGATACATAACCTTAAATGCAAATGATATAATTAGATACATAACCTTAAATACATTTGCATTTAGACAATTAAACCCATATGACTTTAACAATCGCTGGTGACAACAAGACTGTAACACATCAGTATGTAAGTCCCTGCTATCCCTGGTAGATTCCGAAAATAATAACATTCGTCTGGAAACTTGAGACTACCTCTAAAAATCAAATCAGTTAGAACGAACTCTACAAAACCAGAAATTTATGTAATCCCTAAGACAAGCTATATAAAGACTGCACTCTGCCATTGCAATTTTAAGCACACAATACCCACTTCATCTGGGTTTTTTTTCCTGCATGTCCTTTTCAAATTTCACCTTTTCCACAAAACCACAAAGCCTTTCCTCGTAACTCCACTAATCTTTGTTACAGTGCCTTCCACCTAGAGCAGTGATGGCGAACCTATGACACGTGTGTCAGAGGTGACACGCGAACTCATTTTTTTGGTTGATTTTTCTTTGTTAAATGGCATTTAAATATATAAAATAAATATCAAAAATATAAGTCTTTGTTTTACTATGGTTGCAAATATCAGAAAATTTCTATATGTGACATGGCACCAGAGTTAAGTTAGGGTTTTTCAAAATGCTGACACGCCGAGCTCAAAAGGTTCGCCATCACTGACCTAGAGGGCACTCAATCAAAAGTTAGATGCCCACAACGTTCACTACTAAAGGAAACTCCGGTCCACTCAGCTCATTCCATTGAATTCTCTCTGCATTTAAGGTTAATACTACACAAATAAGCATTCTGGGTTCTTTGTTTCAGATCGGTACGCCTTGTTCACCATCTTTTCTGCTGCCAAAGACTGTCCCATTTCCTTCAGCATACACGCAAGCCCTCGGATGGAGCAAGGCACCAAAAATTAATTCTTAAAAGAATTTCCTGATTCAAACGTTTTTAGGATTCCTAACTGTCACCAGCCAGGAAATATGTATGTGAGGAGAGTGAAGTGTGTTTAAGGAGCTCAAGTGGATGTCCCAAAATGCTTTCTTTCCAATACCTCTTTGACCCTCAACTTCCCCTACTGCGTTCGCATGGAAAGTTTTTCTACGTAGACTGAGCAGCAAGGTCGCGGACCAGCAAGAGTTACGTAACTCCTCGGGATCTCCCACTTAAGCTATCTTTTTCTTAAAGGCAGGGGCCACTCTTCATGCCGTTACCAAGGCAACCAGGAGCATCAAAAATCTGAAGTGGTTCTATTTACGGAAGAAACTCTAAGGTCCGAACTGTAGCTAGGCACTCTGTTCACTGCCATCCCGACCACTTTTGTTTTTCTTTCCTTTTTTGTTCAGGAATCCTTGTTTCGGGACAGACCGCAGAGAGACCTCAGCTGACAATCGGCCGTCCAGCAAGGCAGTCGCCTCCTGTCCGCTTCACTCCCACTGCCCCCCACGCCCCCATAGCGCCCACCGAGCCGCGCACTCGAGGGAGCGCCCCCCACCCCCGCCCCACAATGCTTAAGCGAAAAACAAGTGCGACTCCTCGGCAGCTGAGGCTAGAGAACTATTCACCACGCCGCTGCTTTCGGCCCTAGCGAGGGGGCAAACTGAGCCTGGGAAGCCACTCAGGAAAGACCCCAGCTTCGGCGAGGCCTAGTCGCCCCGGTGGCCGGTGGGAGGGCCAGGCCGAGATCTCGGCCCCCGTCGTTCTGTGCCCTGGGCCCGGTCACCGCTAGGAGAGTGTGGACAGAAAAACGAAAAAAGTGGTACTTCCAGACCCTTCCGTATTGACTGAGGACCCGAATTGTGAACCCACCTGGTGAGCGCCATCTTCTTCCGCTTGCTTTCAGCGCCCGCGACAGCACCGCGGGGCGGGTCTTTCCCCTAGACGAGTTAAGAAAAGGACGGAGCGCGTAATACGCAGGCGCGTTAGCCGCAAGGTGTTCTGGGATTTGTAGTTCTTGGACTAAGACCACCATTCGGTTCTATTCTATCCAGACCAAGCTGTTATGGGATTAGTGATTCATTTAAAAGCACAAGCTTCGCCCTAGCCGGCTTGGCTCAGTGGATAGAGCATCGGCCTGCGGACTGAAGGTTTGATTCCGGCCAAGGGCACATGCCTGGGTTGCAGCTTGGTTCCCAGTGGGGGGTGTGCAGGAGGCGGCCGATCAATGATCATTGATGTTTCTATCTCTCTCTCCTTCTCTCTTCCTCTCTGAAATCAATAAAGAAATACAAAAAAAAAAAAAAGCACATGCTTCACTCATCTGCTGTAAAAGGCGGCCTTTCAAACTTTTATTCCATTCCCTAGTCATTTCTCTTATAGGGGTCCCAAATATAAGAGCCTTCCTGAGACAGCAATATTAAAGGATGAAGGATTTTGTTTTATTTTTTAAATATAGTTTTATTGATTTCAGACAGGCAGGGAGAAGGAAAAATAGAAATATCGACGATGAGAGAGAATCATTGATTGACTGGCTTCTGCACGCCCCCTACTGGGGATAGAGCCTGCAACCCGGAATTGAACCTGGGACCTTTCAGTCCGCAGGATGACTCTCTATCCACTGAGACAAACCACTGAGACAAACTGGCTAGCATGAAGGGTTTTAAAACAGTAGAAAATCATAAGACTGGCGATTGGAGAGTTCTTGGACACTCTGAAAAGATTTACACTCAAACTTTTCTTTAAATTTTATCCCTTACCATAAGACACCCCCCTCTCTTCATTCTCCTGAGGAGGTATTGTGTAATCCTTATTAAGTTACCTTTACAACTGTGAACCTGAGAAAGAAGACACCAACTAAAAAGGGCTCCCAGTGGCTAACTGGGCTCAAATTTAAAACAAATAAAGAAACCAGTTTAGCCTCCATTTTTACACAGGGGCCTCTCAGGAAAGTAGACTTCTGCACTTTTTTGACCCTGAGATAGCCTTTATAAAGGAGTTTCTGGAATCCTATTTCAACCAATAGGTCTGAGGCTTTTCCCATCCAATCAGAGCTGCACAGTTCTGACCAACCAGAGTGGCTCTATTCTGACCAATCAGGACAGTGACTTTCAGACCAATCAAAC
Source organism: Myotis lucifugus (assembly GCF_000147115.1). Lineage (NCBI taxonomy): Eukaryota > Metazoa > Chordata > Mammalia > Chiroptera > Vespertilionidae > Myotis > Myotis lucifugus. The sequence goes on from NW_005871082.1 coordinate 893,248, forward strand.
TTCAAGAATTTGGAGTCCTCATTTGCATGAGGACAGACCAATCAGGGCCCAGGTCCAGGGACTTCTGTCCATATAAGCCAGCTCACGCTGGGAGTAGAAAAAGGGCAAAGCAGACCTGCAAGGAACAGAGCTGAGCAGTCTAATGGGAGAGGGGCCTAACACCAGGGCTGCCTCACAGCTGTGCTGTTTGCATAGGGGTGCTGTATCACAATTGAGTTTTCTTGCACTGAATAGTTTTCCTTTTCACTGCACCCCAAGTTAGGGATTCCTGCTGGTGTTGAATTGATACCAATGACAAGCCATTGACACGCATGTATTATTTATGTATGTTTTTATGTATGAACTAGAGGCCCAGTGCATGAAAATTCATGCACTGAAGGGGGTATCTTAGCCTGGCCTGTCCCCTCTCACAGTCCAGGAGCCCTCAGGGGTGGGAGGCGACCTGGCAATCAGGGAAAGGTGATGCCCCATCACACCACTGCTGCTGCCACTGCCGGCAACACAGCCTCAGCTGGCCCTGGTTACCTGAGCCTCAGGAGGCTCTGGGCAGCTGGGCAGCCACCATCCAAGGCTTGTCTGCTCCTCGGGTGTCAGCTGGGCAGTCTTCATCTGATGCTTGCCTGTGCCTCTGGCCGGCCCTGGGCGCTGGGGGGCTGAGGAGACTGGGGTACTCTGGAGGCAGGCGTGTGGAGCCGCCGGACCCACCTGGGGGCTGGCCCATCTGTGCTGTGCGCCTGCCGCCCGGGCGGGGCTGAGGGGACTGGGCACTGCCATCTTGTGGCTGTGGGCACCGCCATCTTTGAAGGCGTGGCAGTCAGTTACCATATTCCCTCATTATTGGTTGTGGGGGCCGCCATCTTTGTGTGAGCTTGATGGTCAATTAGCATATTCCCTCATTATTAGATAGGATGTATGTGTTTTAGATAGTGTTTTACATAGATTATGGGTCAAACATAATCTTTGATGCAGTGATAGGATAACTGGCATCTGCTTCAAAATATTGGAAAGAGGAAAGTAGGTGAAGTACAGATGAAATGAGAATAGCCTTGAATTTTGATCACCGTTGAAGCTGAATAATGGGGACATGGATGTTAACTATAGTGTTCTACTTTTGGGTACGTTTGAAATTTTCTATGATAAAAAATAGAAACAAACTTTTAATTGCAGCATAGCACACATAGAAAGGTGCATACACTCTAAATCTCTCTCTCTTTGAATTTTCCCAAACCAAACACTAGTCTGAGCAGAAGAAGCACCCCCTCTACACCCACCAGGATGGCTTCATTTCTGGTGTGACAAGATTGTTCTAGGTTTATCTAATACTTTTTTTCTGCCCCAGACCTGCAATCACTCACTCCTTCAAGGAGTTCTCCTTTAAGTGGGAAAGTGATATTGAGAGGAAACAATCTGGATTCTGCAAGTACTCATCGTGTTACCGGGTTGATTATTGTTTGTAAGGCTTTTCAGTGGACAGCTAAAAAATTCTCACGCACATTTTTTTGAGAAAATGCATCATACTTTCATACCAATATTTCCCTAACTGCACATTCAGGATTACACAGATTTTACTTAACTTTGATTTTATGTGTATCTCTTCTGAAAATCGTGGTATTTAATGGCATAATTGTGTATGTAAAACCGTGGGTAAGGGGAGACTACTGTAACATAAACACAGTTTGGGGACTGATATTCCATCATGTTTACATCCATAGGGATTATGCAGGACATATAAATGGGAGGTGGGGGGGAGGGCAGGAAGAAAGGAGGGAAGAGATCTTGGGAAAGATCTTAGAATCCTGCCTGCCACAGAATAATAAACCAAAGGAAAAAATAGACTTTTTTTTTTTTTTTT
>NW_005871082.1:895869-898725 GCF_000147115.1 Myotis lucifugus
AGGATTTTAAAATATTCCCAGGTGATTCTAATGTGCACCCAAGGTTGAGAACCACTGGTCTAGACACTTAACTTCTTTGGCTCCAATTTTATCAAACTAAATGCTTATCCTGTTGACTGCTTAATATATATATCATAGCATGATTATGACAATCAACTCTAAAATACTATGTAAATATACTAGTTATCACAGTTAATATTATGGTTGACAGTGATCTGCCTTAATTTTGCTTCAGGAGCCTATTATTTCTAAAAAGAGAATAAAAGAGGAGCAAATTAGATAAGATCCCAGAAGCCAAGATTAAGGAGCTTAGATTTAATTCAGCAGGTATTTTGAAGCCGAAGGGGGATTTAACTGGGTCTAAGAAACTGGCATGAAAGATGATTCTTAAGACAGATGGGTTTCTATGGTGATGAGAGACAAAAAAAAAGGCCACTGAGGACAAGGTTAAAATAATTAACATGGGAAATCAGTCAGATACAGACCAAGACCTGGAATGCAGGATTGAAAGAAAAAGGTGGAAAAGGGTATTTATTTATTTATTTTTGATTCTTTATTGTTTAAAGTATTACATATTTCTCCCCATTGACCTCTCCCCAGTCATTCCCACTTTCCCAGCACATACTCTCATCCCCCTACTGTTTGTGTCCATGGTTATGCTTATATGCAGAGCTTTTATTATTTTTAAATTAATTTTATTGTTGAGAGTATTACAGATGTCCCCTATTTTCCCTCCTTTGCCCCCCTCTACTCATCTCCCCCCCAGGCCTTCACCTGTCTATGGTCTGTGGTCTGTGTCCATGGGCTATTACTCATTTGTGCTTCTAAACCCCTTCACTTTTTTTACCCAACCCATGCTCGCCCCCCCCCCCCCCAAATCTGACAACCATCAAAATGTTCTCTTATCTGTGAGTCTGTTTCTGTTTTGCTTGTTTGTCTATTTTGATTTTTAGATTCAATTGTTGACAAATATGTATTTATTGCCATTTTATTGTTCCTCTTCTTGATCTCTCCTCCTCCTCCTTCTCCTCCTCCTCCTCCTCCTCCTCCTCCTCCTCCTCCTCCTCCTTCTCCTCCTCCTCCTCCTCCTCCTCCTCCTCTTCCTCCTCCTCCTCCTCCTCCTTCTTCTTCTTCTAGAGTTTCTTCTTCTAGAACACCTATTAAAATTTCAAGTAATAATGGAGTGATGGAGGATTAATTCCTTTAGCTTTTTAATGGCTGGGAAGCTCTTATCTGATCGTCTATTCTAATTAAGAGCTTTGGTGGAAAAAAAGGTCGTGGATGAAGGTCCTTGGGTTTTCAATAATTTGGATATTTCTTGCCGCTCTCTTCTGGCTGCAAATTTTCTGTTGAGAAATAAGCTGACAGTCATATGGGTGCTCCCTTATAGATAACTAACTGCCTTTCTCTTACTGTTTTAAGATTCCCTCTTTGTCTTTAACTTTTGGCATTTTAATTATGATGTGTCTTGATGTAGGCCTCTCTGTGTTCCTCTTGTTTGTGTTTCTATGTGCTTCCTGGTCATGTGTGTGTGTTTCTTTCACCAGGTAAGGGAAGTTATCTGTCATTATTTTTTCAAATAGGTTCTCAATTTCTTGCTCCCTCGCTGGAGAAGAGCCTTTAAAATCCACTCTCATTTTTCACAGAGGCACATACATGTGAAGCATTTCTACCAGTCCTGGTCCCTCACTGTCCTTGGGGCATATAGAGAATAGCAACTGAATTTAATAGCAATCTTAGAAAAACATAAGTAAGAAAGCAAATCTACTGCAAAAGTAAGACGATATTCTCCCCCAAGGCTAAGTACTTTATTCATGTTTGTGGGGGTGGGGTCTTCCTTACAGCATTCATCCCTCATTACTACAGTTAGCAGCTGCTTGCTCATAAATAGAGAACCCAGTGTAGGCCAGAATTGGTGGTGCTCCATGTTGCAAGTAGCAATCCACTGATTCTACTGTTAGTAATCCAGAAATTTGCCCTCAAAGAGCCTAGGGTATAACTAGTAGTGTTACCGGGAGGCACAAGACCTCTGTTCTTGTCTTCTTGAAGGAAATATTTCAATCAAGAGACAAAATGCAACAAAGCAAGCAAGAATTTATTGGCTGCCGCAAAAACACACTTAGACCAGTGAAACAAGGAAGGCCATAGAAGAAGCAACAGGAGAGCCTAGGAGGAGCTGCTCTGGCTCACTGAGAAGTCAGAGAAAAGAGGCTGTGGAGACAGGTTCAGGGGGTTAATCCAGGACAAGCTGCCACTGACCACTGCTCTCTTGGATGCAAGTCTTGTGAGGTCCTTTAGTGGGAAGGAGGGGAGAAGGAAACAGCGCATACATGCTCCCCTGGAGGAGAGTGAGATCCTTTGTGTTGAGGGTATTTATCTCTCTCCTTTGGATGGGAATCTTAGTGGGGGGGAGTCTCAGGAGAGGGTCTCAATAGAATATTCATCAGCTTTCGGGTGTGCTCTTTCAGGGTCATGATCTCCACTGACTGGTTGGCATCAGGGCAGGCGGTCATTTGTCAATGTTGCTGGTCTGTTGGGGTCCAGCCCTAGCGGGTCCAGGGGTCCCCAAAGGTGTGGACGGAGTCGGCGAAGAAGGAATGACACGGAGACAGTGTTCAGTTGCTCAGCAGCCTAGCCAGGATCTCTAGCCAGGAACTCCAGCGAAGTTCTGGTCAGGGTCTCCAGCCAAGTTCTGGTTCGGATCTCCAACCAAGTTCTGGTCAGGATCTCCAACCAAGTTCTGGTCAGGATCTCCAACCAAGTTCTGGTGCCATGTTCTCTCGCTAGGTTCTCCAGCCAGGTTCTCCAGGTTCTCCAGCCAGGTTCGGTTGCCAGGTTCTTTAGCCAGGTTCTCCA
>NW_005871082.1:898825-909250 GCF_000147115.1 Myotis lucifugus
AACCCAAGTTCTTCCAGATCTTTCCATGTTTCTCCCTAGGTTCTGTCTATAGGTTCGCGTTAGGGTCGACTCATAGTTCGTCTTAGGTCTTCAGGTTCTTCTCTGTTGTCGTGTTACATCCGCATTATACCAGTGGATTTTAATCCCTGTCAATTTCTATTCCAAAGGTTAGGGCGTTGTTTCTTATCTCCATTCCAGGGAGTAAAGATTATGTAGCTTAAGCGTGATTGTTCTTAGTTAAAGTGATTAACTACCCGCCTGGCACTTAGTTAAGGGATTTTATTCCCTCCCTAACTTCAGGGAAAAATCCCTACCTGGGGAAACAACCTTTCTCGGAGAGGTGACCTTGGTTAAAACACATAGTGCCAAGAAGGGGAGCAAACATATTAAGAACAGTATGCCATATACGCCAGGTCCCTTAAGACATATGCTGTGCAGATGTTTCTTTCCTGCAGCAACTGTGTCAAGCGGAAAGGATGGACCGGCTTCCGGCACTGGTCCTAAGGCAGCCATGGGTCACTTGCCTGGTTTTGCTGCTTTTTGGGGGTGTGGAGCTGAAATGCAACTGAGACCTAGATGTTATCTTTAGCGAGAAAAAGGTCAGAAGGTCTAAATTGCATTACCACCGACATGCTAAGGGAAGGAAAGTTACCCTTGGAATGAGGTTCTTATTTTGCCAGTTTTGCCCCTTGTTAGGCATCTGGGGCTTTCTGCCCTGGTGAGTTTCTGAGCCTGGCCCATGGTCCTTGCTCTGCTTATGTCTGTCTAACTGCCTATAACAGTAGTAGTAGGGTGGAGTAATTTTACACACACATTCTGAAGTCAGTGTTCCTGGGTACCTTTCCCAGCACCCTAATTTGCTAGTTGTGCATCCTGGGCAAGTTACTTAACTTTTCTCTCAGTTTTCTCACTGGCCAGAAAAAATGGGGAGAGTAAGTATAATCTAGTCCCACAAAGTTGTTGAGATAATTAAATGAGTTAATCATGTAAAGTGATTAGAACAAGCCAGCATAGAGTAAGCATTCAAAAAGTAATTATTTTCTGGTCTTAATTTAATTGGCCTTAACAACATTTATTAAGCTTCTTCAACTTCAGATTTTGTAGTAAAGTAAGGCAATTACACTCAATTTTATTTCTAAGGTACCTTCCAACTAACATTCTTTTCTCCTGTATGATTGTATGTTTCTATTTATTGTAATGTCAGTATTTTATGCTCTGATGTCATTATGCTTTAGTTATTGCTGCTTTATTTATTACCTATTTATTTATTATGTTTTTATTGATCTTAGAGAAAGAGAGAAACATTGATGTGAAAAAGAAACAATCGATTCACTGCCTCCTGCAAGCCCCCTATTTGTGATTGAGCTCCGCAACCTGGGCATGTGCCCTGATAGGGGATCAAACCAGCTACCTTTTGGAACATAGACGATGCTCCACCAATTAAGCTACACTAGCCAGGGCTGCTGCTTTATTTAAATTCATTCTCTGGTGAAAAATGGTACTGACCCACCTCACTGTTCCTCCTTATTAGAAGTCTTTCATTTGCCTTTACAATCTTTAAAAAAAAATAAAAGCAACATGTCTGTTTCTATTACTGTACTAGAGGCCCGGTGCATGAATTTGTGCACTGGTGGGGTCCAGCCGGCCCATCCTGATGGGGTCTATCAGGCCAGGCCAGCTGGGGGGAGGGGCCGTGGGAGGTTGGCCAGCTGGCCCCGCCCTCGATCAAGCCGGGACTCAGAGAGTGAAGGAGCTGGACGCACAGGTGGCCAGGCCAAGCCCCCCACCCTGCTTCTCAGTCTTGCTCATGTGGATCGGGCCAAAGTCTGCTGCCCGAGACTGGCACCACGTGGGGAGGGTTGCAGCAGGGAGAGGGGTGCCCTGACCTGCCAGCCTAGGTGACAATCATCTCTGTGCCCAACTGATTGAATTCGTCCCACAGAGCCTTCATCTCAAGCTGCACACTCACACCGGTCACCTTTGCGTTCTTCTTTACTGGTGCCTTGGCAGAAGCTGTGCAACTGGCCCCGGGGACCTCGGGCTCGGCAGCAGTGCTGGTGGCGGCCCCTGCAGCTGATGCATCATAGCAACCAGTTGTAACGGTCACTGGGCTTTTATTATATAGACTAGAGGCCCGGTGCACAAAAATTTGTGCACTGGGGGGGGGAGAGGGGGGTCCCTAAGCCCAGCCTGTACCCTCTCGCAGTCTGGGACCCCTCAGGGGATGACCACCTGCTGGCTTAGGCCCACTCCCCGGGGGAGATTGGGCCTAAGATGGCAATCAGACATCCCTCTGGCAGCCCGGCAGCCCTCGGGGATGTCCACTTGCCAGCGGGGAGCAGGCCTAAACTGCAGTCGGACATCCTTAGCGCTGTTGAGGAGGCAGGAGAGGCTACCACCACCACCGTTGTACTAGCAGCCATCAGCCTGGCTTCTGGCTGAGCAGAGCTCCTCCCATGTGAGAGCGCCCTGACCACCAGAGGACAGCTCCTGCTTTGAGTGTCTGCCCCGTGGTGGTCAGTGTGTGTCATAGTGACCAGTCATTCCCAGTCCTTCTGCTGTTAGGGTCAGTTTGCATATTACCCTGTTACTATATAGGATAGAGGCCTGGTGCATGAGTGGGAGCCGGCTGGTTTGCCCTGAAGGGTGTCCCGGATCAGGGTGGGGGTCCCGCTTGGGTGCCTGGCCAGCCTGGATGAGGAGATGATGGCTGTTTGCAGCTGGTCACACCCCCTTAAGGGTGGGGGTCCCCACTGGGGTGCCTGGCCAGTCTGGGTGAGGGGCTGAGGGCCGTTTTCAGGCTGGCGGGTGACTGAAGCTCCCAACCTCTCCTTTTTTCCTTTTTTTTTTTTTATTCTGGGATTTATTTACCTTCTATGGCTGTCACTGGAACTGAGAGCCGGCTTTAGCTCTGAGGCTCGGCTCCAGCTCTGAGGCCTCTGCTGCTGAAAGCAGGTATCTGGGCTTTGTTTAGCTTCTATAATTGAAACACTGTTGCAACTCCAGCTCTGAGGCCCGGCTGGCTGAAAGCAGGTTTCTGGGGATTGTTTAGCTTCTATAATTGCAACATAGTTGCTTAGAGTGCAGCTCAGAGCTGGGAGGCGGCAGGCAGGGAACCTTGGCTTCCTCCATCACTGGAGCAAGCAAGCCTCCTGTTCGCTTCAGCTGCCTGGCTGCCGGCCGCCATCTTGGTTGGCAGTTAATTTGCATATTGCCCTGATTAGCCAATGGGAAGCGTGTTGGAGGTACAGTTAATTACCATGTTTGTCTATTATTAGATAGGACTAGAGGCCCAGTGCATGAAATTCATGCACTGGGGGAGGGGGGCGGTCCCTCAGGCAGGCCTGTGCCCTCTTGCAGTCTGGGACCCCTCACTCCTAACCGCCTGCCTGCTCGCTGCTCCTTAGCGCTGCCCTGGAGGCAGGAGAGGCTCCCACCACTGCCGCTGTGCTTCCCAGTCATGAGCCCGGCTTCTGGCTGAGTGGCCCTCCCCCTGTAGGAGCACACTGACCACCAGGGGGCAGCTCCTTCATTGAGCGTCTGCCCGCTGGTGATCAGTGTGTGTCATAGTGACCTGTCGTTCCGCCAGTCAATCAATTTGCATATTAGGCTTTTATTATATAGGACTAGAGGTCACTTGGGGGGAGGGGAAGTGTCCCTCAACCCAGCCTGCACCCTCTCCTTGGCTAATTTTCTTTAAAGTATTAATGACATTGTGGTTATGTAGGAGTAGGTAAGAATAATGTCCTTGGGGATTCCCTCTCACAATTCAGGACTGCTGGCTCCTAACTGCTCACCTGCCTGCCTGCCTGATTGCCCCTAACCACTTCTGCCTGACAGCCTGATCACCCCCTAATCACTCCCCTGCTGGCCTGATTGACACCTAACTGCTCCCCTGCTAGTCCAATCGCCCCCAACTGCCTTCCCTGATGGCAGCCATCTTGTGATGACGTTGGGGTGGCCATCTTGTGACAACATGGGGGTGATCATCTTGTGATGACGCAAGGGCGAGACACCACCTAGGCTTTTATTAATATAGATCAGGGGTCCTCAACCTACGGCCCGCGGGCCACATGCAAATACAAATATTGTATTTGTTCCCGTTTTGTTTTTTTACTTCAAAATAAGATATGTGCAGTGTGCATAGGAATTTGTTCATAGTTTTTTTTAAAACTATAGTCCGGCCCTCCAACGGTTTGAGGGACAGTGAACTGGCCCCCTGTTTAAAAAGTTTGAGGACCCCTGATATAGATAGTTTAAAAAAATTAGACCTCCAGATTACTTGGTAACTGCAACAGAAGAGATGTGGCTGTCATCACCTTGGTATTTCTTTTTTTTTTTTTTTATTTAATATATTTTATTGATTTTTTACAGAGAGGAAGGGAGAGGAATAGAGAGTTAGAAACATGGATGAGAGAGAAACATTGATCAGCTGCAGCTGCCTCCTGCACACTCCCTACTGGGGATGTGCCCGCAACCAAGGTACATGCCCTTGGCCAGAATCGAACCTGGGACCCTTGAGTCTGCAGGCTGACGCTCTATCCACTGAGCCAAACCGGTTAGGGTGGTATTTCTAATAGAGGGACAATCTGGCATTAGGTGCTTCCATTACCTGATCTAGGCAGCTCTAACTTCCAGTTCACAAGAAATTCAGGAGATACAGGAGCAAGATAAACAGCACAAAGAAACAATTAGAAAAATCTAGAATGTGAAACATTCTATAGGACAACTGGCTTAGGATCTTTGAAATATCAGTGTTATAAAAAAAAAGTAATAGAGTAAATGAAAAAGAGACCAAATGCATGAGTAAAAAGCTCAATTGGATTCTGGTTCAGCTGGTAAAAATGATAAAAGATATTTGTGGGACATTTGGACAAATTTGAATATGGACTTGTGGTAGACTACATTATGAAATGTTGGCTAATTTTCTTTAAAGTATTAATGACATTGTGGTTATGTAGGAGTAGGTAAGAATAATGTCCTTATTCTTTTAAAAAATTATTTATTATTTACTTTTAAATATATTTTTTATTGATTTCAGAGAGGAAGGGAGAGGGAGAGAGAGAGAGAGAAACATCAATGATGAGAGAGAATCATTGATCGGCTGCCTTTTGCACACTCCACACTGGAGATCACATGCCCCACACTGGAGATCAAGCCGGCAACCCAGGCAGGTGCCCTGACCGGGAATCGAACTGTGACCTTCTGGTTCATAGGTCGATGCTCAACCACTGAGCCATGCCGGCTGGGCGATGTCCATAGTTTTTATTGAATCTCCATTACCTAGGCATGACTGCCTATGTGGCTGATCTCAGTATCCAGCCCCTCCAGACAGCTACTGATACTGCATGACCGATAGCCCCCATGCTAAATCACATTGCCGGTCTTTCTGGATAGCCACCACCCTAAGACTATTTGATGTGGCCAGCTGCCAACTTAAATCATATTTTTGAGACTATCTGGCCCTGGCCGGTGTGGCTCAGTTGGTTGGGTGTCATGCCATGCACAGAAAGGTTGCCAGTTTCATTCCCAGTCAGGGCACATGCCCGAGTTGTTGGGCTTGATCACATAGATGTTTCTTTCTCCGTCTCCTTTTCCCTCTCTCTAAAAAATCAATTTAAAAATCACTAAAAAAAGGAAAAAAAGACTATCTGGTAACTCGAGGCTCCAAGGCAAAGACCCTCCTATTAGGCATGACATTTCAAGAGCTTAGAGATTACTTCCCAGAAGCTGAGGACAAAGACCAGATCTCTGTTTGGGCAAGGTTAAATTCTTGACTACAGAAACTTTGAAAACATTAAGCTAAATGAAAGGAGCCAGTCACAAAAGGCCAGCTATTGTTACAGCTACACAATGGAATATTATGCTGCTGTAAAAAAGAAAGAATTCTTACCATTCGCAACAGCATGGATGGACCTGGAGAGCATTATGCTAAGTGAAATAAGCCAGTCAGAGAAAGATAAATATTACAGGATCTCACTCATTTGTGGAATATAATGAACAATATAAACTGATGAACAAAAATAGATCCAGAGACAGACCGTTAAACCTCAGAGGGAAGGCAGGGGAGGATGGAAGGGGTGGTAAGAGATTAACCAAAGGACTTGTATGCATGCATATAAGCATAACCAATGGACACAGACAGTTGAGGGTGAGGGCATGTGCTGGGGTGTGTGAGCAGCCGGAGAGAGGTTGATGGGGGAAAAAGGAGACATATGTATTATCTTAAACAATAAATAATTAAATTTTAAAAAAAGACCAGCTATTGCATAATTCCATTTATATAAAATTTACAGAATAGACAAATCTATGGAGACAAGAAGTAGATTAATAGTTACCTGAGACTAGGTTGGGTGGGGGTGAGGGATGGGAAAGATAAATGACTGCTAGGTGGGTACCGGGTTTCTTTTAAGAGTGTTGGAAAATTATATAGTGCTGATCATGGCACAACTCTGAGAATATACTAAAAACCACTTTGAAAAGGTGAATTTTATGGAATGTCAAATATATCTTAATAAAGCTATAAAAGGTAAAGTCAAGTAAAATGCAAAATTTATTAAATGAATAAGTGAATAAAAAGTATGATCTAGTATCCCTTCATTAATTTTTTTCTAAATGAGCTTTAGAATTATTTTGAGTTATTTTTAAAAAGTCTGTAAAAATATTGTCATTGGCTTGATCATAAACTAACTTAGAAAGCTGGTATCTTTACAATTTTATGTCTCAGGAGCACTATTTAGGTTTGACTTATTCAAATCTTTCATATTGCACTAGCCAGTTTGGCTCTAGCCTTAAGGGGATTTGAAACACAAGGCTCCAGCAGGGATTAGGTTTTAGAACTAAGATAACAATCCCGTTTCCTATGAAGCAGCCTGGCAGGGGAACAATTTGCCCCTTGCCCTGAGCACTGTTGTTTGTTTTGATCATTTTCATTCTTATCAAATGTACTGCAGGCTCTGAAGGCAGCCATCTGATACCTGAAGTGGCTCCCTTGTCTTTTCTCTAGTAACAAGATACTCCACCAAAATATACCTGTTTGTGGAGCAAGGAGCTACAGTGGGTCTAGATGGCTACGATTTAATAATCCTAAGGGGGAAAAAACTGGGACAATAAGAATAATAGTTACTGTTTGTTGATGAGGTCCTCTGTGCCTATTTATCTCATTTCACCCGTACAGCAGCCTTATTAACCCCATTTTACAGATTAACATGTGGAGGTTTAGAGATATGTAATTTCCCAAGATGACAAATACAAAATGACTAATCTGGAACTTAAATCCAAAGAATATGATCTTAATCACTATTCCCTACTGGCTCCCAAGTGGGAGATTCTATCTTTCTATGAAATCTGAAGTGAGACCTGAGTGTGAAGTCAGACAGACCTACCTCCCTGGCTTCTTAGCTCTGTAATCTTCAGCAAGTCTACCTACTTCATAAGGCTGTGAAGATGACAAGAGATAATAAATGTAAAGTGTTTGGTTCACAATGAGTACCAAATAAATATCAGCTGTTATTCTTCAAAAATGTATCAAAATTTTATCAAGTGCTTTTTCTATACTAGACCCTGTGCTAATTTAGGGGGACTCAACAATTAAGTGCTGCCCTAACTGGTTTGGCTCAATGGGTAGAGCGTCGGCCTGTGGACTGAAGAGTCCCAGGTTCGATTCCAGTCAAGGGCACATGCCCTGGCTGTGGGCTCGATCCCCAGTGGGGGATGTGTGGGAGGCGGCCGATCAGTGATTCTCTCTCATCATTGATGTTTCTATCTCTCTCTCCCTCTTCCTTCCTCACTGAAATAAAAAAAAACAAAAAAAAAGAATTAAGTGCTGTACATCTTGAGTCCTAAAGACCAGGGGGTTGGTAGAGCTGGGGTTTGTGGATTGAACCTGGCCTTCAGAAGTGTTCTGTTTCTCTCAGACTGACAAATCTTGGGGTAAGGAGTGGTGAGAAAAGATAAACCAAAGAACTTAAATACTTATATGCATAACCCATGGAAACAGACAATAGTGTGGTGAAGACCTGGGGTGGGGTAGGGGCTGGGCGAAAGTGATAAAGGGGGGTAGGATGGGGGACATCTGCAATACTGTCAATCGTTAAATAGAAATAGCCCAGCGCGGCCGGCATGGTTCAGTGGTTGAGCATTGATCTATGAACCAGGAGGTCACAGTTTGAATCCTGGTCAGGTCACATGCCCGGGTTGTGTGCTCCATCCCCAGTGTGGTACGTGCAGGAGGCGTCTGATCAATGATTCTCTCTCAGTATTGATGTTTCTATATCTCTCTCCCTCTCCCTTCCTCTCTGAAATCAATAAATATATATATTAAAAAAGAAAAGAAAAGCCCTGACTGGTTTGGCTCAGTGGATGGAGCGTCGGCCTGCGAACTGAGGCGTCCCAGGTTCAATTCCGGTCAGGGGCATGTACCTTGGTTGCGGGCACATCTCCAGTAGGGGGTGTGCAGGAGGCAGCTGATGGATGTTTCTCTCATCAATGTTTCTAGCTCTCTATCCCTCTCCCTCTCCTCTCTGTAAAAAATCAATAAAATATATTTTAAAAAGAAAAGAAAAGAAAAGAAAAGAAAAGAAAAGAAAAGAAAAGAAATAGCCCAGGTGATGTGACTCAGTGGTTGAGTGTGTAGGCCTATGTTCCAGGAGGTCACGGTTTGATTCCCAGTCAGGGCACATGCTGGGAATTTCAAACTGGATCCCCAGTGGGGGGGCGTGCAGTAGGCAATCGATAAATGATTCTCATCATTGATGTTGCTATCTTTTTTTTTCTCTCCCTTCCTCTCTCTGAGACTAATATATATATATAGTCTGGCCGGCATGGCTCAGTGGTTGAGCATTGACCTATGAACCAGAAGGTCATGGTTCGATTCCCAGTCAGGCCACTTGGCGAGTTGTGGGCTTGATCCCCAGTGGGGGTGCGCAGGAAGCAGCTGATTGATGATTCTCTCTCATCATTGATGTTTCTATATCTCCCTCTCTCTCCCTTTCTCTCTAAAATTAATAAAAATGTATTTAAAAATATATAGATGAAAAGGCATAAAATTTAAAAAAGAAAAGAAATATATAGTATTAAAAAAAGAAATGTTCTGCCCTAACTGGTTTGGCTCAGTGGATAGAGCGTCGGCCTGCGGACTCAAGGGCCCCAGGTTCGATTCCGGTCAAGGGCATGTACCTTGGTTGCGGGCACATCCCCGGTAGGGAGTGTGCAGGAGGTAGCTGATCGATGTTTCTCTCTCATCGATGTTTCTAACTCTCTATCCCTCTCCCTTCCTCTCTGTAAAAAAAATCAATAAAATACATTAAAAAAAAAGTGTTCTGTTTCTCTCACACTTTTGAACTAGTTGCAGACATTTATTTATTTAAATATTTAACACATTGTATTTTAATCACCACTTTATCAGTCCCCATTAGATTGGGATTCCTTGAGAGCAGGGACTGCCATGTTCACTTTGTTTTAAAGCAAGTACCACGTTATTGGCTAAATGAGAATGAACGGTATTTCTATTCCAGTGGTATGTATTTATCCATAATTGTGAGCATTAATCTCCAAATATTCTATAGTCTGATTTAATATCTTCAAATTTAAATAAGAAACTGATACGAACGCTTTGATTTAGTTTGTGCTAAATCATTTTTTTAAATTTGTAGCATTGGGCATTTTATTATAAAAAGCTGATACTGATATACGTAAACTAATAACTTAAAATTCATTGTTCATTTACTTCATTTTTAAACTTAACCTTCTAGTAAATCTTTTTATTTCTTCTTTCTAGTACATCTTTAGCTTCATTTTTTTTTTTTTTTGGCTGTTACACAAGGAGATGCTCCCTTGTATGAGTGTTTAATAGCGTAATTTGTCGATGAGCACCTCTTCTTCCTTTATTGTTAGTAGGGCTTATATCTAGTATTAATGTTGCTTCCTGTTCTGTCATTTTGTAATGGCCACCCCTGTAACAGCCACCGCTGAAGGCCCTCTTCAACTGTAGTTCTAGGCTTCATATACAGGCAGCAAAGAATTAACAAAAATGTTTAGTAATTCTTACAGATTTTGTTAGACTGAATGATGTGTTTGCTTGAGGCTCCATGTGCTTCATGGCTTGCAAAACATAATGGCTTGCAAATCCTGCAGCAGCAATAGTCATTCCAACTGCTGCACTGTTCTAGCCATGGCTCCAGCTCTGCTCCCAGCTTCCACTGAGAGTGTGGTTCAACCCAGCAATAAGCCGAAGCTACCACGCCTCTACAGAAAAGCAATATGGCCACCACTAGCAGGGACAAAATGTCCAGAACTAGTTGCAGATATTTAAAAATTGGGAGACTTAACGATTTTTATTTTAATAAAAATCTGGATTTCCGATCTTTGAAACCAGTAGAGCTGGGAACACTGGGCCTGTAGAATGTGTTCTCACGAACGTAGTTT
>NW_005871082.1:910059-976129 GCF_000147115.1 Myotis lucifugus
TTATGTGGAAGATTACATATGTCCCATCCTTTCCGCACTACACCTCAGTATATCCCCTTCCCCTCCCCCAATTAACACCCTCCAGCCTGCTCCCACCTTGCCGCACCCTCCCCCCGAGGCTTTCACCACCAAATTATATATATATATATATATATATATATATATATATTTATATATAGTCTTTGGTTGCTTACCTGCCCTGCCTTTCCTCTGAGATTCCGCACTCTGTTCAATGCTTCCATGTCTCTGGATCCTCTCTGTTCATCAGTTTATTTTGTTAATTATATTCCACATATGAGTGAAATCATGTGATACTTGTCTTTCTCTGACTGCTTATTTCATTTAGCATGATACTCTCCAGGTCCCTCCATGTTATCTCAAAGGGTAAGAGATTGTTCTTTTTCACTGCTGCATAGCATTCCATGGTATAAATGTACCACAGCTTTTTTAGCCACTCATCCACTGATGGGCACTTAAGCCAAGGTGCTTTGGAAATACCAGGGAGAGGTACTTGGCAAGACCTGGGGTTTCACAGGGTGCTTCCTGACCAAGATCATGTGCCATTAGTAGGTGAGGCCCAGGACAATGGTAGAGGTTTGGGTGGTGAGTGGCTTGGGAGAGCTGTCAACAGATGGAACAGTATGGGAAAAGGCTCAGAGATAGTGTAACGGGACAATCAAAGGGTCTGGGCTGCCTGTCACCACTTGAGCCAATTCAGCAGAGACAGGGTTGAATCATATATGAGCATTTATTCCTATAATGCCAGCAGTATGGGAGAGCAGCAGTTCATCCACAAAAATCTGTTGTGCAGCCCCCTATAAGTCAACTGCTTATACGTGATAAAACAAAGATTACATTGGGAAGTAGGGATTACAGGCATGGAGAAGTAGGTGGCTGGGTGGGACTCCATTGTTTGGGCAACAACGTTGTTAATCTTTCCATGATAATAGGCTGTTCTTGAGTGAGAATGGACCACATTTTAAGGCTGACTCCCTGGTCCAAGATTGACTCCCAGGTCTCAGGGGCATATAACTCCTAGCCAGGTCCGAATGTCCTTT
Source organism: Myotis lucifugus (assembly GCF_000147115.1). Lineage (NCBI taxonomy): Eukaryota > Metazoa > Chordata > Mammalia > Chiroptera > Vespertilionidae > Myotis > Myotis lucifugus. The sequence continues at coordinate 911,118 of NW_005871082.1, forward strand.
CTTGAACCAACACAAGGCAATCATGGTTAACAGAGCACAATTAATATTTCCCATAACCATAACTAATCCCCCAATATTCTATTTTTTCCCCCTCTTACCATAGCAGCAGCCTCTGTCTCTCCTTTGATCTATTGACCTGCCTTTGACCTTCCTACACAGATTTCTTCCTAGGGCAGTGGTGTCTCTGGCTCTCAATCCTGGGAGAGAAAAGATGATTGAACCTCTTCACTAGCCGATCAATGCTTCCTAGCGCCACACACCAGCTGCACTCACATTCCTAGGTTCTCTTTGACCCACCAGACACATGTACCCTTAGAGACCATCCCTCAAAATCCCATCAGTACAGGATCCTAAAAGAAGAGTCTTTACACCCATTACCCAGTTACATACCAATAATAATATAGGGCTATTCTTCAGAGGAGGGACTGAGAATATTTTAGTGTTTAAATGATCGAAATCAGTGTCTGTGGCAGGTGGAATTTACACCCGTATATCAAATAAACCACCCTATATGTCTATTCCTGACAAAAAGCAAATCAAATTCCTCCCAGGGCACTAAGAGGACCCTCCAAAGGTGAGAATGTTTCTCTGGTAGGAATCCAGAAAAGTGGCGAGAAGGAATCTAGCTGCTCTCTGCATGAGAATGGAAGCCTGTCTGAATGGGCAGGACCAGTCTCAGCCCATAGGAAAATTATGTTCATAGTGGGCACATCCTGTGAACTTTTTTTTTTTTGAGGGCATCTATTCACCTAAGGAACTAGCAAGGTTTGTTACTTGAAAGTGAAGAACTCGAGTCCATCCTTGCTCACATTTAGGAGTCCATTTCTACCAGGGGCCTGAGAGATTTGGCAGAGGCTGGGTGAAGGCTGAGGATAGAAGAGATTTCCCTTATGGAGTTCAAGGTCAAGTCAACCTAGAGTCAAGAACTCTGCTCTAAATATAATAAAATACCACTCAACACTCACTAGGATAGCTATAATACATTTAAAAAAAAACATTCATGAGAATGTTTAAAAATTGGATCCCTCATACATTGCTGGTGAAATGTAAAATAGTTTGGCCACATTGGAAAAGGTGTTTGGCAGTTCCTCAACATGCTAAACATAGAGTTACCATATGACCCAGAAGTTCCACTTCTAGGTACATACCCAAAAGAAATGAAAACATGTTCACCCAAAAACTTGTACACAATGTTCATAGCAGCGTTATCCATAAGAGCCTCAAACTGGAAACAACCCAAGTATTCATCAACTGATGAATGGATAAACAAAGTGTGGTATACCCATACACTAGAACAGTGATGGCGAACCTTTTGAGCTCAGTGTGTCAGCATTTTGAAAAACACTAACTTAACTCTGGTGCCTTGTCACATATAGAAATTTTTTGATATTTGCAACCATAGTAAAACAAAGACTTATATTTTTGATATTTATTTTATATATTTAAATGCCATTTAATACTATGCTGCTGTAAAAAAGAAGGAATTCTTGCCGAACCGGTTTGGCTCAGTGGATAGAGCGTCGGCCTGCGGACTGAGGGGTCCCAGGTTCGATTCCGGTCAAGGGCATGTACCTTGGTTGCGGGCACATCCCCACTGGGGGGCGTGCAGGAGGCAGCTGATGGATCTCTCTCATCGATGTTTCTGGCTCTCTACCCCTCTCCCTTCTTCTCTGTAAAAAATCAATAAAATATATTAAAAAAAAAAAAAAAGAAGGAATTCTTACCATTTGCAACAGCGTGGATGGAACTGGAGAGCATTATGCTAAGTGAAATAAGCCAGTCAATGAAGGAAAAATACCACATGATCTCACTCATTTATGGATAATAAAGACCATTATAAACTTATGAACAAAAATAGATACAGAGGCAGAGCAGCCTCCAACAGACTGTCAAACTACAGCGGGAAGGCCGGGGAGGGTTGGGGGGCAAAAGGGGGGGGGGGTGGTAAGAGATCAACCAAAGGACTTGTATGCATGCATATAAGCATAACCAATGGACATAAGACACTGGGGGGTAGGGGAGGCCAGGGGATTGTCAAGGGCGGGGAAAGAAAAGGAGACATATGTAATACTCTTTGTAATACTTTAAGCAATAAAACAATTTAAAATAAATAAATAAATTTTAAAAAATGCCATTTAACAAAGAAAAATCAATCAAAAAAATGAGTTCGCCTGTCACCTCTGACACGCATGTCATAGGTTCGCCATCACTGCACTAGAATATAGCATACATAAAACTTTAAAATGTTATGCTAAGTGAAAGAAGCCAGTCACAAAAGACCAGATATTATGACTGCATTTATGTGAAATGTAGGCATTTCCCTGGAGGCATATCCATACAGAACGCAGATTAGTGTCTGCCTGGGGCTAGGGCTAGGGTGGGAGGACAGGGAGGGAGAACTGGGAAAGGAAGCCTACTGTTAATGGGTACGGTTTTCTTTGGGAGGTGTTGCTAAGTCCTACAATTGGCTCCTGTTGGGGGGGCCTGGCTAGGCCCTGGGGGGCGTGGCTGGACTCCCTGGGCGGGACCCTTCCAGCTTAAAGCCCTACCTCATGGACCACGCTCTGGTGGCTGTTACCCCGCAAGGCATGGAGGAGTGCGCTTGCCTCTGCAGCGTGGGCTCTTCGAGGGGATGCCGGTGTCTTCAGCAGCGTCAGGGCCCAGATGAGATGGCAGCGGCCGACAGCAAGCCCGCCCCGGCCCCGGCCCGGCCCCGGCCCCGGCAGAAAAGCACGTCGAGGCGGACGCGGCAGCGCGGTGCTGTGCGGTGAGTGGAGGAATCTCGAGCCCCATGCCGGCCCCTCCTGCCCCGCGCTGCTCGCTGCAGGACCTGCCGGTGGAGATTCTGGTGGAGATCTTCGCCTCGCTCCCCGGCACCGACCTGTCCAGCTTGGCCCAGGCCTGCACCAAATTCCACCACATCCTGCACATCGACAGCATCTGGAGAAGGCGCTGCTGGGAGGAGTATGGCGTTTGTGAAAACTTGCAGAACCTGGAGACGATAGGTATGTCTTATCGAGAAGTCTATGCGAAGCTGCTCCACCCCTACAGAAACATTTTGGGATTGTGGCAGCTAAGTAATGAGCTCTATGGAAGACTGCTGAATGTAGCGGTGGATGGCTTATTATGCATTACTGGTTGGACAAACGAGCCTTACCATAACCCCCATGTGGGTGGCCCAATGCAATTCAAGCCCGCGTTTAGAATTCGCCTGACGGAGAGGAAATCAACTATGGTGGCGTGCCTGGAAGGCCACAGCAGGCCCCACAGCTGCTTCATGCAGATTCTGAAGGACAGGATCTCCATCAAGTGCCACCCGACACACCACTACGTCATGTTTGGTTGTATCCGAGAACGTATACCATGGTGGCGTAGGGAAGAAAGGGGGCTGGCGCTGGCGCAGGAGTACAGACCTGAGCCTTACTGCCTGACCTACCGCCGCCTCTACCTCCCGCCGAGCCACCGGGACGACCTCTTCAGGCCAGGCCTCTTCCAAGGCAACTGCGATACCAATGGCCTAAAGATTGCCATGCTCAGCTTCCATGGGAAGTATGCCAGGGTCACGAAGATCACGGGAGATGCCAGCGCCGCTGCCTGGCAGGAGACGTTAGAGATCCACCTCATGCACAGCATCCAGCTGCCAGATGGCGAGTTCTTTCGCAACTTCAACGAGCTCTCCCGCCTCGTCCAGGAGATTCACGAGCAGGTGATCCAGGAGCAGCAGCAGCAGCAGCAGCAAGAAGACGGGACTGAGGAAAGCGAGAGCCATGGCTGGCAGAGCCCTGCCCAGCCCAGCGTCAGGGAGTCCGGGGCTGCAGCTTTGGAGGAGCCGCCTGTCCCATTTGTTCTGCCTGTGGGCGTGCGCTCACGTGACCAGAACTACCCCCGAACCTGCAGGTTGTGTTTCTATGCCTTGGACACTGTTACCTTTTATGGCTCAGCCTACCCCAGGCGCTTCCCTGCAGTCTTCATCCTGTTTGATGAGAACCACTTCGGATTCATCAGGCTGGAGTCGAGATGGCTTATCCTGTACAGCAGAGTCCAGGAGACCTTCCAGAATGCGGAGGCACCATCCCCGCAGGCCTTCCTGGAGATGATCAAGAACTTTCAATCCGGAGTCCATGGAGTCCACGCGCCTCCCGGTTCTCGCCCTCTGTCCGTCTGCCCGCGCCGCAGCGCAGCCGCGGTGGCCATCCCCTAGTGCCCCAAGGGCTCTTTAGCGTTACCTTGGAGGCATTCCTGGCCAAAAGGTGAGAATGCCTTCAGCTCAACTCTTCAAAGCCCAGGTGTGCTGAATGGGTTTTTATTATGTAAATTCAGTCAAGAACCTGGAATACCTCCCTTATCTTGAGTTTTGGTGAAACCTAATATTTTGGGGGATTGGGACTATTAAATAAACATGCTGTCTTGGGACTTGGTCTTTCTGCCTCTTTGCCAGAAGAGGACAGAAGCCCACCCAGGCCCAGCCTTCGATCTATTTTATGTCTGTCTTTCATTTTTCTGAATCCCCGATACACCTCCATTTATTTATTTATTTATTTATTTATTTATTTATTTTTTATTTTTACTATTTTAAAATATATTTTATTTTATTTTTTTTAAATTAAATCTTTATTGTTCTGATTACATTTGTTCCTCTTTTTTTCCCATAACTCCCCTTCTCCCAGTTCCCGCCCCACCCTCCGCCGTCACTCCCCACCCACTGTCCTCATCCATAGGTGCACGATTTTTGTCCATTCTCTTCCCGCATCTCCCATTCCCCTTCCCCCCCCCCCCCAAGAATAGTCAGTCCATTCCCCTTCTATGTCCCTGATTCATTGTAATCACCAGTTCATTCTGTACATCAGATTATTTATTCACTTGATTCTTAGATTCACTTGTTGATAGATGCATGTTTGTTGTTCACAATTTGTATCTTTACCTTTTTCTTCTTCCTCTTCTTAAAGGAAACCTTTCAGCATTTCGTATAATACTGGTTTAGTGGTGATGAAGTCCTTTAGCTTTTCCTTATCTGTGAAGCTCTTTATCTGACCTTCAATTCTGAATGATAGCTTTGCTGGATAAAGTAATCTTGGTTGTAGGTTCTTGGTATTCAGTACTTTGAATATTTCTTGCCATTCCCTTCTGGCCTGCAAAGTTTCTGTTGAGAAATCAGCTGACAGTCGTATGGGTATTCCCTTGTAGGTAATTGAGTCTCTTTCTCTTGCTGCTTTTAAGATTTTCTCTTTGTCTTTTGCTCTTGGCATTTTAATGATGATGTGTCTTGGTGTGGTCCTCTTTGGATTCCTTTTGTTTGGGGTTCTCTTCGCTTCTTGGACCTGTAAGTCCATTTCTTTCACCAGGTGGGGGAAGTTTTCTGCCATTATTTCTTCAAATAGGTTTTCAATATCTTGCTGTCTCTCATCTTCTGGCACTCCTATTATTCTGATGTTGGTACACTTGAAGCTGTCCCAGAGGCTCCTTACACTATCTTCACACTTTTGGATTCTTTTTTCATTTTGCTTTTCCAGTTGGGTGTTTTTTGTCGAATCTTTGGTTTGATTCTTGTGCTCCTCTGGTCTGCTATTGGGTATAATATTCTTTATTTCAGTCCGTGTATGCTTACTTTCTAATTTCTTTATCGTAGCATCGAGGGTCTCATTAGTTTTCGTGAGGCTCTGCTCAAGTTTATAGCAAGCCCTCAAAATTGCGATTCTTAGCTCCATATCCTCCATTTCTGTCATGTTTTTTTGTCTCCGCATCTTTTATGCTTTCTTGGTGCACCCCGTTGTGGTCTTTGTGCGCAGTCTTGTTCTAGCCAAGCCTTAATTGTTGTAGTTAACACTAGAGGGATTTGACCACCAGGCCGACTGGCTGTAGGAATCAGCTGTGTGGAAAACGTCTGTCTTCTGGGAAGGCGCTAATCCAGCCTTTGCCTTAGGCGATCGGCAAATGGCTGTGCGCAGGGCTTGGGCGGGGCGGGATCAACAGGGCGGGCGGAGGGAGCAGTTATGGCCGCTCTCAGTCCCGTTCCCAGAGGCTCTGCGTCACAGAACCCCGGCAGCCGCTGCAAACCTCGGAGAGAAAGCTGCCCTCAGGTTCCAACTGATGCCGGATAATCCCGCTTCTCCCGTCTGAGTCTGAATCCCTAGAGACTCGCCCGGATCTGGAGCCCAGACCGAAAACGACAACCGCGCCCTCAGCCACCAGCCCGCTTTCGCGCGCACCTCGGTACCTTTGTATTTTCCACACTGCGCCTCCTCTGAGCCTCGGTTTGCTGTTCTCTTTCCTTCTAGTTGTAGAGTCTCTCTTCAGCCAGCCTTCCTGTGGTTCTGGGTGATGTCCGTTCCGTCTTTTAGTTGTATTTTTGAAATGGTTGTATGCGGCAGCGGTCTCCGGTGTTTACCTATGCCGCCATCTTGGTCTCCGGTTAAAATATATTTTATTGATTTTTTTACAGAGAGTAGAAGGGAGAGGGATAATGAGCTAGAAACACCGTTGAGAGAGAAACATCGATCAATTGCCTGCACACTCCCCACTGGGGATGTGCCTGCAACCAAGGTACATGCCCTTGACCAGAATCGAACTTGGGACATTTGAGTCCGAAGGCTGATGCTCTATCCACTGAGCCAAACCGGTTAGGGCTTGAAACACCTCCATTTAAAGGAGCACTGTCGCCCGGAATCTGCTTTACTGCACACTTGTGTTGCGTTCCACACACTGTATGATAGCAACTTTGCACAGTGCCCTGTTGCACATCCGGGCTCCTTGGGGGATGTTGGAGAGCCAGTTTCGGCCCAATCCCCGCAGGCCAGGCCAAGAGACCCCACCTGCCAGAGGGACCCTGCTCACTCCACAGATGAAGGGGAAGGACCACGGGAGGTTGGCTCCAGGGTGTGTCCGGCCTGTCTCACCCAGTCCCACCCTGCCAGCCACCTTCTAATTAATTTCCTTTCAGTGTTCCCGAATGCCAGGACACTAGTTTCCAGATAAAGCCAAACCATTTTCCAGAGCAGTTGATTCAGTTCATACTCCCACTCCCACACTTGATATGCTCATCTTGTAACATTTTACATCTGGTATGTAATGGTGGCATCAATTTTAATTTGTTTTTCCCTGATTACTAATGAGGGGAGCACTTTTGATTTCATCTTTAAATATACATTATTGATTTCAGAGAGGAAGGCAGGAGAGAGAGATAGGAACATCAATGATGAGAGAGAATCACTGATTGGCTTCCCCACACTGGGGATGGAGCCCGAAACCTGGGCATGTGCCCTGACTGGGAATTGAACCAGTGACCTCTCAGTTCCTGTGTTGACACTCAACCTCTGAGCCACGCCAGCTGGGCTGATTTTCATTTTTTGTGAAGTTCCTGTTCAAGTATCTTGTTCATTTGTTTCTCGGTTAGATGTCTTTATGTTGTTTATTTGTGAGAATTCGTGTGGTTTGGAAATCAGTCCTTGATCTACAGCAAGTATCTTTTGATGAACAGAACATTTTAATTCCTAAGTAAGCAGACTTATGAATCATTTCTATTATGATTAGTGCTCTTTGTTTCTTGATTAAGAAATTCTTTCCTGTTCCAAGATTTTGACTATGCTTTCCTGTTAGTATCTTGTAAACATTTTATAGTTTTTCCTTTTATACTTAGGTCAGTTTCACCTGGAATTGACTATTGTGTATGATGTGAGATAGGTGTGCAATTTTAATTTTCCAACATAGATGCTTCTTTTATCAGCACCATTCATGAACAAGTTTGTTCTTTTCTTACTGATTTGCAGGCCACCTCTGTTGTGTAGCAAGTGTCCATACGTGTAGGTCTGTTTGGGGCCTCTTCATTCTGTTCCTCTTACAGCAACTCCTACCTTAACTTTATTCAATAATGTGTTTTGTCTTGGCCCTTTACTTTGAAAATCAGCTTATTAAGTCCTCCCCTCCCCCCAAAAATATAAGTAAATAAATAAATAAAACAGTTTTCAGAATCAGTATACATCTCAGGATCTAATTGAAGGATCTTTCTTTTTCACCTGGAAGTGAAGGAAGAAGAATGGAGATTCAGTTGCTGTTGAAAGTTGCCTTATTCTGGGGACATCAGTGTGACTTTGAAAACAAAAGTCAGAGAAGGACAGAGCCCAGGGAGTCACTGAGAACAGAGTCAGACCATGTCTTTTGAGTTCCTTTTACCTCTGAGTGCTGCAGCTCTGTCAATTTGACTTGGAGTTTCTGTTACTTGCAACCAAAAGCATCCTTACGCTATCTTAAATACAGACTCAAATGCAGAAGCAAGTAAAAAGGCCTCTTCATGAAAAGGAAAACAGCTGTCCCCAAAACTATAAATTTCATTTTATAGGAAGGCAATATGTAATAATAATGATGATGGTTACAGCTAACATTTACTAAGCCATGTACTGTGCTAAGCAATGTACAGATAATATATCATTATATTTATTATCTTATTCAATGGTCGTGACCTCCCAATATTGTTCTTTTTCCAGACCCAGACATGTTAAGTAACTCTTACAATGTCACACAGCTAATAGGATTCAGATATACTAGTAGGTCTGTCTGATTCCACCACACTTATCAATTGTTTATTTTTTTTTTTTACTTAATATTCTTTATTAAATAGAGAAAATGAAATGCTTCCAAAAGAGTAAGAGTAAGGTTTTGGGGAAAGGGGAATTCTACCTCACTACTAGTAGGAACATAAATGAATAGAACCTTTCTAGAGAGCAGTTTGACAGTATATAATAAAATGTTTATATTCTGAAAATATATTATTTTAACGACTAACTCTACTTTTTAAAAATGAATAGTTCCTCAAAATAAAGATTTTCAAGGACATTTATAGCAGCAAAATTTTTAGTAGCAAAAATAGAGTTTTGATTAAATAAATGTTAGGAACTAAAATACTAATGCAACTATAGAATAATATTTTAGAATTTTTAATGACAAGGAAAAATATACTATTTAAGTGAAAAAAGTAGATACAAAACAATATTCACAGCAGGACTTCTATTACATATTTAAAAGGCTAGACAGACATAGTGTAAAATGATAGTGATTATCTCTGCAGGGTGGGTTTATGGATAATTTACATTTTCTTCTTTTACTTTTCTGAAATCTTCAAGTTTTAACCATAAATTTGCAGAACACTTTATTTATGAAAATTTCAAACATATTCTAAAGTAGAGAGAATAGAAAAATGAACCTGAATGAATTCATCACCAGCTTTAACAATTTTCAACACTGAGCCAATCTTGTTCATCTTACTCTCTCCTACTCTCTCCCTCGGATTATTTTGAAACAAATCTCAAACATCATATTTTATATTGCATGTGTCTCTAAAAGATAAAAACTCCTTTTAAAAAACCACAGTACTATTATCACACCTAAATAAAAAATAATTCCTTAATATCACAATATCATCACATATCCAATCAGTGTTGGCATTTCCCTCTCTCAACATCTTTATGTTTTATGTGTTCTTGGTTTTGCTTATTGCATAAATATAGTTGGCTTATTTGAATTGAGATCAAAATAAGTTTTATCTATTGTGATTGCTTGATATGTCTCTTATATATCTTTGCTTATAGGTTCCCATTCATCTCTATTTTTTTCATGCAATAATTTATTGAAGAAACTAGATCATTTTCCTTGTAGAGTTTTTCATAGCCTTGATTTTATCTTTGTGATGTTGTTCCTTCTCTTTCATTTCTTATAAATTTCTCCATTAGATCTAGAGGCTTGATCAGATTCAGAGTTTTGTTTTGCTCTGTTTTTGAGGTGGGGTATGGGAGGGATAAAGGAACTTCAGAGATGATGGTATTTCTATGAAAGATTCAAAGTCTGGTGGTCTTTCTTATGAGGTTAGCAGCCATTTATGATCATTGCTACACTCATAAGTTATTAGGAATTACAAATTGGTGATATCCTATCATTCCTTTTCCATTTATTAGCTGGAATATTTCTGTAAAAGAGAATTTTCCCTTCATCAACTATTTGATTACTATTTGGGACAGACAACAAAGAGAGAATGAATGCCTGATTTTTTCTCTTTAATGATTATAGTTTTAAAAATAATTAGGTCATTTCCTAGCATTCTTCAGAAGTGACTTAATTTTTTTCCAGAGTATAATTATAAACTGATGGATTTAAACATACTTGATGTGCTTTAATTCATTGATGTTTTTAGCTGATGGATGAACAAATTGTCCCACTTGCTAAAAGGCTCTGCGTGTTGACTTCTGAGTCCTTTTGACCCAACCCCAATAGTCTTTGATAACTTCTATGCCTTCCTTTATAACAAGATATTCTAGGATCATCATATTCATTTCTATCTTCAGATCTGGAATGACTCATTTATCTAAATAGCCCCAGTTTCTTTTAGTGGGACAACCTGTGTATTAAGAGGTAGTAAATAAATGATGTTTTATAAAAAGGAATAACAGTAGCGGTTGTTGAGTGGCAGGGGGCGGGGGAGGGGGTGCTCTCTGAGCCCCGTGGAGGGGTGGTGGGGGGGAGAGAGGAGTGCAGAGTGAGAGAGTGCAGGATGCTCCAAGAGGCAGGGGGCAGGGGGCAGGGGGAGCAGCAGGAAAAAAATATTAAAATAAAATAAGGAATAGCAGATACTGGATGGTGAATAAAAGTAAAAGATAAACTATAAAAGTGTCATAGTCCAGGATCCTTCTAGAGGACATAGTTCCATATAACTCAATAGGAATGCCCACTCCATATCATGGATATGACCTCCAGTCACCAAGAAAACACACTGTTCAGCAAACTTACTTTACAAAGGTGTGTAAAAAATTAAAAAAAGGTATATATGTAGATAAGTCCTAGTTACCTAGAAAATTAATGTAAATAGAATGCTCCATTCACCTTAACAGTGGTTCTCAGGCTTATGGTACAGAAAAGAATCATTTAGGGAACTTGTCAAAATACATATTTCTGCCCCCACCCCCTGCCCTGACTGTCTGAATCTAGGAGCAGAATTTGTATTTTAATAAGACTTCCAAGTGATTTTGAAGAAGGTGGTCTTATCAACTACCCTTTGAGGTACACTGCCAGATATACAGAGAGACAAAGCATGGGGAGGAAGGGATATGCCTCAGAAGAGTGGAACTTGGAGCATAGTTCTGAGAATTACACCACATTAAGATAAGAAAATTTGGTGAGTCTCTTTTTCTGGTTTCAAAAGGATTTTATTCTCTTCAGAAAATTTTTTAAAAATAGAAAAGCAAACAGAAGAAAATAAAATCACTAGCAATCCTATTACCCAGAGACAATGCCCATTATGTTGATGTATATTCTTCCAGACTTCTAAAGGGCATTTCAATTGCTCTCTCTCTCTTTTACCAGCAGACACCATCAGTGACTTGCCTGGGGTCTCTGAGTGGGAGAGACCACACTGGAACCCAGCTGCTGGAACCTGAATTTCATTATGGAGATTCCCCACCTCCCCCACCCCCAGTATTACTGTACACACATATCTATACTAGAGGCTTGGTGCACAAAAATTCATGTACTCGGTGGGGTGGGGAGGATCAGGCCTAAGTTGGCAGTCACACATCCCTCTGGCAGCCCAGGACCCTTGGGGGCTGTCCAACGTAGGCCCACGGGGAGCGGGCCTAAGCAGCAATCAGATATCCTTAGTGCTGCTGAGGAGGCAGGAGAGGCTCCTGCCATGCCACTGAGCTCACCAGCCATGAACCTGGCTTCTGGCTGAGCAGAGCTCCCACTGTGAGAGAGCACTGATCACCAGGGGGCAGTTCCTGCATTGAGCATCTGCTCCTAGTGGTTAGTGCGTGTCATAGGGACCAGTCGTTTCACCATTAGGGTCAATTTTCATGTTACCTTTTTATTATATAGGATAACACTTTAAAATTAATTATAAACTTTAAAAAAATTATCTGTGTCTACCACCAGACTATGGATTTCTCAGCAGGGCAGGAGTATCTTCTTATTTATACTAGTATCCTCAAAACAAGGCCTGGTACTCAATAGTGGCTCAGTACTTGGAACATAGTAGACATCCAATAACTATTCCTTCCAGTCAGGGAGACAACTAGGTCTCCATGGCCTCTCATGGAACTGAAATGCAGGTGTTCTCAATTTTCCAAGACTGACCTAGTTTTCTCCCAAAGAAACAGTTTGTAGCATCCATGTGTTCAAGAAACAGAATATATTCCTGAAAGCATAAGGTGGGAATGGGGGAGAGTGTAACTGTCCAGATATTTCTTTTTAAAAAAAATATATATATTATTGATTTTTTACAGAAAGGAAAGGAAAGGATAGAGAGTTAGAGACATCGATGAGAGAGAAACATCGATCAGCTGCCTCCTGTACACCCTCTACTGGGGATGTGCCCACAACCAAGATACATGCCCTTGACCGGAATCGAACCTGGGACCCTTCAGTCTGCAGGCTGACACTCTATCTACTGAGCCAAACCTGTCAGGGCCAGACATTTCTTGATGAGACAGTCAATTTTCCAGAGAATGGGGCAGCTGTCAGCAGCCACCACTCACAGCAGTTGAATGGTGGGGTACTGGCCAGCTAAAGGGAACTGGGGCAGGACACTAACCGTGTGTACCTCACCACCTAAAAGTATCCAGTGTACCACCAGGGGCACTTGTACCAAACTCACCATATAGAGAAAGGCATTGTGGATGTGGTGTTTTAGGGGGCTCTTTGTGGGATGTATTTGAGGGGGTGGGTTCTGGAGGAAGGGGGACTGGATGGAAGTCTGTGGAAAAGTCTAGGCATAAAGGTATGGGGAGCTTGATAGTGTTTGTGGTGATAGGAATGGGGAGGAAGGGAAAGATGGGAAGGGTATATAGACAGAAGTGTAATAGGCTGAGTTAATTAGCAATGAGGGACTGAGAAGAATGAAAAGGATGACCCAAAATTGGAACCTGGGGCCCTGGGAGAATAGTGCCTGGGCAGACACAGAGATTCAGGGCCAGGAAGCTAGGTTGGTTCTTCTGGGAAGACCAAGAGAGCAATTCTCTAGCACTAATGTTTGTGGGAATCGCCTCTCCTTTGCTTTTGTCTAGAATATCCATTGTTAAAGATAAGGATTTGCTCCTCAGATTTTAGCAAAAGAGGTATGATAGGTGGATGACAAAACCCATGTGCCTCCACTTGCTAAGGAAATGTTTCCCCTCCCCTACACCTGTCCTATAAGCAGAGTAGGACCCCGGTGTCTGTCAGTAGCTCTCAGGGGAAACCATAAGACCCTTTCCTCTTTCAGGATCAAATTAGTTGCTAACATGAGTCACACTTCCAATTGCTTTTCTTTTCTGATGAGAGAGTGCTCAGTGCCTCCTCTGCCCTCCTTTCCTGGCAATAGAAGGGTGGTGTGAGATTTAATTTCTCAAGAAAACTAAAAAAGACACAAAGATCCCCTCTCTCCATCTCACATGAGCCAAGACCTTTGGATGTAGAGGGTCAGTGCAGACAAAGGCACTCTGATCACATGCGATGGTTTCTCACTCTAATTATAGAAAGTGTTTAGCTATTGTTCCCTAATTGCTTGCTGCAGTTGGGTTTGAGCATTGTTTTTTTGACAAAAAAACAAAGAACTAACACTCCCCCCCCCCCCCCCACACACACACACAAAAAAAAACTCCAGTGAGTTGTTCTTTTTTCTTTTTCTCTGCTTTGGTCCATTGCCATTCCAGCCCCCGGCTATCTCATTGGAGAACTGAAGGAGGTGGTATGGTATTTCTGGAGAAAATTTAACTTACCTAATTGTTTTCATGGCTTCCCCTGTCCTCCTCCTAGTTGTCTAATAGAGAGGGAGGGGATGAACATTTACAGAGCATCTATTTAGTACGTGCCAGGCTAGTATGTACTAGCCCTCACTTAGGTTGTCTTATTCAATCCTTGCAGCAAGCCTGAGAGGCACATACTATTATCTTCATTTTACAGATGAGGAATCTAAGCACAAGAAGGTCTCACAGCCAGTAAGTAGCTGATCTAGGATTTAAACCCAGTGAATTGGAGCCAGGATCGAAACCCAGGTCTCTCTGACTCCATGTGGTCTCTCTCAAGAGAGCCTGATAGCTTTTATAGACTTTGATTAATAGAACATTGGTGTTGATGCTCCCACCACTATGGGAGATTTGGGGAATCCTGCTCCCTCACCCAGAAAGTACCTATTTCTAGGTTCTCTGCTGGAGGTCTGGGATTTCCGTGTTGTTTCATGACAGGTGGAGAGATTTTCAATATCATGATAGCAATTACAAGAAGGAATGCCACCTCACCATTAGGGGCTATGGCAGTCAGGGTCCTACAGGAAATAGATAGGGTTTCAATGCAGTGTTGAGTGAATCGAGTGTGTGGAAGAGGTTTGGGCATTTAAGGGAACAACAAGGGGGTGGGGAAGCAGGTGGGCACTAACAGGAAGCCATCACCACCCCTAGGTCTAAAGGGGCACCATGTGTGTTCCTGAGCCCAGCAAGAACTGGGGCTAGGGCAGAGGTACCCTGACAGGAGCTGTGGCAGGAGAGGAACACAGCTACTGTTGCAATGCAGATAGGAAGGGCAGATTACACAGGAGTGTGTGTGTGTGTGTGTGTGTGTGAACAAACATTTAGACTTTTCTCTCCTCCGCCTTCCCTGCCTCCTGGTCATAGACAGAGGGTAGACGAGCCTCGGGGAAGCAAGCAGTGCCAGTCAGCATTCTGGGGTGTAGGGCAGAGCACTCGGGGAGGATAGAGAGGATACTCAGCAGAGGGGATTACTCCATGTCAGTCCATCGGAGGTAGACTGCTTACAGACTCAAAGAATCGTGGAATATGAGAGTTGGAAGGGCCCTTTGAGTTCTGTCCACAAAGGCCCTTTACTTTGCAAAAGAGGATCGTGAGGTCCAGGGAGGGAAAATGACTGATAGGTCAAGGGTCCAAGGCTGGCTCATCAGTAGCATAGACAGGATAGGAACCCAGCTTGCCTAACTCCCAGTCCATTCCACCTCTTAATTTGAGAGGTGGGGCCAATAAATGGTTGATAATAAAAGATTACTGCTGAGCCAGCTTGCCTATTTCCTGTTGAAATTGCTCAAAGACCTAAGGGCACAGTTTACTTTGGTCCCAGATACTTGCCTCAAATGATTCCCTCTCTAAATACATTTATGATCAGAGTGGGCTGCCCAGTCCAGAATCTAGGCTGCCCAATCCAGAATGCCCAGGTCAGATCATGGGGTAGAGGCCCCGCTCTGCCCTTTTGGAGTGATCTTGGACAAGTTACTTAACTCTCTGTGCCTCAGTTTGCTCAATTATAAAATGGGGATAATAAAGGTATCTATGTCATACCTCATGAGGATTATATGAGAAAATATATTTAAGCATTTAAATAATAAGTACTTGATAAATGACAGCATATATATGTATTTATTTGCATATAAATATATGTAGACTAGATATATTGATTTAGAATTCTGGTTATGAATTCATATGCTTTTTATTCCTTATTGAGATATATCAGCTGCTATTTCACAAGGATTTTTTTCCCCTCTCCCTTATGGCAGTTAAGAAAACTTAAGGGTATGTCAATAATAGCTCAATAAAGCTGAAAATGGCCCTTTGGGATAGCAGAACCCTGACGTTCAGGCCTGAAGTCTGGGGTTGTTTGCCTTTATCCTGCTGGGACATTCTCTGACCTGAGCAGGCACTAACACAAGCTTCCTGGTCTCCAGTTCATACTTCCTTCTGCTGCTGCTTCTATGGATGCAACCTCTGCAGGGTTTTTCTCACCTTTGAGACCCTCCTGGAACCAAATTCGGCTTTTCTGCTTCCCTTACCGCAGGCCTCAGGCTTCTCTCCCACATAGAATACAGTTCCTTTATTATTTCCTCTGCAGGAGCTTTTCCTCCTTTCCTTAAGGAAGAACCTTGCACTGTGGTTTCTGCTTTTCCTCTGGTTGGCTACTATGTGATGCTTTCTCCCAGATGGGCCACTTTTGGTACAAAATATACAGCATCCTGCATGAAAACCTCAGTTTACCAACCCCAGGCCTTGCTGCCCCAGGAACACAACTGGGACTCTGGCAGGTTCTGAAGTAAGTTAGTTGCTTCCCTTTATGGATTTGGTTGCTCAGTACATTTTTAAAAAATATATCTTTATTGATTTCAGAGAGGAAGGGAGAGGGAAAGAGAGATAGAAACATCAATGATGAGAGATAATCATTGATTGGCTGCCTCCTGCATGTGCCCTATTTGGGATCAAGCCCGCAACCCAGGCACGTGCCCTTGACCGGGATCCTTCAGTCTGCAGGCTAATGCTCTATCCACTGAGCCAAACCAGCTAGGGCCTTAGTACATTTTCTATTTAGCTTCTCTGGTCATATCGCATCTCAATTTAAAACATGTTTCTCAAACATGCCAAGCTCTTTCCTACCTCTGGGCCTTTGCACTTGCTGTTTCATTTGCTTGGAACATGCTTCCTCATCTTCTGCATGGCTGACTTCCTCATTTATCAGGTTAAGAAGCCTCAAAGAGGCCTTGCCTGACTACTCTTATTTTTTAAAAAATATATTTTTATTGATTTTAGAGAGGAAGGGAGGGAGAGAGAGATAGAAACATCAATGATGAAAGAGACTCATTGATTGGCTGCCTCATGCATGCCCCCTATTGGGGATTGAGCCACAACCTGGGCATGGCCCTTGACTGGAATTGAACCTGGGACCCTTCAGTCCACAGACTGATGCTCTAGCCACTGAGCCAAATTGGCCAGGGCTGCCTGACTACTCTTTTTTTTTTTTTTTAAAAAAATATATATTTTTACTAGAGGCCCAGTGCACAAAATTTGTGCATGGGTAGGGTCCCTAGTGGCTGTCAGTTGCAGGCTGGGGCCTCCCTTTCTTGGCTGCCAGCTGTCAGCTGGGGCCTTCCTTTGTTCCGCACTACCTCCTGGTGGTTAGCGCACGTCATAGAGAGCTATCGAACTCTCAGTTGGTTGAACTCCCGAAGGGACACTTTGCATATTAGGCTTTTATATATATAGGTTTATTGCAGAGAGGAAGAGAGAGAGAGAGAGAGAGAGAGAAAGAAAGAGAGAAAGAGAGAGAGAGAGAGAGAGAGAAACATCAATGATGAGAGAGAATCATTGATCGGCTGCCTCCTGCACACCCCACAGTGGGGATTGAGCCAACAGGCATGTGCCCTGACTGGGAATTGAACCGTGACCTTCTGGTTCATAGGTAGATGCTCAACCACTGAGCCAAGCCAGCCAGGCTGCCTGACTACACTCCCCAGCTTCTTTTCTTCACAGGGTTTATTACATCATACAACTATCCTATTATTTCTTTGCTTCTCTATTGTCTCTCTCCTCCTACCCCACCCCAACCAAATGACACTGCCAGGGCCAGGACTTTTCTATATATCCTGAATTTAATGCAGTCCAAATTTATTAAAGTTTTTTATACTGTTTGGTCTTATGTTATCTAATAAAGATACCCTGAGATTATAGGATGTTTTCCTTAACGCCCCCCCCCCCCAATTCTGATCTTGCTTTTTCCCTTTAAAATCTTTAATCTATCTGGAATTAGGTTTTGTGTGTGGATGAGTTAGGAACCTCACAGATACTTAGTTGTTCTAGTTCAGAAACTGAATAGGTTATCATCCTCCATTGCTCTATAATGCTAGCTATTTCATATCAAGATTCCATACATGGGTGGACCTGTTTCTGGACTCTTCTAGGCTGTTTCATTCCCCCCCTCTGTCTATTCCTATTCTAATACCACCTGTGTTATTTTTATAGTTTTATAATAAACTAGAGGTCCAATGCACAAAATTCACTCAAGAGTAGGCCTTTCTTCCCTAGCTGCCAGCACTGGCTTCCCTCTGGCACCTGGGACCCGGGCTTCCCTTCCAGCTGCCAGCAGGCACTGGGATCTGAGCTTCCCTCACAGCTCCGGCTTCATCTGGAAGGTCGTCTGGAAGGATGTCTGGTCTAATCAGCATATTACGCTTTTATTATTATAGATGGCTATAGATGGAAGGGCAAGTCCTTGAAACATGTTACTTTTCCTCAAAAGTATTTTGCCTATGCTTTGCCCTTTGTTTTTTCATATTAGCTTGTAAAGGTCCAGAAAAAGTCTTGTTGGAAATTTAATTGGAATTGCATTGAATTGATAGGTGAGTCCCACTCCCATCCCTTCCCACAGGAAGTAGCTCAAGAGGTGTTTGTAGAATGCATGAAAGTCTGATGTCTCCAAAATACATCTTATGGCCCTAGCTGGTTTGGCTCAGTGGATAGAGTGTCAGCCTATGGACTGAGGGGTCCCAGCTTCGATTCTGTTAAGGGCATATGCCAGGCTGTGGGCTCAGTGCCCAATAGGAGGCGTGCAGGAGGCAGCCAATCGATTCTCTCTCATCATTGATGTTTTTATTTTTTTATATGCGTCTGTTGCTTTTTTTGTTTTTATATATTTTTTTATTGATTTCAGAGAGGAAGGGAGAGGGAGGGAGAGCTAGAAACATCAATGATGAGAGAGAATCATTGATCGGCAGCCTCCTGCAGGCCCCCACTAAGGATTGAGCCTGCAACCCAGGCATATGCCCTTGACTGGAATAGAACCCGGGACCTTTCAGTCCACAGGCCAAGGCTCTATCCACTGAACCAAACTGGCTAGGGCATCATTGATGTTTCTATCTCTCTCTCCCTCTCCCTTCCTCTTTGAAATCAATAAAAATATATTTACAAAAAACACACAAAAAAACAAAATACATCTTATGAACAAACATTCGATAGCTGTCAGAACGAATACATGGGGGCCAAAGATAATTAAGATTAATGAGCATATCCGTACTACTTAGCAACTGTCAGTACATTTCTTCCTTAACTACTGGTTCTAATTCCTTATTAAAAACACACAGCCCACAACTCCATCCTCCACTGAACACTTTCCTATTTGGAAAGCCTCTTGAAACACAAGTTTTCAGGGAGATTCCATGTCCGCGGCCCAGGCAAAGAAACAAGGCCATCTGACAGGTACAGTGTCGGTGACCCCTTTGCCTCCTCTAGTTCAGCGGTCCAGCGGGACCTCGGTGGTTCTTTGTCCGGGATCCCTGCGGCTTAGGGAACCCAGAACTACAAGTCCCGGCAGGCCCCGCGGCGCCCGGCTCAACCAAACGCAACCAGGGGGTGGAGGAGAGCGACGTTTCCTGACACCTCCGGTTCCCGGCTGCGGCGGGAGGCCGGGCGCCGCGGCTCTGCTTCCTTCTGGGTGAGTAGGGCGGTCCCTCTGAAGCGGCCGCAGAGCCGGGACCGCCAGGGTCTCGCGGCGCGTGGAGCGCGGGGAAGCCAGCGCGGACGCGCCGGGCGCTCTCCCCTGCTCGGGCCACTGCAGCCACCTGGGGAGCCTGGAGGAAACCCCAGCCGTGACCTTGTCACCCCGGGCGCGGGCACGTGGCTCAGGTGGCTGGCAGTGCCCCGCCCCCTCGCGGGGACTCTCCTGCCTGGCTTACTTCAATATTTATCAATATATTGAAGCGTGGCCTGGCTTCTTCGGTGGCGCAGTCTTGCCTGTAGGTAGAGCTGGAGCTGGAGGGCAGTGGGGTGCTCACCCAGACGTCCTCAGCCCCCGGTGATCTGTGAGCTGCAAGGCGCAGGCAGCTGGGACTGCAGCGTGTGCTGAACAAAAGCAGGGGCCACGCAGAAGCCGGCCCTCCCGCCTGGCGGTGCGTGCGGCGGGCCCAGAGCGCACCTCGTTTCCAGCACCTTGCCGGGCCTTGCATTTTCGGGTCGCACAATAAATGAGTGGAGAGCAGCCTTTAGAACACAGCCGGTGCAGCTCTCTCCCCAGTTTAAGTGGCATTTACTTTCGACTGACTAGGAAGTCATTCAATTCAACAAGCATTGATTGATTACCTCCATGATGCCTGGCACTTCGTGGGTGCTCAAGCTATATTTGCCCAGTTGAAAGTGAATTAGAGTTTATCTGTGCCTTCCCACAATTTCTTGAAGCATGTTCCTATTGCAGTGATTTTCAAACGGTAGCTGGAATCAGAGCACCTGGAGGGCTGTTACAACACAGTGCTGGACCCCACCCCCTAAAGTTTCTGATTCAGTAGGTCTGAGTGGGGAGCAAGAATTTGCATCCCTTAGGACATGGGGATGTTGCTGCTCTGGAGACTTATTTTTGAGTTCTACTGTTATATAAGGGAAAAAAAAATCCTATGTACTCTTGCCCTTTACACCTGGTTATAGGCCTGTCTGTTCTTGTTTGCTGGTTTTATTTTGTAGTTATTACATCATATTCTATCTTATTATGTCATTACTGGCTTGGCTATTTTTCAACAGCCTTCATGGATGCCAGATTTGATCTCTGCTGGGAGAGTTTGCATTTCATTTCTTTCTGATATACACTTTTTCTTGTCAGACAAGGGACCTGTAAAATAAGAATAGTGCTTGATTCAGACATCCATTCCTTCCCCCTCCCCTCTGCCCCAACTCACTGAGGGACTCCAGTGACCCACCTCAGGGCCCAGGCAACCACTTGTTTGTCTTTACCCTGTGCTCTCCTGGTTGGAAAGACACACCTGCATTCAAGTTCAGGCTCCATCACTTATTAGCTTCCCTGCCGAGTTTCTTACCTTTTCTAAAACTCAACTTCCTTATCTGTAGAATGAGGCCCTAATAGTGTGCACCTCAGAATACGTTGTGCAAGTTACATGAGATGTTTAAGCACTTGGCATTCTACCTCTTACTTAGCCTGCTGCTGGCTCTTGACACTTGGTTTTCCACTGTTCTCCCCGAGGCCCTCATTCCCAGGAGAATGAAGAACCTCTATTCCTTGCTTGGATGAGATTTATTTTCCCTGTCTACTCTGGGACCTTGGCATCAGTCAGGGATTCCTTTATTTAATCAATATTGATTCAGCCACCTTCTGGGCATCAAACACGAGGAAGGGAAGTGTGGTTACGCTGGGACTGCATCACTCTCTATAGGGCAGAACAGATTATAAACCTGCCCAGGCCAAAACCTGGGCATAGACTCAACATCTTTCCAGACTCAAGACATGATGGAACCATCCGCCTTGTTTGCTTTTTATCCATTGTTGAGTATGTTTACTCCGCACGTTCTGCGTGGAGTAGGGTTCGGTACCTGAAAAGAGGAGCCGCACACAAATGAGAGAAAAATGACACGAGATAATTTTGAAATATTGGGGGACCAGGCGGGCAAGTCCAGAAGGACTTCCACCGATGCTCAGGCCGCTCCAACCTTTTATTTGATCTGGGGTAGCCCTAGGGTAAGGAGGTTTGTCTGGGGTAGCCCTAGGGTAAGGTGGTTTGAATGACACATGGATTAGCTCATTGGTAGACAATTTACAGAAATAGGCAGAATATTTGATCAACAATAATCAACAAGGATCTACACAAGTATCTAAGGAATTCAGTGAACTAAGGTGGGGATGATGCTTCAGCTACCATTATCTAGATTAACTGGGTGGTGTCTAAATTAACTGGGTGGTGCACAGTCCTGACCTTTGCTAGGACTTTCAAAGGTTACTAGCTTTTGGGGGTCTCTGTCTATACTCAGCTAGTGAAGATAGTAAATGGACTTCGGCAATCCATGACAGTAACCAGGAAAAATAAGGCTCATTTGTCTAATAGTCTAGGAAATGGGAAGAGGCTGTGATCATTTTACAGGCTTAATGGAAGTAGGGCCCTATTTGCTTTTCCTCTGTGACCATTCTCACCTGGGCACCAAGCAGGGCGAGATGATTCCAGGCTTATTCCCACAGAATGTAACGTGGGGAGTGATGGTAACTGAAAAGGTCTAGCCACTTATAGGCCCGTGAACAGTAAGTGTGAGGTTACTGAAATATCCAGGGAATGGATATTTCATTTGCCCATCAACTTCCAGACTTCCCTGTTGCCTCTTTTCATCACCCACCGGGGTGTTCCCCGTGGTCCAATGAGATGGGTTCTAATCATAGTTTTGAAAATAACACAGCTCTCCTAAATGTCTCATAGGCTAGAATCGGTTGTTTCTAGTGAGTTGCTTTGGTTGCTCTTGTGACATGTTGATTTCCAGGGCTCCAAGCAGCATCTTCCATATGCCTGGCATTGCTTGGGTGAGGTAGAGGGTCAGAAATCATAGTCCCTGCCCAGAGTGGCTGATTCAGTTAACGTGTGAACAGTGGTAAGAATGTTGGTGAGGAGAGGTCTGGGAGGGTCTGTCAAAGAGGTCACCTGTCATAAAAAGTAGGGCTCAAGCTCTTACTCCACCATTTACTACCTGAGCCACCTGGGCCAAATCACTCGCCCTCTGTGCTCATTGGTTTCCTCACTTATACCTGGGGCTGGTAATAATATTTCTCACCTCACTGGGTTGTGTGGAATATCAAATGAGATAATGAGTGCAAAGGGCTTTGTAAAGGTTAGTTATTGCTAATGTTATTTATCTAATGATTAGGTGTAGGGTTTTGGTGACCTCCACTACCCCTCCCCCTTCAAATGTATGTTGTTATGAGAGGTAACTCAGGTGAAAGTAAAAAGGCAAGTAAACAGAAGAGAGCAGGTGATCCATTAGCAAAGGGTTTAATAATGAGAGGTGTTTTTCATGGACAGACATATTTCACGGCTGACAGGGTCTTTTAAAATACCCCGAGGGAACCAACTCATTTGCATATTAAAGACTCCCTGACACCTTATGGAAAACTACAGCTTCAGTCTATTTAGACACAGTTTGGCTCCTATATCATTTATTTTATGTTTTTCAATTTCCACCTCTTTTATTTCTGTGGACATTTGTATGAAAACCAGGTCTTGGGAGTTATGTCTATTTTGTAGCTGCTTCCCCACCCAGAGGTTGTCTCAAGGCTAAGGGTGGCCTCATCGCCTACAAGGACAGATGTGGAGGATGGTGCACTAGGAGATGGGGTTCAGAGGAGGCGAGGGCTGGGAGCTAGTGCTGGGGGTGTCCAGACGGGGATGGCTATCCAACTGGCAGCCCTGGGTATGTGATTCTCACCTGGGGACGTATGTTGTTACTGGCTCTGCGCAGGCTCATGGGGTATAGTTTATCCATTCATTGATTGATTCATTCAGTAAATACTTTTGGAATACCTACTATGAGCTAAGCCAAGGTTTGGCCAACGATAGCTTGAGAACCAAATCTGGTCACATCCATTACTTTACGTGTCATCTAGGCTGCTTTTTGCCTTGAGCTACAATGCAAGGTTGAATAGTTCTGATATTGTAGCCTGTAAATAAAAAAACATTTACTGTTTGGCCCTTTAGAGAAATAGTTTGTTGACTCCTGTTCCAGGTAGGACAACAGCATGTGCAAAGGCCTTGAGGCCAGAATGTGCCTGGCATGTTTGAGTAACAGCCAGTGCCCTTGGAGTGAGGTGGCAAGGGGGAAGGTGGGAAGGGCTGAGACCCTGGACCGAGTTGGGCAGTTAGGTCAAGTAGGATCTTGTAAGTCATGCCAAGGCCTTCACTCTTCATCCAAGTGAGGTGAGACCCACGGGAGAGTGGTTTGCTGGTGCATCTCTCCTGGTTCACCTCTCCTTTGGGAGCTGCAGCTGTGGTTGAAGACTAGTCTGATTAGAATTCCCAGGAGAAGCAGCCCACTGAGTGCAGTAGCCCCAAAGAGTGACTATGTAGCCATGGTGGACTGAGCAGGTACAAGTAGGGTGGGAGAAGGTATCATGGAGGCAGAAGCCCACTTGGTCCCACTGACTGTGAGTGTGGGTTTGGTTAAACCTATCAGGTCAGCAGGTGGACATTGAAACCCTAACCGTAAAGCGCCCTACAGCACTGTAACAGTTATGGTGTTTGCACTCAAAGAGCTCACAGTCTAGACAAGGGGCAGTCTATTCTAATGAAAATCAGCCAAATGTGGAAGGCTTACCTGGTTGCTTCTGACCCCTTCTGACCTGGGCATAGAAGCCTAATGATGCCTGTGCGTGCATGGTGGTATAATAATAGTTACAAGTAACGACTGTTGACATGCTCTGCCACTTTTCCTATAGAAAAAGGCACGTCTCGTCACATATTCATCATCTTTCCTCTTGCCCTCTTTTTCTTCTCAGCACTTCATACCAGCTGGCATTCTAATATATTATGTCTGTTTGCTTATGATCTGTCATCCCACTTAGCATGTAAGCACCACATGGGCAAGGACTATGTTGAGAGTTGACTTGTGTGCTGGGTACTATGCTGAGTTTATTATATACATGATCTCATTTTATCCCAACAACTTTTGAGTTGGGTATGATACTGTTTTACAAACAGAAAACTGAGGCGCAATGAGATTAAGAAAATGACCCAAGGTCATACAATCTATTAAGAGCCTAGATTTGAATCCTGGTCTGTTTATGAAACTCAGCTGTTCCTCTTTCTCTACTTGCCTTCTGCAGTTTGGGAACATGGCCAGAAGGACTCTCAAGCTCGCTTCCTGGACCAGCATGGCTCTTGCTGCCTCTGGCTTCTACCTCTACAGTAACAAGTACTTGGACCCTAATGACTTTGGTGCTGTCAGGGTGGGCAGAGCAGTTGCTACGGTAGGTGTTTTTTTTCAATTGGGGGCGGAAAGGAACTGTCATATTACATGCAGGTGTTCATATATGTAGCAGATGGACATGCTGGTCACACATTTGTGGAGCTACACATGTACCTACCCTTACACGTGCAAAGCTCCCTCTACACTGTTGCGCAGGCATGGATATATACCTTCTCATTCCGACATCCCTGTATACACAACCTCTGCCGTCCTGAAGTTAAGGAGAGTAGGATTGTACAGGATCTTTGTGTGAAAGCCTACATTTTAAGTTCCATATCTAATTTTAGTGACAGACTCAGAGGACAGCGCTCCTCAGTGAATACCTGAAAAGAAGGGTTTGCCATTTTGATTAAATTGTATCAGAAAACTTGGTGTCTCTCCCTCCCTCCCTCCCTCTCTTCCCCTCTCTCCCCAATAAGCTAGTGTGAATGGTTCTTGATGCAGGGCTCATAGTCAGCATCTAGGCCTCAGAAAACTTTGGGGATTCCTTCCAGTCCCCTAACTGACTGAGAATCTGAGTTGACGATGTGACCATTGATGGTTTTGCCCACTGGTTTAGGAGCATCATTCTGTTGTGTGTCCTCTGTGGAAGGTAGCCTATGTCATTGTCCCATTTGCTTGTGGGTAGATTGCTACATGCTTCATGCTTTCTTTCCTCCTCTGTGTCCTGCAGGATGAGCTCATCCTTTCTCCCCCTGGGATAGCTGTATTCTGATGCACAGTCTGTTTGGGTTGTTGTCCAACCATTTCTTTAATACTTGGTGTTATCAAGTCTTCTCCCTGGCCTAGCTCAGAGGGGAAGCTGCTGTAGTGCCTACCTTCTAGGGAAAGCCAAGTCAGAGAATCACGACAGACAATAAATAGATAAGCAGAGCATGGACTGTGTAACGATTTCTGTGTTTTCAGAGTGCCTTTTTGGGGTCTAGCATTGTCTCATATGCTTTGAGGAGTAGAAGCAAACTGTCCCACTTAGACAAAGCTTTGAAGGAGCTTCTGGCTGAGAAGTGCTCATGTGAATGGGTCAGAAAACAATCTACAGCCATGCACTGGCTCAAGATGAGTGACTCGGACGACCACTGCTGTGGGACCTCAGACACAGGAGTGAGCCCTTGGGCTGGGAGTCAGAATGAGTGCCGTAGGGGAAGCAGGGTTTGATAGAGCCTTAGGGATTTGAACAGTTGGACTAAGGGAGGAAGGTCTTTACCATTGCTTTATAAATCAGCCACTAAGCTGGCCATCACTGCTTTAAAGGATAGGGTTCTGGTCTTGACTATTCTTCTGCACTGCTTAGTGACCAGGTCTTGGTTGTGGTTGCCGTTCAACAAGTATATGTCAAATGGAATAAAGTTTTGGGGTGCAGATGAAGGAACAAACTCCTCTCAATATCAGCTTTGTAAGCCCCTTTGTTGTGGCAGAATGCACGAGAGAATGATCAGCTAGCACTCTGAGGGAGGAAAGTTTAACCTTTATTTCGAAGATCTGCTAAATAAAGGGGAATTCCGGATCCAAAGCTTGAACTGAACTCGTGGGGAGGCTCTGACCTATATATCTCCTGTGGCGGGCGGGCCCCTGAGGGTCCCTGCAGCTCTGCCCAAGTCAGTCTTGGCGGGGCCTTGGGGGCGTGCTCCGCAGCTCTGCCCAAATCAGCTGTGGCTGGGCCCTGGGGTTAGGCTCTGCAGCGCCACCCAAGTCAGTCAGAGTGGGGAAGTAAGACTACAGTTTTAACCAGATACTGAACTATGTTGCAAGCTCTCCCCCACCCCCCCTTATTTTCCTTTTCACCTTAACCTCTAGGGCAGTGATGGTGAACCTATGACACATTTTTTTGGTTGATTTTCCTTTGTTAAATGGCATTTAAATATATAAAATAAATATCAAAAATATAAATCTTTGTATTACTATGGTTGCTAATATCAAAAAATTTCTATATGTGACACGGCACCAGAGTTAAGTTAGGGTTTTTCAAAATGCTGACATGTCGAGCTCAAAAGGTTCGCCATCACTGCTCTAGGGTGTGAGTGTGTCCTCACCTTAACCTCAGTTGCTCAATTCTAAAAAGGGATACTTGGGCGAGGCAATCTCCACAGTTCCTCCATGGCTGAGATATCTGGGAGACTGTAGTCTTCTGATTCACCCGGGGTTAAGGGGGCTTCTCTTGGAGTTTTGGCCAAGGGACCAAGAATCAAAACTTATGCTACTAGAGCAAACATAAATATAAAATTATGTTTATTAGTGATACAGAGAGTGGGATAAGCTTACCCAACAGCCCTCATTCAATTAGTATTTACTGAGCATTTACCTAAATGCCTGACACGGTAAGGACAAGCCCCTGCGCCCATAGAGCTGAAATTCTAGCACAGGGGAGACAGTCCATATACAAGGAAACAAGTGAGCAAGGTAATTTTGGATGGTGGTTTGTTATGACAGACAATTGAGAGTTCCTGGTGGGTGAGGCAACTTTAGATTGGAACTCTGCAGAAGTGGCATTTGTGCAGAGCTCTGATTAGCAGGAAAAAGCCAGCCAGGTTAAGATCTGGGGGCAGAATCGGGGAAAAAGGAGACATATGTAATACTTTAAACAATAAAAAAAAAAATCTGGGGGCAGAGTGTCTGAGGGGTGGGACTACCTGTTCCCCAATGTTAGGGGCCTGCAGCTTTCGTTCTTTGGCAGAGGGGTCATATTTGATGCCTGGGCACTAAGCTTTCCCCTTCCTTGCTTCACAGACAGCTGTCATCAGTTATGACTATCTCACTTCCTTGAGGAGTGTCCCCTATGGCTCGGAGGAGTATGCACAGCTTCGCTCCGAGGTAAGGACTCATGGGACCCGTCTGAGCCAGACCAGGACTGAGTAAGTCCCGAAGTGGCTGCAAAGGCAGCACACTTCCTGTGTGCAGGGGCCAGTGTGGGGATCGAGGATGGGGGCTGGGGAGGAAGGAGGGAAGGACCACCTCCTCATTGGAGGTGCTGTGGCTGCCAGAAGGGGCTGGGCTGCCAGGCTGACATCAAGCTGGATCCTGTAGTGCCAAGACCATGGATCTACAAGGCACTGTCAGGGAGGCTGGGGTGTGTTTCTGGGATGACTCAGGAGGAAGGAAGGCTCTGTCTCTGAGATAACTCAGCTGGCTTCCAAACTGCTTTGTCAGGCAAAACCCAGTTGAAAGAGGTTAATTGTTTTTCTGTCCTCTGAGGGTGACACTGGGGCCTCTTGTAGGCCTCTGAGTGGAGCTGTCGACTCCACACACTCTGTTCTCACTTGGAATAGGGTGGTTGATTTTGATGCTGTGACTAGATATGCCAGAGAGTTGGGGCATCAAGTAAGAGGGCATCTTTGTTGAATGTAAGTTGAGTTTGGGGTCAAATGTAGATACTTTTGGTTCCTCCAGAAAGATATGTCTTTGCTCAGCCCTTTGCCCCTTAGAAAATTCCAAGTCATCCTTCCAGACTCAGCTCAAACACCTCCCCTTATCAATCATCTTTGGTGGATGGAATAATTAATTTTTAAAAATTTATTTAACATTTTCATTATGGAAATTTCCGCCATCCATAGGGGTAGAGAGAATAGTGTTATGAAGTCCTGTGGAACTGTCATTCAGCTTCATCAATGATCAGTATTTTGCTAATCTCGTCTTATTACTTCCCCCTTTATTCCTTTGTTTATTTTTTATGCATTTATTATTATTATTATTTGTTGAAGTATTTAAAAGCAGGTCTCAGGCTTCGTATTATTTCATGTGTAAGTACTTCAGTATGTATTTCTAATAGATAAGGACCTTTAAAGAAACCATGATCATACCTAACAAAAATAATTCCTTAATAACTTCTAATGGTCCACATTTAAATCTTCCTTGTTGTCCCCCAAAAATATTTTTGAAGTTGGCTTGTTCAAATCTGGATCCAAATAAGGTACAAATATTGCATTTGGTTGATGTTTCCTGAATCCTTTCAAATCTATATTTCCCCTGCCTCTTTTCTTTCATTATTTTTTTGAGCTTTTTTGCTTATTGAAGAACCAGATCATTTATCCCCCAGAATTTTCCACATTCAGGATTTGGCTGATTGCATCCTCAAAGTGTCATTTAATAGGAAATAGTTTTGCATGGCACACAATTCAAAATATATAATATTTGAACATACAAAATGATTCTCGGATCCCTGTTCCTCAGGATCCCAATTTTCCTGCCTGAAGGAGGTCATTATTTCCTGTGTATTGTTTTAGAGATAGATTCCTCTTTGAATTTAATCACCCTACCTTTATTCCTGCCACAAATGATAGTTGGTCTTTTTCTCTCTTAAGACTATAGATTCTGTTCAGTCGGGGATTGGGTCTTTTTTTTTATAACTTCTACCTCTAGTGAGGATGCCTGGGACTGAGTTGATTGAATGTCTGTTTCAATGCCAAGCTGCACCTTGCTAGCTACTTGCCTTGGGAGAGGCCCCAGAAAGAGAGTAAGGTTTGGAGTCAGAAGACCTGAGTTTGTGCCTCAGCTTTGGCGAGGTCATTTTGGGAGCTGCCATTTTCCTTGTCTGTAGGCTGGAGATGGTTATACCCATCATTAAGGAATATTTTGTGAAATGTAAATGTAAATAAGTCAGATGGCTACTAGAAGGTGTGCTCCATGAGCACAGGGACTTGTCTGTGTTGTGTTTCTCTGCGTCTGAAGCACCTACAACAGTATCCCGGGCACAGTAGGTTCAGAATAAAGGTTTGTTGAATGAATGCATGAATGAAAGTTTGTATTGGAAGGTCTCAAAGTCTGTAGCACTTAATGCCGCCCCCCCCCCCGCCCCCCGCTTTTCTCTGCCCTCCTTTGTCCATCTAACTAATGCTATGGGCCTTGGAACTCACCAGAGCAACATTCTGCAGAGAGGGCCAAGGGCAGAGCAGGCAGGGGCAGGGGTGCCATGGAGACAGTCACCTTCCATGTGTAAGTTATCTGAAAGGCCGGGGTGCTGCAGGGCCGGGGGAAATTGAATAAGAAAGTGCAGCCTGGCATTTGACAAGAGGGCAGCACATGGTAGTTGGCACCATATATCAGGGGTGTGGGCTGGTCCTAGAGTTGTGTCTTGGAAGGAGGAGCTGGCTGGCACTAAAGAGAACAGGTAAATACTGCAGGAGTGTGTTCTTCCATCGGAACACTTATCTGTTCTCATCCGAGTGACTGATAAAGGAGTGAGTGAAGGGTAAAACATAATTATCTCACCTGTCAAGGCAGCGTCCCCAGGTCCTGGAGTACGCCAGAGCCAGGGGACGAGCTTGGCAGGCACTTTCAAGGTTGGTACTCAGCTGACTTGGATCTCAGTGACTCAGCCCTGAATCAGGAGAGGGTGGGACCCAATGCGGAGTGCTTCCTAGGGGCGCAGTGGCACTTTGCTATGCAGCTGAGGATGTGGGGTGGGGCCCAGGGGCTTTGGAGAATGAGATCCCTGGTGCTCAGGATGCTTGACGTTCAGACAATGGGCTGGAGGATGTAGGACAGTTTATTCTGACCGAGGGGTTGGGGTAAAGTGGACATATCTTAATTCTACAGCTCAGGAACCATTCTCATCAAGAACCATTCTCATCCAAACTTTCCTTTGGGGAATTAGTCATATCTCAGGTACTCACCATGAGGTTTGAATGGGGCTCATTCCATCCTCAGCTACAAGAGTGGGCATGTGACTTAGGCCCATTCCTCTGGCCCTAGAGATTGATTCAGGGAGGGCACCTGTGCCAGGCTGGGCAGTGAGCATAAGCTCCAGGACTTTTGGGGGTGTCTGCCATAGGACAGTGTCTTTTCTGCTGGATGAGCAGAGAGTATAGGATGTTGGCTTAGGGCTACTGGTAGCCGTCTTGCCCCCTTGACGGGAAAGCCCATTTGTGAATGCAGCCAGTATTGTGGAGAAATGTGTCATTTGAGTCCCTGGATCTAACGGAGGCTAAAGCCAGACTACCGCTAGATTTTTTAGTTATGTGTGCCAGGAAATTCTCTTTTTGCTTAGCATGGTTTGAGTTCAGTTTTCTATTACTTGCAACTAAATGAGTCCTGATACACTGGGGAATCTCGGAGAAGCAAGCTGGATCTTAAAGCACAATCAGGGTTTTGATAGGTCACAGCAGGACTTATCTCTCAGGAAGAAATGAAATTCAGAAATTCCAAAACAGTATGAGGAGAGGTTTGGACGGTGTGGGTAGAATTTGAGCCATTTTGGCTTCTGGCTCACCACGAAGCACCTCTATCTGTAAAGCAGTAGCAGTGGCCTTTGCCCCAACTGAGTTTGTAAGAACAGAGATGAGAGGCTTTACTTAATTAAACATGGGGATTATTTAATCCAGCCAGAGAGGCGACTCAGAAGCAGAGTTTGCCTTGTTGGCTCCTTATCATTTTAAAGAACAAGTTAATGATTTCTGTTGTTCTTATTTCTACGTTTATTAATTGGAATTCTTCTATAAGGAAGAAGTGTCCCTTCTCCTTCAGTTCTTTACTGAAAAATTTTTTATCACTATGAACTCATGGATACTTGTTTTATTCTATGAGTTATAATCCAAAACAATTATTATTAATTTTATTGCCCAAATTGTTCAAACTGTGGCCATTGGGAACTCATCAGATTTCTCCTGTCTTTTTATTTTTTTAAATATGTTTTTATTAATTTTTTAGAGACAGAGAGGAAGGGAAAGGGAGAGATAGAAACATTGATCGGCTGCCTCCTGCAAACCC
Source organism: Myotis lucifugus (assembly GCF_000147115.1). Taxonomy (NCBI): domain Eukaryota; kingdom Metazoa; phylum Chordata; class Mammalia; order Chiroptera; family Vespertilionidae; genus Myotis; species Myotis lucifugus. Next base: position 942,317 of record NW_005871082.1, read on the forward strand.
CCTACTGGGGGTTGAGCCCCAAACCTGGGCATGTGCCCTGACTGGGAATCTAGCCAGTGACCTCTTGGTGCATGGAACGATGCTCAATCCACTAAGTCACCCTGGCCGGGCTCCTGTGTCTTTTTGATATGCTTTATCATTTTTGAACACCATCTCAATTTTTTGGTACCACAAGATGCCCCAGGCTCTCCTTATATTTTCCTTGCTCCAGCCTTGTAATCAATCACTTCTCCTTTTATTGGAGAATGATATTTAGAAACCAAGATGTGGATGCATATGCTTTTGGGGTGTTATTGTTTCTAGACTCTCCAAAGAGACAGAGCCAGGAAATATATGTACGTTTACTTATTCATGAATACACTCATCTATCTTTATATCTATCTGTTCATCCGTCCACTCACCCATCCATTAAAAACCATGAGTTCATACTGATATCTTCAATTTCAGTCTAACATCACAGAGTTCAGTTAGCCTTCTCCCTTTCCTTACATTTACCTTATTTTTCTGACAGTGAGAAACCTGCCTCTAATTATCTACAATATATTAACTGATTTGTTCACCCCCAGTGTAGTTAAGACCCCCAAGGAGTACAGAAGCAGGGACAGTGGCCTCAGATGGGTGAGACTGAATTAATTAGGGGGTATTTGAGCTGGGTTTGGAAAGGTGGTTAAGACTGAAACCCATGGCACTGAGGACAAGATGATTTTGGTTGATGGGTAAAATTTTATAGATCGTCTGTAGGAAACAGACATTAGTTCTGTCTGGAGACTAGGGTAAGGGTGAGTGAATGGACACACTGGCAAAGACAATTAGAGGTAGGTCATAGAGAGACCAGATGCCAAGTTTTATGCCATGGAAATTTCTAGAGCGAAGTTTTACTAAACCTTAAATGAATGCGAATGCTTAAAGTTACCAGTTTCTGAATATTTTTTGAGCTTTTACTCTGTCAGATGTCAGACAGTGAGTAGAAGAGTGAGTGTGTGTGTGTGTGTGTGTGTGTGTGTGTGTGTGTGTGAGAGAGAGAGAGAGAGAGAGAGAGAGAGAGAGGTTGCATGTGCCTTTTCCTTTCTTAATCAGAGTCCTAGTAATGAGAGGGGACCTTGATTGCTGCTGTGACTGGGAAGTTTGCTAACTTATTTATTTATTTTTTGTTAATCCTCACCTGAGGTTATTTTTTTCTGTTGATTTTGAGAGAGAGTTGAAGGGAAGGAGGGAGGGGTAGAGGGAGAGAGAGAAACATTGATGGGAGAGAGACACATCGATTAGTTGTCTCCTTACCTGCCCTGACAAAGGGTGGGAATGGAACCTGCAATCCAGGAATGTGCCCTTGACTGGGAATTGAACCTGGGACCCTTTGGTGCTGGGGCCAATGCTCTAACCATTTAGAAACACTGGTCATGGCATGACTAGGAAGCTTTTTAGCAGAATTCAATTTTGTGTCACTAACTGGGTCACTGGGCTCCCATGGTATCAGATGCTTTAGGACAACAGTGGGTGTCCTATTAGTTACTATAATACTTAATATGTGGGGGGAGGAGGGAATGATTAATGCTCTTTTCCTCCTGCCCAAGAAGCAGAACCCAGGAGTTGTAGGACTCTGGGAGGAAGGGAGCACACTGTCAGCCTATTACTGATAAATGCTTGGGGCTGGAGGCATGTGGCCTGGGTCTGTGAGTGGAGTGGACTTTGTTTTGACCTTCTCCCCTGACTTTGTTAGACTCATCTACCAGGCATAGACTTGGCAGGGCAAGCCTCTCAGATAGGGGCCTGCGTCCTAGGTCAGGGAGGCGCTGAATACCAGTGCTCTGCAGGTATGAAGGTCCCAAAGGGGAGGAGAGAGAAAGGGGTGAGCCCACCATGCTGTGCTTCTCCCAACTCACCAGCTGCAGTTCCTCCTGCCACAAGGAGTGAGGGAGAGGGAGAGGAGAAGTCAGAAGCATTACACCTCTGATGGCCTCCCTCCACGTGCTTGTGTGAAACTTAGAGATAGGAGGTTTACCTGCAATATTTACCCTCAGAATGGGAGATAGTTTTAAATGTGCTGCAAGGAACTTTTGTGCCTACTAAATTCAGCTAGCCTTTACACCTGATCTTGTTGAAGGACACGGGTGCTTGAGTAGGGGATAGCAATATTGGCATTACTGAAATCTGCATTAAGAGGGAGGGTCATATGCTGGCATTCTTAAGAACCATGGCATATGGTAGGGTGTTTGCAGGGGAAAGGGACTCAGTATGACCAGTGGATATTGGCCAGAGGAGTAGAGTAAGGGGCTAAGGTGAGGTGATGCCTCTTTATAATTATTCCATTGAACTTGAGAAAGCCATCTTTGGCATCAGCTAGCTCAAGCCTTTGATATTCAGAGGTGGAACCGGAGGTCCAGAGGCGTGATGTCACTTCTTCAGGCCCCCGAAAGTTTGTGGCAGATCATGGGCTTGGGCTTGGATATCCAGGTCTTGTCCAATCTCTTGTTCTTTGCATTTGATACTTGATTGTCTCCATTTATCAATTTCCAACTTGGGGGAAAGCCAAGTTGGGTAGAAAGTGGAACCAAAGAAGCTTGGGCAGCTGTTCTTGCCAACTAGCTTCAGTGGCTGGAGTTGCTTCTTCTTGGGGTCCGTCCCCCCTGGTGTGAGCCCTGAGGCTGATGTGCTGTTTGGGGTCAGTTTGGGAAACACAGGGGAAGAGGAAGAAGGGCAATAGAGCTTCCTCTCTCGTATTCCTTTACCCATTCACTCAATCAACCAAACAGTAATTCATCAAATAATTGGAATTTGCACTACTCGGTAGAGGGGAGTGTAGACCCTAAGCAGTGGTCAGCAAACTGTGGCTCGCGAGCCACATGCGGCTCTTTGGCCCCTTGAGTGTGGCTCTTCCACAAAATACCGACTTCTGTGCATGGGCCACGAAGTTTCAATCGCACTGTATGTGTGCACCCGCACGTGGTATTTTGTGGAAGAGCCACACTCAAGGGGCCAAAGAGCTGCATGTGGCTTGTGAGCCGCAGTTTGCCGACCACTGCCCTAAAGAAATTGGTAGATGCTAGCTCTGTGCTTTGGGAAAACGCTTCAACTCTTAAGCTATGGCAAAGCTGCCAGTTTGCAGGATAACCATCTTACCAGCTTAGTGAAGGCAATGCAGTTGGCAGTTTAAAGAGCTTGTTGTTCTGCAAGGGGAACTGTAGCAGTGTCTGGCTCTTCAGGAATATTCTCTGAAAGCTGGGACCATCCTGGCCAAGTCAGGACATGCCTCCACCATTTTCCATCTATTTTTTAAACATATTTTTATTGATTTCAGAGAAGAAGGGAGAGGGAGAGAGAGAAACATCAATGATGAGAATCACTGATCGGCTGCCTACTGCACGCCCCCTACTGGGGATCGTACTCCAACCCAGGCATGTGCCCTAACCAGGAATCGAACCATGACCTCCTGGTTCATAGGCCAACACTCAACCACTGAGCAACACTGGCTGGGCCAATTCTTCATCCATTTTAACCCATATTAATGGAGCCCGCTGTGTGCCAGGTTCTGTGTGAGGCCCAGGCTCAGAAGATGTAAAGGAAAATAAGACGTGTCCTCTACCTTCCAGTTGCTCACAGTCTAGTGAGGAGGTGGGTGTGAAATCACAGTTGCAGGAGGATTGATTTGCTTTCATTCCAGCTCCGGTTCCTGACAGCAACTAGCTCCTGGGCCATGAAGAGCGGGGACAGGAGCCCTACAGGAGAGGGTCTCCTCACCCAGCCGTGCGCGGGGTGCATGCCCAGGAAGGCCTCCTCCGGAGCAGTGGTGTCTAATTGTGCCACAGCTCTTTTGCATGCACGGTGTCTGTCAACCTGGGGTGGAAGCTTTTCAGTGAGCTTCCGTGCCCTCTGTGCCTCTTTTGCTGGTCATCAGGGAACATTTGCCTGAGAGTGTTCTGCCTAGAGGAGGAGAAAAATTGAATCCTTGCTCTCTTGGTGACTGGCTTTTTCAGTTTGTGATAATTTCTGCAGGAACATGAGCTGCATTTAATTTGCTCTAGTTGGGTCATCTCAGGACCAGGCCTCTGGAATAGGATGAGAGTCTGTGATGGAATCTAGCACGTCCTTTTTAGTTTTCTGTGTACCCAAAGCTCTCTGAGTACTGCATTGCAAAGCTGCACAACTTTCTGCAGTGGCCCTGACCCCACAGCCTTCTAAACTTGGGGAACATTCTGTAGGAGTGGGCTCTTGGGCCTTGGTGTGGTCTGGGGAGAGATCTGAGGGTTCACTCCCACCAGTGGGGATGCTGGAGGAAAATCTGGCATGACCCCAGCTTCCCTTGGAGGGGCTCACAGCACAGTGGCTTCTCTGTAGTTCCTAGCAGACCACTCAAAGCCCTTGATTGCTGTAGACCACGGCCAATAACAATGTCCCATCTTGCCAGGTTTGCGTATTTCTTGTCTTTTTAAAAATGTGAAATATATAAGACCTAAGAAAAGGTATAAAAATAATGTAGTGATTACCCCTGTACTCACTATTTTAGAAATAACACCTTACCCTTACAATTGCAGCCCCCAGGTACTTCTGCCCTGACTTCAGCCTTCCTCCTAGTTAACCAGGCATGAGCTCAATCATGGTTTGGTTGTTTATCACTGCCATGCACTTCCTTACGACCAGCCATTTTTTGTTTGTATGATATTTTTCATTCTGTTGACTCTTTTTCCATTACTTGGTTTTGTTCTAGGGAAAAATGTCTGTGAAATTGCAGATTTGATAGGCTAGCTCTCTCTTTTTAGGGGGTCTAATGCATATGCAAATAAGCATTCTGGGTACCACCCCCATTTGCCTCTTTACCACATTTTTGCACACTGTCACTGGTGCCGGTCACTCTTTGAGAAGCACAGGCTGCACCATCTATAGTAGACGCTGGGCCAAACTCTGGCTTGCACCCACCATTGCCTTGGTCTTTCTCCTGCTGGGTTTGGCCCCTCTTTCCAGCTCTTCTCTTCTCCGAGCTCATCCTGTTTATCTCCTGGTGCTGCTCCAGGCTTGAAGCTGCCTGTTGGGGTGGTGTTTGCTGCTGCTGTTCAGAGGCAGTGATCGCTTTCCAAAGGCCACAGCTGAAATGAAACAAAATAAGCCCCTGGGTTTCAGGTGATGGGAGGCTGTTGTTGTATGCAGCGTTTCTCCATCCTGATCAGCACGAGTATCACATTAGCTGATTCCTCGTTTGCATGTGTCTGCAGTCCCCTTGCCGACACAGGCTGCCTGGACACACGGGGTTGCTTCCTCCTGCCGCAGAGCTGCTTTCCAACTGCCGGGCCACCTGGTTCTTGTACGGCGGGTGGAGGAGGGCAGAGCGCCCTGCTCCCCAGAGACAGTGCTGTGTTGAGGTACTGCATTGACCTGCACCTCATGGGGCAAGAGCTGGAGAAACCACAGCTGCTGCCTATTCTTACCTGTCTCACACCCTGTCCCAGACTAACCACAGCTGGGCTTCCCTTTGCTGATTACATTTCCCGCTGGAAAGCTCCCAAGTGGCCTCTACCTCTGCCGAGGGTAGTGAAGGGCAATGGGCTGAAGCTATGTGATGAGGATTCAGGGTGGGCATAAGCTGGGACTTCCTTACCACCAAGGTAGGTAGTGGCTTACCAAGGACAGTGGTGACATCTGTATCTGGAAGGGCAGCTTTCCCAAACCGGGAGAGATTCTGTCTGCCTGTCTGTCATGGAGGGGAGTGTGACAGCTCGCTGTTGGTTCCCAACCTTTAGGCAATTAGAGTCACCAGGGAAGCCTTACAAAGTGCAGACTTCTAGACCATACACTCTAAAGGTTTATTTTCCATGATCCTGGGTTGAGGCCTGGAAAACCATATTTTTAATGGCTTCCGTTGCTAAGAACAAGTGTTTACATGGACTGAACACGAAGGGACAGGTGCTATGCTAGGAGCTCTCTATTATCTTCTTGAACTTCATAGCAACCCTGTGAGGTAGATACGATTGTTACCAGCCCTGTTTTACAGATGAAGAAACTGAGGCAGATTGATTAACTTGTCTGAGGGCCCACAGCTAGTAATTAGGTTTCAGTTTCCTGTGATTGCCATAACAAATGACCTCAAATCGGTGGCCACTGACAACAGAAATGTATTCTCTCATAGTTTTGGAGCCTGGAAGTCCAAAATCAAGGTGCCAGCAGGGCCACGCTCCTTCCGGAGGCTCACAGGAAGGATCCTTCATTGCCGTGTCTGGCTTCCGGTGGCTCCCGGCACTCCTTGTGGCTGCACCACTCCACTCTCTGCCTCCATCTTCTCTTCTCTTTCTTATAAGGACACTTGTCCTTGGAGTTAGGGCCCACCCAGCCAGTCCAGGGTGATCTCTTCAAGATTCTAAACAAGGCCCTGCCAGTGTGGCTCAGTGGTTGAGCATCGACCTATGAACCAGGAGGTTCACGGTTCAATTCTCAGTCAGGGCACATGTCTGGTTTGTAGGCTTGATCCCCAGTAAGGGGTGTGCAGGAGGCAACCGATCAATGATTCTCTCTCATCATTGATGTTTTTATCTCTCTCTCCCTCTCCCTTCCTCTCTGAAATCAATCAGTTCTAAATAATGTCACAATCACAGGTTAGGATATGGTGCCAGCATTCTTCCCAACCGGGTCTTGGATTTATCCGCAATAGTGTGGCTCCTGAGCAGGTGCCTGTGACCACTTGACCTACTGGCTGTCTCTTCTGGACTGGCTGACTCCTAGATTCCTCTGGGTGAGCTGAGGTGTGGATTTCTTTGCTGTATCAGGGAGTTTGAACCCTTTGTCAAGCTTTGAGAAACCAGTGTTTTCTGCTACCTCTCTCCCATCCCCTCAGCCCTCTGCCATTTCTCCCTCGAAGCCCTTTGGTCTCCCAAATTCTCACAGCTTCCTGTGCTCAGGAGGGTGGCCCATAGGGGCCATGAGGCCATACTCATCCTGGCCTGGCCGAGCTGCGTTTCTCTTGCCTCACCGGCCATGCCTCCAGGATGGGAATCGCTGGAGTATCAGGTATAGTGAGAAGGCCATGGTATACCTAATAAAGTTGATGGAAGGCGCTCTGCAGCCGTAAGGGTGAGCGAGGCGCTTGTTAATAACAGTAATAATCGAATAGCCTGTTCTTGATTTCCTGCTTCTTTACTGTCTTGGCCCCAAGCAGCTATTTTCTAACAAATTAAAATCTACTCAGCTTCCTTTCTGTCCCTGAGTAAAACTTCCCTCAAAGCTCTTGCTGGCGACAGCAAGCCTTTTTAATAGACTTTTCCTTGTAGAACCATGAGACATATGTCCAATTAGTAGAATAACTTCCCTTAAATGTACAAATAAACTGTTGACTGATAATGGCGGGACATATGTGAGGCTAATTTAAGGCAGCGTGGTTCAGGATCTGGGGTACCGCCCCCTTCCCCAGTCTGTTTCCAGGCCTCTCCTTCCCTGCAGTTTCTTGCTAATGGAACAGAGCTTCACGCCCCACATGTTAGAGTAGGAAGAGGGACATCTCTGTGCTATACACGGTCACAGCACCAAGTACCTAAGCCACTCATTCATGTAGTGAAATTGTGCAGTTAATATTTAGTGAGCACCCACCACACCACGTGGCAGGCACTGTGCGAGGTGCAGGATATGCAATGGCCTATTCTTGAGGGGACCAGAGATAACTATCAGTTGATGGAACTCAGAGTGTCCACTCTAGGAGGCCAAGGACTCGATCTGATCGCTTGCTGCTTTATCCACAGCACTTGGAACAGCACTGGGCACATGCCAGGCTCACTAAGTACTTTGTAGAGGATTGGGGAGGTTAGTAAACAAGATAATGTCAGCTCTTGCTGAGTGCCCTGAAAGAGATAAAATGTGCTCATGGGATAAAAAGTGACTGAAGATGGGCTGGGGAAGGGCTCTCTGACGGGGGCTTTTCAGTTGAAATTGGAAAGTGATGAAAGAACCAGTAAGAAAAGAGCTGAGGGAAGACTGTTAGACGAAGAGGCAGGGTGGGCTACATAATTTTTGGGGCCCACTGCAAAAGCAAACTGGGGGCCACTGGGGGGTGGGTAAGTCAGTATCGCCTTCCTGTGGCCCTGCATCCTAACCTACAGAGACAACAGGTTAGGATGCAGGGCCACAGGAAGGCAATACTGACTTACCCACCCCCAGTGGCCCCCAGTTATCTCTGGTCCTCCTGTCTCTCGGGAGGTGGCAACCTCTGTGCTGGGACATGCTCCGAACCAGGATTGGGGGCGGGTGAGAGGTCCCTGCCAAGTTGCCTGTTGAACTTGCGATGGTGATGCGAGTCTGGGATGGGGGGGAGATTGAATAATGTGTATGACTCCGACCCTTCCTATTGTTAATGTAAAAAAAAAACGGTTGAAACCTGTACAGAATTTTTGTGAGTTTATTTGAGCCAAACTGTCAACCCAGCCGGGAAGCAGAACCTCAACGAATTGAGATAATGCTCCGGAGAATGGCGGGTTACATCTGTATTTATACATTGCAATCAAAGGAAAGGGATGTAGGTGGGTTACATGAAAGCCATTGGTGATAGACTAGAGAGGTGGGAGAAAGCAAAGGGGGCGGGAAACCCCTATGATTGGATAAAAAATAAAATGATGGACACATATTTAGGTGGGTGCAGGAACTTTTCATGATAATGAAGGAATTTGTGGTATCTGCCCTGGTGCCCAGCACATTAAGTTGTGCCCCAAGGGGTCCAGAAAAAGGGAAGTTACAAGTTACCTAGACATTTCAAAGGGTGTGTTATCATAGATGCAAAAAGACAGATAGGCTCAGTTAAGGTAAAGGTTGACTTGTCAGTGAAGATATCGGCCTAGGATGTAACTACCCACCATAACTGCTTTTAGTTAAAGTTTAATTTCAGACCATTCTTTGTGGTTACTTTCGGTCTTTGAGTTTGCAAGACTGCCATGCAGGCCTTCCCTGAGCCTGTCAGGTGAGCATGTGGCCCCTTTGTCCACACTATGTCTGCACCCTGGCACCTGAAAGGGCGAGGGCTAGGCCCTCCACCTTGCCCCAGGGTAAAGGCTACGCCCTCCATCTTGCCCCAGGGTAAGGGCTACGTCCTCCATCTTACCTTGGCCACATGCTTGGCAAGAAGGTTCTTCCCGGAAGTCTAAGACTCTGCTAGCCACACCCAGGAACAAGACATCGACTTGCGCCTGGCCAATCGGCAAAGCACAATCCTTTCTCCTCCCCTTACTCCAACCCCCCCTATATAACCGGTCTCTAGGAGGGGTTCTGTCTCTCAGCCACTTGGTTTGCCGTTGTGTCGGTGGGTCTGGTGGACGGGGAGCCGAGCTAGCTTGAAATATAGATTCTTATGCTTTTGCATCGGAATGGCTGGCTCCCTGATGTGGTTTCTTGGGAATCTTGAAATCTGGGCATAACAGCACCCAGTGGAGATGAAGGGCAATGGCAGAGTGTAGGCCTCTCTCACCTGGGCAACCTGGTTGCCACCCTGGGTGGAAAGCAGCTGTGACTGTGGGGGGCCCAGGAGCCAGGGTCCTGGGGGTGAGGAGTGGGCAGCCCGCTAGGGATTGGGACTTTGTGTGAGCTGAATCCCTCAGTGTGTGCTCCATTGTCCCATCAGGCTTCACTTGTAAAACACGAATTCAAAGATAAAATTAAAAATTTCAAGACAGCAACTGTATTAGTTTCCCATTGCTGCTGTAACAAACTATCACAAACTTAGTGACTTAAAACAATACAGATTTAAAAACACAACAACAAAAAAATACAGACTTATTCTCTTTCAGTTATGGAGATCAGAAGTCTGAAATGGTTCTCACTGGGCTAAATTGAACACGTCAGAAGAGCTGTGTTCCTCCCGGGGGCTGCCGGTCTTTTGCAGCTTCTGAAGGCCACCTGCATTCCTTGGCTGGTGGCACCTTTTCCCCATCTTTAAAGCCAGCAATGTCTGGGCAAGTCCTCACTGCCACCTCTCTGGTTCTCTTCTTGTGCGCCCCCTGTTCCACCTAACAGGACCATTGTGACCACACTGGGTGCGGGAAGCCACCGCTTGCAGATATTGTCACGAGTGTGCACCAAGGAACACGGAAGGCCGAAGGACCGTGGGTGTTAGCAGGGCTGAGGCTAAGCACGATTGTTCATGTTGAGATAGTGGTGGCTCAAGGCAATTCCCTAGCCTGATAATCCTTTTACTGTTTACCAAACGTCACCTTTGATATGTCTGTGTGCATTGCTAAAGGGCAAATGTGTATTCAAGTAAATAAAAGGCGGATCAGGCCAGAGGTTGGTGTGTCTCTTCCAGAAAGAGGCTCCATCTGGCCCCCCATGCCTTCTAAATTCATATTTCTTGTATAGCATTTTCATCTGTGTGTCGGCCCCTCCTTCAGATCCTGAGCCCCACCGTGAAGGTAGCGGTAACTGGGTCCACCTGGATAATCTGAGATAACCTCTCTGTCCCAAGGTCAACTGATTAGCAACCTTAATTTCATCTGTAACCTTAATTCCCTTTTGCCATGTAAGGAACACACTCACAGGTTCTGTGTCATGGCCATCTTTGTTGGAGGGGGGAGTTGGCATTATTTGGCCTTCCATATTAAATCACAAGTGTGGGGCTCAGTGTGGCCTCACTGGTCACATGCCCATGAAGCTGGCCCTGGGAAGAGGAAATTGCAAGCCTAAAATCCCTGAGATGGGAATCCTTGGCTTGGTTACAGAGCTGAAAGGAGGCCAGCGTGACGGAGTAGAGTGAATGACAGGCCATGTGGTACAAAATGAGACGGGAGAGGCTGGCTCAGGTTGAGAACACAGGAACAATGAAGAGTTAGGAACAACAGGCTGGGATCTGCCTTTGAGTTTTCAAAACAAAATATATAAAAAGTTTCAGATGCAATTAAAAAGTAGAGAGAATAATATGAAGAACCATATACCGGGTACCTAGATCTAAACGATGTTGCTGTAATCAATGCTGAAGAATTTTAAATGATAGAAATAATGGCTTTCCTCCTGTCATTTCCGTGTGCATCTCTAACAACGGGTATTTTCCTAAGTATTCATGTCATTATCACCATGAACAAGAAAGTGGAGCTGACCACATGCCACATAATGAAATTAACAGGAGTTTTTTTTAACGTCATCTAATTCCTACGCATGTTCAGTTGCTCCCCAAATGCCCTGCCTGTTGATCTTCACATTGCACCTGAGCTTTGCACCTATTCCCTCTTAGCATCAGGCCTCTTTCTCTGAATCTTGCTGAGTTTTGTTTTGTGTTCCTTCCCACCAGCCCCCAACATCTCCAGGCTGTGAGGAAGTGAAAGAGACTCCTGTTCCACACCCAGGCCCATGGCCTGGACAGAGATGATGGGGAAGGGAAGGGAAGGGACAAGAAAGGAAGGGAAAGGAAAGGAAGAGGGCTGACTGCATATGTTATTCTGCTTGTGGACTGACATTGGTTTTTCTTGTCTGTAATTGTCATTCTAGAAGTGCCATCACTCTTCCAGCGGCAGAGTAACTGTTGAGAACAAATTAATTATGTATCTTCTCAGTGTGTATGATTAAGGGGCACATGGAGGGAAGGGTTCTCTTTAGTTTTTCTGGCAACTAGGCTCCCAAATGGATGCTTTCCAGACTGAAGAGTGCGTGTCCTGGGCTCCTGTAGACATCTGGGTTTGTCTGTGTGGTGGCAGGCTTGCTCACTGGCAGGCAGAGTCACAAGTTGCCAGTAATATTATTAATCTCTTACATTTGCAGCATGTGCACTGTTTGCTGAGGGCTTGCACACTCACATCAGCTTATTCGTTGGGATTTCAGGGATGCTGGAACAACTTCCTTTCCTTAATACCTCCCTAAATCATTGCTGATGCTTGTAATTCCACCATTAGAGATTAATTCCTTTGGCTAAAACTTGTTCCCTATTAAAATACAAATATTCTTGGCAGCTGTGTAGCATGTTTTATTCATTAAGCTTTCTCAGGCATTAGCAGCTGCCCTCCCCAGATGCCCCCTCCTGCAACTTTCTTTTTGGATGGCCTTCTCTGAAACAGAACCTATATTTTGGAAACGATCCCATTCCATAGAATTCTACTCTCAGTTGCAGAAGCTGGAAAAACAGGCAGGTTAAAGAAACTCCTGCCAAAGTGACAACGACAGAAAACAATTTCCTGCATTACCACCTCTAGGGAGTGTTTGCATTTGAACTGAAATTTTCTGGAGACACAGTGCTTAATCTTAATGCACAGGAACCTGTACCCCTTCATTCTGTCCTGTCAGTGGCCTTACCCTTAGATCTCTCCTTTATTGGGCTCCCTGATTGAAGCAGAGGTGAGAGAGGGTCCTGGCTGGACCACCTTGAGAGTAGATCCAGTTTTTGTAACTCAGATTGGGCATTGGCTTGGAGTGGTGTTCATTGTGGGTAGCAAAGAAAGTGGAGCGGACCACATGTGACATAATGTCCATTCTGCAGAAGGAAGATTGAGGTGTCAGGACAACTACAGTTGGAGTGGGGCTAGAATGAAATGTTGTCTTTAGAAGCTCAGTAAACACAGTTGTTAGGGTCAGAAGACACCTTAGAATAGCGGTTCTCAACCTGTCGGTCGCGACCCCTTTGGGCGTCAAGCGACCCTTTCACAGGGGTTGCCTAAGACCATCGGAAAACACATATATAATTATATATTGTTTTTGTGATTAATCACTATGCTTTAATTATGTTCAATTTGTAACAATGAAAATACATCCTGCATATCAGATATTTACATTACGATTCATAACAGTAGCAACATTACAGTTATGAAGTAGCAACGAAAATAATTTTATGGTTGGGGGTCACCACAACATGAGGAACTGTATTAAAGGGTCGCAGCATTAGGAAGGTTGAGAACCACTGCCTTAGAAACAATCTAACTCTGGGAAAGCAAATATATTTCATTTGCCAACTCCGATTGATAAGTAGTTGTTGTCTTAGAGCAGAGTGGAGAATAAGTGAGTCTCCACCTGGGCTCAGTGACTGCATGTTGTGGTAGATTAGTGATGTCTGATGTGTGGTCACAGAGGAGAGACACGATGTTACGCACTTGCTATTCCTGATTCTGCTCCATCTCTCATTCACAAATGAGCCCGCTAAGGTCCAGAGAGCTGGGATGATTTGATCAGGATTACATAAGTAGGGGCAGAATTGGCCCACAATCCAGATCTCTTGTGTCCTGGTTCAAAACCCTTTTTTGTCCTGAAGTATCCAGGTATTCTAAGAAATGTTTCACTGTGGTTAAAGAGCACTGTGGTCTGGGAGTCAGTTTCTGGGTTCAGGTCCCAGCTTTGGCACTAGTTAGCTGGGTGCCTTTACCAAGTAATTAAACCTTTCTGAACCATAGCTTCTTCATCTGTAAAATAGGGGATAATAATTGTGTCTATCTTTTTGGGTGGTTGTGGAATTAAATGAGATAATACACATATTATCTTATTTAACACATAGTAAGTACTTAATAAGTGTTAGTAACTTAGTTAAAGTGTTTTGTTTTTTTTTAATCCTTACTGAGGACATGCTTTCATTGATTTTAAAGAGGGAGAATAGGAGGTGGAGAGGGAGGGAGGGAGGGAGGGAGGGAGAGAGAGAGAGAAATTGATGTGAGGTTGAAACATCGATTGGTTGCCCCCTAGGGGATCAAACCCACAACCTGGGTATATGCCCTGACTGGAATCTAACCTGTGAACTTTCATTGTATAGCACCACACTTCAACCAACTGAGCCACACCGGTCAGGCTAAAATGTTACATTTTTATTGCATTGTCCTTCTAGATTCTTGCTGGATATGGACACATAACCTTCCCATGGTCATCCCTCTCAGTGTCCTTCAGAGTTACCACTCAACACCCACTTCTCTGCGTTCCCTATGGAATGCTATGGGACTTCTGGGTTTGAAGTGCTCCTGGAATTGTAGTTTGGTGATGACGACGACTCTCACAGTATAATAGCCAAGTGTGAAATGGTGCTGGGTCAGTAAATGCCTGCACTTCTGGGGCAGCTTTTGTTGATACACTTCATGCTCCACAGAAATTTGTCTTGGTTTGGAGCGTGCGATGCAGCCCTGGAGGCCTGCTGTGACTCCCCAAGGACCAGCTGCCGAAAGGGCCTTGGGGGCCATTTTGACTGGTCTCTCCTCTGACGGGAACATCATTGTAGCATCTTCCCTGATACTGTCGCTGAACTCCTAAGCCATTGTGTACCTCCCACCCCTGACCTAGTTTGGAGACTGGGTACCAATGCCCAGCTGGTGCCAGCTCCATCCTCTTATGCCCACCTCTCCTGTGGACCAGGGGGAAAGGGACTTTGAGCTGACTCCTGCAGGATGAGTGGCCATCCCTTGCATTGTTTGACTTGCTCACACTTTGGGTCACAGTTCGGTTGCACCATGGCCATGTCTGGGGTTGCTTCCCTGCTTTCCATTGGCTGAGCCAGAGCAGAGCAGATGAACATAGCCCCAGAGCTGTGGCATGGGCTGGAGCCCCGTTATTTCCAAGGGAGGCTCAAATAAAGGGAGGATTGAGACCCACACAGGGTGGAACTCCTGGCTCTGCTGTTAGTTCTGGGATGGGGGGAGGCAGTAGCTTCCCCTGTGAGAGGGAGATGAGTGGGGGGGGGGGGGGGGGGAGGAGAGGAGAATGGGCCATCTGGGGTTAGGAAGAGGGGAGGGGTGGGAAGGGAGGCCTGGGTCCTTGTTGAAGAGGGTTTTGACAGGTGAGAAGGCAAGAGAGTGGTGAGATTGTGGATCTTCCTGTGCAAAGTGGGTGGGGGGCAGAGGATGGCACAGGAGGTGACTGATTACTAGGGGTAGGAGGTGGGGGGGCGGGTGGATAGTGAGTGAGTGGGGAGGTAAGATACGAGGTAGGAGGGTGCCTGGGTTGCATCATGGGGGGCCTGGTAGGAGTTGAATGTCATACCGAAGGCAGTGGGGACTTTTGGGGGTTATCACTGAAAGCTGTTTTGTTTTCCACTGTGACCAGTGCCCTGTCCCTTCCTGACCTGCCTCCTTGGGCCTCATGGTCTGTGGTCTTGTCCAGTGTTTGCAGTGGGAGGCCCTATGCCTCCTGGGCCTCCCTCACTTCCAGTGGTTCTCTGATCTTAGTTTGTTTGTGCAAGTGGTGCTTTCCAGGCCTCTGTATGTTCATGAATTTGTTCCTAATCTCCATGCTGTTAGCTGGTTTATTGGAACAGCTCCTGGGAGGCCAGACATGGCCAGGCGCCATGGCGGCCGTGTGGCCCAGCTGTTGGATATAGCTGAGGCTCAGCTGGGGCAGGAGTGGGGGTTGTGAGCGTGTGGGGAGGGCAACACGGTGGGCCCATAGCAAGCACTGGCTGCCTGGATTTTTTTCTTTGAGTTCATGAGGAATGCTTAACAGTGTGTTTGGAGGGGCAGCAGATTTTAGTAGAAAGGGACAGGTTTTGGAATCAGAAGATAATGACTCAAACCCTGTATCTACTACTTATTGGCCGAATAACCCTGGCAAGGCCCCTAACTTTTTGGAGCCTCAATTCCTGCATCTGTGCAGTGGGGAGAATGATAGTACCCACTTCAAGGCTCTTGCCTGGATCAGGTGAGATAATGTGTGTCCAAGGTTTCATGCACTGTAAGTGACTGTGAATTTACTACTGGGGACCATGATCACAGTGTCTGATGAGCAAGATTTGTTCCCAGCAGCTTATATCGTATGCTGGTACAGTGAGCCAACAATTCAAATAGAAACTAGTGATTATGGAGAAGAGTATGTGAAAATTACAAATCAGGGACCTATTTATACTTGTATTATGCTGACAAGTCATTTGGCAACTTAAGTTTGATTCTCATTTTAATATGAAATTATTAACTGAACTTGGGTGTTAGTAAAATGTAAGATGATAGGAAACATACGTACGTGGGCATTCACAGCCTTTATCATCTATTAATGAACACATAGAAATTGGATGAAGACAGGAATCTTTTGTTTAAAAGACTCAAGATGGATATTTATATAAAATGTGTCTAAAATACTATAATTGATTTAAAATTAACAGTTTATGTATTCTTGTAAATATTTCTCTATTTTCCGAGTCCAGCACGGCTAGAGAGTGGTCCGGTTCCTAAGTAGGGGCTAGGGGGGATTGAGAAAATGAAAGAGACACAAATACAGTAGGGAAAGTTGGGACTGGGTGGGAACACTGTCCTCTGATGGAGAGACAGGGTCCCAGAGCCAATACAGCATGTTTATTTTATACAGCAAAAACCAGGAAGTTTTACTAAAGGTCAAGACAAAGGAGATTATGTGCATTCTTGGGTGGGCCTGAGTTGTATTCATTCCTGGTGCTTGGCTGTATTTAGATAACAAAACCTACCCCCTGGCACCTGGGCTGAAGGTCAAGCTGACAACATTCCTACCTCTGGCAAGGTGTGTTTCCAGGATGTGGCTCTGCCAAGGCCACTGGATTCAGCTGACAATAATTAGAGAAATGCTCATGTGCCTTCCCAGGCGCTCTCTACATATTCTGGAATTAGATAGTGGTGTAGTCGCACAACTTAGTGAGTATAGTAACCACTATTGAATTGTACACTTAAAAATGGTAAGTTTAATGGTATGTGAATTATATCTCAATTTTAAAAATAAAAATAACTAAAGCAATAACTTTATTATAAAAAAATTAGAGTCAAGAAAAATTACCTAGCCCTAACCGGTTTGGCTCAGTGGGTAGAGCGTCAGCCTGCGGACTGAAGGGTCCCAGGTTCGATTCCGGTCAAGGGCATCTACCTTGGTTGCGGGCACATCCCCAGTGGGGAGTGTGCAGGAGGCAGCTGATCGGTGTTTCTCTCTCATCAATGTTTCTAACTCTCTATCCTTCTCCCTTCCTCTCTGTAAAAAATCAATAAAATATGTTTAAAAAAAGAAAAAAGAAAAATTACCTAGCCTTTTACCAGTTCAAACAGTATGATTTCGATATACTCTCTTCTAACCCTTTTCTATTATATCCATAATGTTTTATTAATATAATGAACTGTTTTTCTCATTTAACGTGTTATTAGCATTTTTACATGTTGCTACATAGTGTTCATTTAAAATGGCTACCTAATATGCCATTGTGTAACTGTTACACAATTTACTGTACTATTCTCTTTTTCATGTCTTGGATTATTTTCTTAGGAGAAATTTCTAAATGATAGATTTTATTTATATATATGAAAAGAAAGACAAACTGCAGACTGGGAGAAAATATTTTCAAATCATATATTAAATAAAGTACTCGTATATGGAAATTTAAAGAATTCCTACAACTTAATAATAAGAAACCAAACAAGCCATTAAAAAATGGACAAAAGATTTGGATGGACATTTCACCAAAGAAAATATACAGATGGGAAATAAGCACATGAAAATATGCTTAACATCATTACTCTTAGGGAAACATAAATTTAAACCATAATGAAGTAACATTACACATGCGTTAGAATGACTAAAACAAAAAAGACTTACTCTATAAGCATTGGGAGGATGTGGAGGAACTCTCATACTCTGTTGATGGGAATTTAAAATGGTACAGCCACTTCACAAAATTGTTTAATTTCTTAAAAAGTTAAACATATACCTATCAAATAGTTTGATCATTACATTCCTAAATACTTACTCATGAGAAATGAAAGCATATGTTTATGTACCTGAATGTTTATAACAGCTTTATTTATACTTAACAGATAAATGAATACATGAATTGTGATATAGTTATACAACGGAATACTACTCAGTAAGGAAAAATGATCCCATTTCATCTCTTTGTTTTAGCTTATGAGCTATAATTCTTTTTGTTATTTTAGTGATTATATTAGTTTATAGCATACAGTTTTTACTTGTCACTGTCTACATTCAAATGACATTATACTACTTCACAGAATATAAGAATCTTACAATAGTATACTTTCTTTCTTCCCAGCCTTTATGATGCAATACATTTTGCTTTTATATGTATTATAAACTCTACATTACATTGTTTTATTTTTGTTTAAGTGATTACCTTTGAAGAGACAGAATATTAAAAAAAACCTCTTGTATAGTTACCCATGTGTGATGTTAGTGGGTAGATAGTATTTACAACCGTTATCCTGAATGAGATCCCTGAGGGAGTGTACCTAGAATATTGTATTTATCATGTTGTTTTCCCCCCTGTATTTTTTTGGTCCTTTGACATCGGGGTTTTGTTGACATTGGAGGAACTAATTCCTAGAGAGAGCAAGCACCTCACCTGAAAGCATGCCTTTCATAGGCACACCAACCAGTGTTGGGGTCCAACCCCAACGGGTCCAGGGATCCCCAAAGGTGTGGACGGAGTCGGCGAAGAATGAATGACATGGAAACTGGGTTCAGTTCATCAGCATAGCGAGGTTCTCCCTCCAGAATCTCCAGCGAAGTTCTGGTCAGGATCTCCAACCAAGTTCTGGTGCCATGTTCTCTTGCTAGGTTCTCCAGCCAGGTTCTCCAGGTTCTCCAGCCAGGTTCAGTCACCAGGTTCTTTAGCCAGGTTCTATCCAGGTTCTTTTGCCATGTTCTGTCTAGGTTCTCCAGTGAAGTTCTGTAGCCAGGTTCTGTCCAGGATCTTTTGCCATGTTCTCTGGCTAGGTTCTGGTTAGGAGCTGGTTAGGAGCTGGTGAGGAGCTGGTGAGGATCTGATCAGGTTGTGTTGAGGAACTGATGAGGATCTGATGATTATTGTCTTGTTACATCTGCATTTATACCAGCCGATTTTAATCCTGTCAATTTCTATTACAAAGGTTAGGGCGTTTCTTATCTCCATTCCAGGGAGTAAAGATTATGTAGCTTAACTACCCGCCTGGCACTTAATTAAGGGGTTGTATCCCCTCCCTAACCTCAGGGAAAAATCCCCACCTGGGGAAACAACCTTTCTCGGAGAGGTGACCTTGGTTAAAACACATGGCGCTAAAGGGAGCAAACATATTAAGAACAATATGCTATATATGCCAGGTCCATTGAAACATATGCTGTGCAGATGTTTCTTTCCTGCAGCGACTGTGTCAAGCAGCAAGGATGGACCGGCTTCCGGCAAACCAGTTCAGAGCCCATGCCACCAACCATCTCCTTTATTGAGTAGTTATTCTCTGGGACACTGTCCACCTGCCCCACCTACCCAGGGCCAGGTACCAAACAATTAGGGACGTGCCCTGTGCTCCCAAGCCTACAGCAGTTATTCAATCTAGTCCATCCTAAGCTTGCTTACTCTCCCTCACCGATTCTTTCCCACGGAATCTACAATGAAAGCTCTTGCCCACATTTTCTCCTCCTTCCCTGTACTCTCGGCCAACCCTAGTGCTTCCTCATGTGGCCCTGCATGGCCTGCCAAGCCTCCTGCTGCTGGGAACTGTGAGTGAAACTTCTTCCTTTGTGAGAGCCGTTTCTGTGTCTGTCTTGCCGTATCTCATTAAAACAAGTCCTCGGTACCCTTACAACAGCACAGCAATGCCGGCTCTGGCTGCCTGGAGTACCTCATTTAACCTTCCCAGGAACCCTATGGATATAGCTAAGAAGAGAGACAGAGGACGCTCCATGGAGCGAGATTAAATTTGTTGTCGGTCTCCTTCAAAACATTTAGAAACTGCAACCTATTCCTCCCCTCCCCGTAAGACATGATGAATTTTACTTTGTTGCCTAAATGAAAATTTAAAGCAAAGGGTGACATCAGAAAAGAGACCTTCCAGGTAGACCTGGACTGATTTCTTGGGATGAGGGGGGAGTTACAATTTCACGTTCATGATGCAAACACACATGTGGATCATAGTGTCCTATAAAATTAGGGAGGAGGTGCTGGAGTCCTCCCTCTGCACCAAAGTCTGTGTGGCAGAGTCTTGTACATTTAAAGCTGAAAAAAAAAATCAGCTGGACTTTCTGTTTCCAGAAGATGTTGAAGAAGGGATGATTAAAAAAAAAAGTCTCCCCCATTATTGATATAATATACATTAATTTAAAGAAATTTGGAAAATACTGAAAAACCTATAAAGAAGGAAAAATAAATACTCATGTAATCTCACAGCCCAGAGATGCCACTGTTAATATTTCAGTGTATTTCCTTCGGGCCTTGAGTTTTTGACTAGAAGAATTAATCAAAGGTCCTTCTCTGTTTTGGGATCTGTCTGTCACCTTCTCCTTCGCTGACTCTTCCTGTGTGTGGGGGGTATGTATATATGTGTGTCTGACTGTCTCTTTCCTCTCTGTTCATACTCACCCCTAAATCCCATTGGGGATATTGCCCCATTCTGATGGGGAGCCCCGTTGATTCAGTCTGACTTTGGTAACTTTCTGCCAAGGTTGGGGGCCGAGACCCTTGCTCTTGGGATTTAGACACAAGTCAAGAATTGCCCTCCTTAGGCCTTTGCTTCATCCCTCTCAATCAATAACTAATCAACAGTAAGTTGATCTTATTAGCTATTCACTGTCCCCTCCCAAACCCCAAACCAAGTTGACTAATGAGAGTGTTTTTAATTAACGTAAGGCAGATTAAAACTCATTACAGCAAGGTTATTGGTAATGAGATAATCATAAGGCAAGTTATTGAGCTGGGAGTAAAAATGAAGTTGGAGGAGGGGCAGGGAGACCATGCCAGCTGTTTCTGCTATTTTTTGGGCAGGGATGGATGGGGGAGTAGGGGACTTGCCGCGAGGGTACGCTGCAGTGACACACCCAAACCAGTCAGGGAAGCCAGGTGCTGGGTAAGGGCAGGACTCAGGTCTAAGGGGGAAATGGGTGATCAGTATTGGGGTAGTAGCAGAAATAGGGAGATCTTTGGGGAAGAGAACCTGAAATTGGTGTATTTAGAATAGGCCTCTATAGCTCTTCTTATGCACGGATGCTTTGCAATTTAAATGACACAGTTGAAATTAACTGTTATTTCTGTCTATTAGGTTGTGGTCCAGACTTGTTCGACTGAACGAAGTACAGGGAGTAGATGGGCCTCAAATTCTTTTTTTTTTTTTTTTTTTTTTTTTTTAAAATTTCAGCTTTCAAGATTCCCTCACACCTCTGTCTCTATTCATTCATTGAGCACTGATTATATATATGCTGGGGCCTGTGCTAAGCTTTTTTTATGCATTGCTTCATTTGGTCAACACAGTTATCACTTTTCTCTTCCTTTTACTGATGAGGAAACTGAGGCTCCAAGGTTTAGCAACTTGGCCCTGGTTATATGGCAAGTCAGTAGGAAATCAGAATTTGAACCCAGGTCTTTTTGATTCCATAGCCAGAGCTATTAGTCATTATGTTTTATGATCCCCTCTATTGTATTCAAGACCAACGCCAGCTTGCATTGGACTTTTATGCCGCCTGGACTTGACTCAAGTTCCATGGCCACCCTGGTGCCCTCCCCAGCACCTGGCAGGCCTGGGAGAGCTCAGCAGTACCTTTCCTGCCTGCCATTGGTGATTCTAGTTCCATGGGTGCTTGTGCACCTCTCAGTCTACATGGTAAGCCCTTGGCCCGTGAGGACCCTGGTTATACTTCCTTGCCTCCCCACAATGCTTGTACACAGGGAAATTCAGCTGATGCCTCTTCCTGGCGCCTGGGTGAGCACACCAGTAATTCACCAAATACTGGCTCTGGGCCCTTGGGAATACCACTGAACCTCTCTGGGATTATTTCTTCATCCTTAAAGATACATATTAGGGTCATTTTACAGAGATATTGTACAGATTTAAAAGTGATAACAACCACTGCAACCTATATTTGAATGTTTACTGCAAGCCAGAAGTAGTACTTAGAATGGGGCACTAAATAAATGATTATCCAAGTGTTGGTGAGGATGTGGAGAAAAGAGACATCTTGTGCACTGTTGGTATGAAGGTAAATTGGTGCAACCACTATGGAAAACAGTATGGAGTTCCTAAAAAAATTTAAAATAGAACTACCTATGACCCAGCAATTTTATTTCTTGGTATTTATCTGAAGAAAATTACAACTCTAATTTGAAAACATGTATGAATATCCCTATGTTCATTGCAGGATTATTTATAATAGCCAAGATATGGAAACAACCTAAGTGTCCATGAATGGATAAATGGTTAAAGAAAATGTGGTACATAAACACAATGGAATATTACTCAGCCATAAAAAAGAATGAAATCTTGCCATTTGCACTAACATGGATGGTGAGGGCATTATGCTAAGTGAAATAAGTCAGACACAGACAAATGCGGTATGATCTCTTTTATGTGTAGAATCAAATCAAATCAAAACAAAACAAAACCAAGCTTACAGATACAGAGAACAATGTGGAGGTTGCAAGAGGCAAGGGTGGGAGAAATGGGTAACTTTTTAAAAATTTAAATGAATAATAATTTAAAAAATGACTATTTATTTATGATAGTTGTTATTGATTTATAAACCTGAGCTGTCCAATATGGTAGCCACTAGCCACATGTGTCAATTTTAATGTAAATGATTTAAATTTGAATAAAATGAAAAATTCAGTTCCTCAGTCGTACTAGCCACATTTTAAGTGCTCAGTGGCCACTGTGGCCATGTAGCTAGTGGCTGCAATGTTCTGTTGAATGGAACTGTTATAAACTGACTTTCATTTACCTGCATGTCCCTCCTGGTATGTATGCCTGTGTAAGTGCTCAGAGAGATGCGTAGTATGAAGGACCAGATTCAAGGGGATGCAGAGATTGGGAGATCCTGGAAGCTGTGCCTCTCACTGAGCACACTTGCATGGTCAGGGACCGGGTCCTGGGTAGGAGAGAATGCCTGTATGTTTCCTGCTCCCAGCAGGCTTAGCCCTTTAAGGTACCAAATTAAATGATGCTGAAAAGGGGAGGGGGTTGCACTGAATCAGTAGTTTCTTAAAATTCCGAGTGTTACCTGCCTTCTGATCCCAAAGGACAGTGAAGCTGCAGAAGCCGGAGCTGGAAAGGACCCTGGAGAGCAGAGGGCCTGCTCTGGTACTCAGAATGGTGTCTTTTGGCCTTAAAAGAGATTTTAATTTTTTGGTGAGTGGCAGTGTCCCTCACCCTCATGTGACTGTGTGTGTTTATTTAGAAGCTGGCTGAAGGTGATTTTGGAACCTCTTTAGTTGAAATATGAGCAGCAAGTAGATGCTGACTCATTTCCATGGATGATGGCTTTGTGAGTGTAAGACCTATAGTCACCATCAACCTACACTATGACACATGGCTTGCCCTGAGGTACACAGAGCGAACAGGGGACACACATGATTTACCCTAATGGCGGATGTGCCAAGTATCTGGTGAGTCAGTAGACTGGGCTTGTCAGGAAGCTGGGCTTGTGTCACCAGAGGTGGCCCACGCAGAGCATTACCTAGACACGGTCCTGAAGGTGACCATCACTTTGTGTCAAGAGACACCCTACCCGAGACTGTCTTATGCCACAGATGAGGGGCAGCAGAACCCTGGCTCTGTTCCCTGGTGGGAAGGCTTGGCAGGATGACACTGATGTTTTCTGAGGGCTGCCAAAGGCAGTTGTGCATCGTCAAAAGAAAATGGTAGAAGTGTTCAATACACACGCACACACATACACAAACACACATACATGCATGCACAATGCACACAAACACACATGCACACACATATGCATGCATGCACCCAGATCCTTGCATATAAACCCGCACACATGCATACAAACGCACACACCATACACATGAATACACACACACAGATGCACGTGGTTATGTTCTCTCATTCTGAAATGCCCTCCTTTTTTACCCTAATCTATTCAAATTCAGTTTCAGGGGCTAACCTTTTATATAAGCCAGAGTCTAGTCATGCCAATAATTTGGGGAAAATTTAATAAAAAGGATCATTAACTAGTAAAAGGTAATTTACTCCTAAAAGGAGTAAAAGAAGATTCTAAGGGTACAGAGTAGCAAACGCACAGAGCAGCTGCTCCCTCTAGGGCCGAGGGGTAGTGAACCAGGACAAAACTGAAGACTCAGCCAGGGCTTCCCACCTGCAAAGCTGAGCTGCCTGGGTGGTGAGGAGAGGTGGAAGGCGTGGCCCATGGGGGCAGCCTGCCTGGTGGCGGAGAAATTGGCTGGAGCTGATGTGTAGGAGAGGCCTGCTGGGTAGTCAGAACACTCGCTGGAGGGTGTGGGTCTGAGCTGCTCCATGGGAGGGGCCCACGAGGTGGAGAAATTTATTGGGGATGGCTGGTCTGTGAGGGCCACTGAAGTGGGCACTCCCAAGCCACTGACCTGCTGGCTCTTGTGCTGAAGACGGCGCATTGGGACCAGCAAGGGAGAATCCTTGCTCTGTTGTGGCCTCCACTGTCCCTCCAGAGCCCTGTTGACAAAGCCCAAAAGCCATCATCTGACAGGAGAAATGACACAGGGTCCTGCTCCAATGTCACAGTTCAGGGCAAAGAGGGTTGATTTGGAGCTGAGAGGCATCTGTTCATGAGTGGCACATACCCTGCTTCTCCTGCCGGTAGCCAAGCTTTTCCTCAGATTCCAGCCTTTTTGGGCCTTCCATCCGTGAGCTCCCACGGTGGATCCCACTGCCACATGTCTGTCGGGTCTCCCCTCTGGTAGAGGGCACAGCACTCAGCCTGCTGTAAGTCCCAGTGAGTGCACAATGGTTGATGTCTTTACTGCAAGGGGAGGAAACAGGGGGTGTGTCCTTACCCTATTTTCCAATCCTCTGTTCCATTTGGTATTGACCCTGGAACAGCTTTGAGTGGGGGCTGAGTGGGCCTCCTTAGGGTGGGGGGTGGCTGCTGGGTGCCAGGGCAGCCTCACCGGAGCGTCTGGCTGGACCTGGGCTCTGGTCACACCTTGCTTTAGAATTAATGGGTTGTGGATGCCTTTCTGGCCACCTCATATTCTGCTGTTGAATAATGTGACCTCTCCTTCGCTGGGTTGGAATTGGGGGACAATTACTTGAGCTGCAAAAAGTCATCCTATATAATAAAAGCCTAATATGCGAAGTGTCCGGTCAACCAGTCAGCTGTTCAACCAATCAAAGCGTAATATGCTAATGATGTGCTAAGGCCACTCAACCGCTCACTATAATGTGCACTGACCCCCAGGGGACAGGCAGTTGACCGTGCACTGACCACCAGGGGGCAGACAGTCAACCAGTCGACCAGTCACTATGACGTGTACTGACCACCAGGGGGCAGATGCTCCAACTGGTAAGTTAGCTTCCTGCTGGGGTCTGGCCTATTGGGACTGAGTGAGATGGGCTGGACACGCCTTGGAGCCCTCCCGTGGTTCCTCCCCAGCTGGCCAACCTCCTGCATCCCTTCCCAGACTCAGTTGTGCACTGGTGGGGTCCCTCACCTGGCCTGCGCCCTCTCACAATCTGGGACCCCTTGGGGGATGTCGGAGAGCTGGTTTCAGCCCAATCCCGCAGGCCTCTGGTTTGTTTATAGCAGCCTGGACCCTTGTATTGTGAGGATGTGCCCAGTTCCATGTTTGACTGTATTAACCTTCTTTGTTGCTTCCTTAGAACAAGGGTTTGAGTGTGGCCTTGGCCAGCCATCGCACTACTGACCTTATGTTCCAAATTCTTTTAATATGTTTTTATTGATTCCAGAGTGAGAAAGGGAGAGGGAGAGGGAGATAGAAACATCAATGATGAGAGGGAATCATCCATCGGTTGCCTCCTGTATGCCCCCTACTGGGGATCAACCGCAACTCGGTCAGGGCATATGCTCAAATTCTTAAAATAGAGCCCTGGCCAGTGTGGCTCAGTTGGTTGGGCATTGTCCCATGCACCAAAAGGTTGCCAGTTCGATTCCTGGTCAGGGCACATGCCCGGGTTGCCAGCTCGATCCCCAGGCGGGGGTGTGCAGGAGGCAGTCTATCGATGTTTTACTCTCACATCCATCTTTCTTTCTCTCTCCTCTCTCTTCCTCTGTGTCTAAGAAGTCAATAAAAATATATATATAAAAAAGAGAGAGTCTATCCCATCCCTCACAATCCTTTAATTCATGTAGAGTGTGCTGTCAATCCTTAATTCTCTTTTCCCTATAATCTCCTATCTGGGAAAGAAGCTCCTCCATGGCCCAGCTTGGATTAGTATCCACATCAAGGCTGGAGGATTCTGCCCAGGGGAATGGAGTCATGTGCACAGGTTTCCCTGGGAGTACCTTGGGCTGGGAGGCAGAGGTGTCCAGCAGAACCAGCAGTGGGGGTCCCTCAGGGCTTAAGGATGTCTTGCCTCTGCCTGGAGTCTGTGGCATCTGCTCTGTTGTAGTGGGAGGGGGCAGATAGGCTTTCTGGCTGCTGGGATGAGGATGTTCAAGGCTATACTATTCTCTTCGTAATTTCTAAAGTAATAGTTTTCTGTGTAGTTCACTTGGCAACTAATTATATGGGATTTTTCAACATTTCTTCCATGTTTGTTGCCTACTGTTATTTAACTCTTCATGTGGTTCATTGCCTCCAATATGTACTTAATTATGTCAGCATCTTTCATAGTACTTAAGAGAGGGTGAGTCCATCATAGATGGTCACCCTCTCTTGGTTGACTTCATGGGCAGAAGAGGTACAGGGTTCCCACAGGGCACTGGACTCCCTTGCCTTCACTGTGTGCTCATGGGCCCACCATACCTCAGAAGCTGTAGCTCCAGGAAGGCAGGGCCCTCAGAGCTCCCAGACCCTCAGCTGAGCTGGGTGATGACTGGGGATGCACACCCTGGGGCTGATACCCACCTCCCAGCACTGGAAGGACAGATGGGCATCAGGCCGCAAGTTAAGGCTGCCCTGTCCTAGACAGCCTGCCCAACGGCCTGCTCCATGTGCCAGGACACTTTTTGCTCCAGTTAATATGAGATCACTGCAAAAGTTTGCTGAGTTGAAAGAGCTCTAGGTTTGGAGTGTTTTCTAGACTTAAAAAAAATTATTAGCTACTTCTTGATAAGCAAACCATCTGAGTTTCATATCTTTAAAGATACCCATACCTGCCTCCCTGAGCTGCTATAAGAACGAAGAGAGCCCTAGATGGTTTGGCTCAGTGGATAGAGCGTCGGACTGCAGACTGAGGGGTCCCAGGTTCGATTCCCGTCAAGGGCATGTACTAACTCGATGTACCCTTGAATGAATCATTAGTAGATGAGATTTGGTTAGAAGCCTTGAACAAACACTCATTTCTGAGGGAGTGGGGTCCAGACCAGGTAAGTTTGTTGGAAAGGAGATTGGAAGCATCTGGCCATATGAGAAGGCCAGCCTTGGTATGAGGTTGCAATAGACTGTTCTGGGTACCATGACTGAAGGAGAACACTGAGAGAAGAGGTGAATGAAGGTGTGTGTGTGTGTGTGTGTGTGTGTGTGTGTGTGTGTGTCTGTGTGTGTGTGTGTGTGTGTGTTCTGAGGGTAAATCAGGGTTTCCAAGCAGAGGGGCAGAGGGTCGATGCCCACTGGACAGGGTGCACTCACACCTCTCTGGTCTTGGCCTGTCTCCCTGCAGGTGCACCTCCGTTCTGCCCGGCGTCTCTGTGAGCTCTGCTGTGCCAACCGGGGCACCTTCATCAAGGTGGGCCAGCACCTGGCAGCCTTGGACTACCTGCTGCCTCAGGAGTACACCAGCACACTGAAGGTGCTGCACAGCCAGGCCCCGAAGAGCAGCATGCAAGAGGTCAGCCAGGTCATCCGCGAGGACCTGGGCAAGGAGGTACCTGCCTCTGCCAGGAGGGCTGGGCCCTGGGACGGTATGCTTTTGAAAAGGCCCTGGTAGATTCTCGCTGCCAGGTGCTGAGGACCCACTACTAGTGCAGAACCACACTTCACGCAGCTTTCAGTGCTCAGATCAAAGAGGTTAGAAGGAACCAGTGTTTCTCAGTAAAAGATATTAGTTGGACCATATGAAAGGAATGATATTCTACTGCAACCTAATATGATTGGTTCAACCTAGTAGTATCTATCAAGTATTGAGGGTTTCTCATGTGCCGACACCTGTGCTGTGTTCATTCCATGTACTGTCTCACTTAATTCTCACGCAAACATATGCAGTAGGTACTGCCATTAACCCCATTTTGCAGAAGAGGGATGGAGGCTTAGGTGCTAAGGTAAAATGTCCAAGGGCACTTTAATATGTGATTCCAGCATACTGCTCTCTAATCCTGTCAGCGGGCTGTCCAAATCATTCGGTGCATTGGCTTTCCCGGAACATCTGTGGCAGGCAGCCATCAGCCTCTGCTAGATTACCTCTAGTGATGGGAAGCTCATTCTCTCATCTGCTGCCCTCGGTGGTCTCTTCTTTTGTTAGTCATCTCTAATTATAAAAGTTCTTCCTCCTAAGGCCTAAAACCTGCCTCCTCAAACCTCACTTTTCTGATCTTTATTCTGACACTTAGAGCAACAGAGAAAGGGGCAAAGGGTCCCTCTGTCCACAGCTCAGATCTTGGACTTATGCTAGTGATCTGCAGGATGTGTGGACCCTGAACTGGGCACAGTGACATGGGCCCTCGCTGGCCTGTTCTGGTTGTCTTGCTTCAGGGGACAGGGAGGGGCTTGAGTAGCTGTCTGCAGGTTGCTGAGCTGTGGGTCAGGCCCAGCCCTACAAATTGTGTGCTATAATCTGAGGGTACCTCAGCTATCTCTACTAAAAAAACTTCCTCTCTGCCCTCACCTATTACTCTATTTGCAATTCTCCTCTTTGATAGAGAATCCTTTGGGTCTTCTAGAATTTTTTTCTGAGCAAAATAATCTTAAAGTCAAGCCCTGAGCAGCTAATACCTTTCCTGAGATGAGTTTACAGCCTTTGATGCCTCCCATTTGCCAGGTCCACCCCATCCACTTTAACTTGCCCATCCGTTTCATGACTAAGTCTGGGTCAGGCACAGTGGCTTTAGAGTTTGGGCTCTAGAGCCAGGAGTGTGGACCATGCACAAATTATTTATCTGGCTCCTCACTTTCCTCATCTGCAAGATGGGAGAGTATGTTCTCATAGTGTTGTTGTGAGGATTAGACGTGATAATGACTATAAAGTGCGTTTGTGCCATCCCTGACCTGGAGCAAGTGCTTGACAAATGCTAGTTACTACTCACACCCACCGTGTACCCTTAGCCCTCAGTGCCTATGCATGGTCTTCTGTCTGCCTGCAATGTCTTACCCCATCCTCTCCCTGTCAAGGGAGTCCTTGTATTTCTAGACCATTCATCCATCTATCCACCCATCTGCCAAATGCCAGGCACAGTGCTGAGTGTCCTGACCAAAGCCCAGCTCTCCTGTGAAATCGTCTGTGATCTCTGCACAACGTTGCTTCCTTTACTCATGCACCTTGTGGCTTGGTTAGTTATATCTAGGAGGTTCCACTGCAGGCACTAAAGTCTTTGGGGAGAATATTCTTATGGTCCTTTTACTCTGTATTTACAGTAGGTGCCAGTGTTTGTTTAATGAATCATTGGACGAATGAGGGACAGCTTCTCGGGATGGAGAGTCAGGGCAGAGGCTTCATAAAGACCACCTGTTCCATTTCTTTGGTCTGCATGGAGCTGGCTGGCTATTTGTCCCTGAATGTAGAGCTGGTATCGGATGCCCAGCATCCAGCCAAAGAGGTCCCACTGGCCTAGAGGGGGCCTGGATCACACAGGAGGGGGAGCATAGAAACCTTTTGGATTTCTTTCCCACTGAGGAACATGGGGGAGATTGAGCGAAGGTGAACCCCAATTTAGGGCTGGGGTCAGGAGCAGACTGCAGGCTGGGAGGAGCAGGGTTAGGATGGAGGGACCCCTGGCAGAGGGGACAGGATTGGCACCGTGCAGGCTCATGCATGGCTTTGCTTCTTGCCAAGACTCTTGGCTTCCTGCTTCCTATAGCACGAGATTCACCCCCAAATTAAAACTAAATAAATCACTGTAATAACAGTGTGAAGAGCATCATTGCTGGCATGTGGCAGCTCCGTGCGGGTGGCTGCGAGGGAGGAAAGCTAGCAGATTAACCCTTGGAGGTTGACTTGTCTGTGGATAAAGACCCTGATGGTCCTTTTACCCTGTACCTACAGCCCCAGAACAGTATCTGGTATATAGTAGGTGCTATCGTTTGTTTAATAAACCAATGGATGAACGAGGGACAGGAGGGAGGCTAGAGCAGGTCAGTGGCTCTCTCTAAGCCATGATGAAGCGAGATGAGAAGTTTGGGGTGTCAGCAGTCATGGTGGACCCACCCAGCCGGCCAAAGGATGTTTGGGGTTGGAAGATTTCACCTGCATCTTCAGGGCCTCTTCTCCAGGCCACCTGGCCAAGTAGTCCTGAGTGTGGTGGCCTGTGGCTCTGCCCCATGGGTTGTCTTGAGCCCTCTGAGAGAGGGCAGCTGATGACAAGGTCACGGTTCTGTGGGGGCGTCCCTCACAGCTGGGAAGCTCAGAAACCTCTGGTTTCTTACCCCGGCCCCCACAGGCACACAATCTAAGGCTTCCCTCCCATTCCTCCTCCTCCTCCCACCCGGGAAGATGGCATTTGTTCCCTGTGACACACTTTCTCAGTCTGTGGGTGGAGGGAGGGGAAAGGGGCTGTGCGGGGAGCAGGGTAGGTGGGTGTGGGGGTGGAGGGCGGGGAAAGTCACTCACTTTGCATTTCCCTCCTCCTCAGTCCCTCCTGTGACACTTCTCAGGGAGCAGCTCTCCTCCCAGGAAGATGTTTAAGCAGCCCCTCTGACCCTGGGCTCCATGACTGCCCTGGGACCCTCAGTGGGAAGGTCCATTTCCTCCCTGGTTTCAGGAGTGTGGTTAACGGAAGCTGATCTGGAGTCCTTGGATGAGCTCTGAGGTTACCTGGAACTCAAAGACAGCGTAGCATCCCTAGATCTCAGACTGGAAAGAGGGACGGGTGGCTCTAGGCTGGTATATTCCAGCCTGGGCTGGTTGGTCACAGCTATGCCTCTTGGGACCCTCCCATTAGCAGCGACCTTAAAGGGTCACTAGTGTTCTCAGACCACTCCCTGTCCCAGGCGGATAGGGCTGGCCCTGAGAGGTGTCCACACATGGGAGTGGGGGGTGAGAGTGAAGTTGTGTGATTTACAGTCGGTTCTGGATCAGTCCAAGTCCCTGGGCTTCAGCCAGTGTGAGCAGTGTAGAGGTGAGGGCAAGTGAGGGGATACCATCCTGGCACAAGGATTGGCGTGGGCAGGAAGTGTGTGGCTGGGGGGCAGGAACCACAGAGCTAAGGGAGGGGCCTGTGAGCCATAGCAAGACCTCAGATCTTCTGATACCCAGGCCAGTGCTTTGTCTTCTATGTAACAAAACTGTCTGGCAGAAATCCTTTTGGAAATCAGTTTTCTATGTGTTTGTGTGTGTGTGTCTTAGAAGTTTCTCAGCTAGTGTTACCAGAAAGAATCTTACTTTTTACTTTTTCTTTTGAATGCTAGGCTTACGTTTGGAAGGACAGGTCCTGGGAAGCAATCAGGAGCCTGAACTCTAGGAGGTGGGGTCGTTTCTGCAGCCTCAAAAGTGACCTGGGTCTGGAGTGGCTTGGGGATGGCCTCAGGCTTGGTCTCCTGACTGCCCTTGGGGCTTCGGGTCCAGGTGCGGTGCTGACCTTGGCCAGCAGATGGCGTCTGAGCCTGAGAATCAGGGAGGGGTGTTTAGGATCTGGGCCTTCCCTGCTGTGGGGAGCCCTGACGGGTAGATGAGGCTCAGGTTCTTTCTACTCCTGGGCATGGTCCATGCTGTGGAAGGAGCCCAGGCCGACACCTCTGCACCCTGAGTGGGACAGACACAGGCCTAAGCCATGAGGCCGTTGGCCATTTGGCTCTGAGCTGAAAGGCCTGGTAGAGTTCTACTCATCCTTACACCTTCCCCATCTGGGTTAGGCATCTTCTGAGGTCCCCATCCAGACTTAGCCTGTAGTTCTGTGGTTCAACACCTTTCCCTTCATTCTTCCATTTCTTGTCTCTCTTTGTTATACAAACAACTGGCATTTAGTGAAAAGGGCACAGTGCTGAAAGCTGTGGGTACAGCCAGGACCTACTTCTGTCCCCTGTAGTCTGGGGTCATTGAGAAGTACATTCATCACTGTAATACCTGGCCATGTAAGTACCCATGGAGTTTGCAAGAGAGAAAGGGAGTGTGTGTGTGTGGAGGGGGAGTAGGAATGGGACAAGGAGAGGGAGAGGTTACATTTGGGTGGATGGAGGCTTTTTGGAGCAGGTGGCATTTGACCCAGGCTTTCAAGGATGAGTGAGACTAGAGGAGATGGAGGTTGGAGGAAAGGATTACTGAGTAATGATTAATGAGATGGGCTAAGCAAAGGTGCAGGCACAGGAAAGCATAAAGCACAGAGAGTGCATGGCGAATGGTCTTGTTGACTAGAATTTGTGGAGCTGAGGTTGCAAAGTTGGGGCTGAAGTCACATTATGAAGGGTCTTTGAATGTTCTTTTCATAACGTGAGCCTGAGGAAGAGGAAGACTTGGAGAAGGATCTGAGCTAAGTAGGATGGAGTGGGACAGATTTAGTAATATGGGACATGAGCTCATCCTTTATAGGTGGGGAAGGTGGAGGCGGGAGGTTTGTGGTTTGGTAGAGAGCTTGGGGATAGGAGTTACAGGGGAATTTAGGAAGAGATGATAGAATTGTTGACTGCACTGGTACAGTTATCTTTGGTCATGGACACAGCATATCCCTCCTTCTTTCCTTCTTCCCCAACACATACGGAAAGTCCAATATCACTACAATACATTTTAGTAAATAAGATTCAGTTTTGTTTATTGTTCTGGAATATAGTTGTATCAGATAAGGTTCTTTCTAGCTTGGAGATTCTATGAAGAACCCAAGGAAATGAGGTCAGCTACTGGAGTGGAACATAAAAATATCTTTGTTAGGGGCACTGCTTGTACTAATGGTGGGATATCA
This sequence comes from Myotis lucifugus, assembly GCF_000147115.1. Taxonomy (NCBI): domain Eukaryota; kingdom Metazoa; phylum Chordata; class Mammalia; order Chiroptera; family Vespertilionidae; genus Myotis; species Myotis lucifugus. Next base: position 975,092 of record NW_005871082.1, read on the forward strand.
GGATTTGACTTGCGTACTCTGAAGCATGTTTCCTTAGTCTTTTACCCTTGAGCTCTCTCATGGGGTGGGGATCTAGACTTGACTTTGTTTTGTAACTTCCAATACTACCCAAGGGCAGTGCTGGGTGTTGTAGGGGCTCAGTATTCTTGATGCACCATTTGACCGGAGTGGCTATGAAAATGCAGAAGAGAACTATCATGCATCAGACTGCACACCCTGTTGTTTCATATGAACCTGTAGGTACAGGTGAAGGCTGACATTTTTGTCTTGTTTCAGTCAAGGAAGAGCAAAAGTTTAGAAAAGACAAAAAGAAGCCCTTCCTCCAAGAACACCAATTGTTTATCAAACTTGGCGGAGTGGCAGAGAAAAGACACTCATGGCATCAGGACTAGCAGGAGCAAAGGTAGACGGTGGGAGGTGTGGCAGGAGGCCACCTGGCCTTTGCAAGGGGCTCCTGGTGGTGGGAGAACTGGGTAGGGGGCAGTGCAGAGACTGGAGCAGGGGCTTTTGTGGAGGCCTCAGGGCCGCGGGACAGGGTGGCAGGCATAGATCAGGGGTGGGGAACCTTTTTTCTGCCAAGGGCCATTCGGATATTTATAACATCATTTGTAGGTCATACAAAATTATCAACTTAAAAATTAGCCTGCTATATTTGGTCAGCCATTTAATTAACTCACTCTTGATGCCTTGGCAGGGCCTGACCAAATGGTTTCGAGGGCCAGACATTCCTCACCCCTGGATAGATAGTGATGGAAAACTCTGGGGTGACCCTTATCATCTCTGTAGGTCCGCACACAGGGCCTCTGCTGGAGAACTTTGTGAGAACTAGGAGAAGGTGGCCCCTCTGGGCATCCCTTCCTCTAGGCCAGTGATCGGCAAACTGTGGCTTGCGAGCCACATGCAGCTCTTTGGCCCCTTGAGTGTGGCTCTTCCACAAAATACCACGTGCGGTGCGCACGCACAGTGTGATTGAAACTTTGTGGCCAATGTGCAGAAAGTCGAATTTTGGGGAAAGACCACCCTCAAGGGGCCCAAAGA
>NW_005871082.1:976273-981895 GCF_000147115.1 Myotis lucifugus
CATCCGACTGGAGACTCAGGAAGAGCTGATGTTGCCCTTCAAGTCCGAAGGTTGTCTGCTGGCAGAATTCCCTCTTGCTCCAGGAGGTCAGTTTTGGGTTCTATTCAGGCCTTCAACTGATTGGATGAGGCCCACCCACATTATGAAGGGCAATCTGCTTTTTTCAAAGTCCACGGATTTGCATGTAAATCACATCCAAAAACATCTTATAGAAACATCAGAATAATGTTTGACCAAATATCTGGGCACTGTGACCCAGCCAAGTCCGTACATAACATTAACCCTCATGGTTCCCCACACAGCCGTTGGTCAGGACTACACATTTGTATCCTTGGTCCTGCCTCCACGTGACATTCAGGCTTCATTCATATTGACCCTCTGAGGTGAGCTGGAACCAAATTGTTTGTTGCTTTATTGGCTTTGTGACCTTGGGGATGTTTCTTATCTTCTGTCTCAGTTTCCTCATCTGTAAGATTGGGATAATAACTGCACCTGCTGCAGGGGTTAAATAAGTTAATGGATGTGGAGCACATGGAGCATGCCTGGCACAGATCAGATCAAATGGTGAGCAAACATTAGCCATTATTTCTGTGTTATGTTGGATGCTTTTTCTGTGGGAGGAACTAAGGTTCTGAGAGACTATGAACGGTAGAGTTGGGTCTTTAACCAGGTTTTCTGATACCTGGTTCAGTTCTCTGTTCCAGATACTACTATTTTGTCAGAACCATCCTCCTTTTTTCTTCCCCTCCCTGATGGGTCCCCAGCATTCCATCCAGTGGCAGCTCCTTCCCTTCCACTGTTAGAAACCTCCATGGGCTTCCCTGGCTTCTGGACATCCGCTGCTTCCTTCCCATGATCCTCATCTTGGGGGGCTGCTGGCAGCTCCTCCAAGCAGTTTTGACATCTGTGGTTTCCAGAGGTCCATCAGCAGCACCTGCTTTGTGTTCTTGGTTCCCAGGGCTGACTCCATGGAGGAGGGGGTGGAGGAAGAGCCCTGGGTGCCAAGGGTCATGGTGGCTGTGTTATGTCAGGACCCACCCAGCCGTTCTCACTTGCAGGATGGCAGCTGCTCTCAGCTTCCCTTGTCCTGGAGGAGCTGGGGGTGGGGCATAAGCAGGGATGAACATGCCCTGGGTTGGACTAGGGCTAGGGAAGTGCTTAGGACAGAGGGGCCAATTCCACCCATGGGGCCTGTGGCTAGCAGAATGCTTTCCCTGCCCTGGTGACATGTGCCTCCAAGCTCTCACAGTCCTTTCTGCCTTCTTATTCACTCACAAATATCTATTGAGCCCTCCTCTGTGTCAGGCACTCTGCCAGTCCCCGGGGGTCCCTATTCTCCCACACTGGAAAGGGCCTGGTCCAGGCTGGCTCACCCCCCCACCCCCAAGGCTGCCCCACTGGCCTGGGCTGAGGACCTCCTCAAGGGCTTCAGCTGTCTGTGGATTTGCTTCCTTTCATCCTCAGCATCTTTGCTTGTTCTGGCACCTAGTTTCTATGTCTCCCTAGAGCAGTGAGGGCGAACCTATGACACGCGTGTCAGATGTGACATACGAACTCATTTTTTTTGGTTGATTTTTCTTTGTTAAATGGCATTTAAATATATAAAATAAATATCAAAAATATAAGTCTTTGTTTTACTATGGTTGCAAATATCAAAAAATTTCTATATGTGACACGGCACCAGAGTTAAGTTAGGGTTTTTCAAAATGCTGACACGCCGAGCTCAAAAGGTTCGCCATCACTGTTCTAGAGAGTCCCCGAAAAGGCTACCTTGGGAGTGTTTTGGGAACAGGAGGAGCCTCTGGCCACAAAGCTGTGTGGGAGGCCTGGGAATGAGGGAGAGAGATGACCCTCCCTCCTGACTTGGTCTCATCCGGCCTTCCCAGCAGTTCTCAATAAAAAATACATTTATATTAAAAACATAATGAAGAATAAAAAAACAACTTCTCCCCAGTAATGCCAAACATCAAAAGGAGATTTTAATCAATTACGAGAGAGCGATTTTGGTCATAAATGGTAATTTAAGGAGTGGAGATGGATGGCAGAAAGCATTAGTCACTGGAGGAGACTGAGGCCCGTGGCCACTGGTTCTTCCCCAGGCCCCCCTGGCCCAGCCCCACCCTGAGCGCTGCCCTCCCTCAGGCTCTGCACCCCCTGCCCTGCGGGGCTCCTGCTCCAGTCTCTGAGTGCCCTTCTGTCGGGTGCTCTGTGGCTTCTGGATGAATCTGCACAGCTCCAGGTGCATCTCCATCGTGCCTGCGGAATAGGCACCCAGAGAGTGACCTGGAGCTGCTCGCGCTTTCTTTGCAGCCTCGTGCCTTTTCCACTCGTCACTCAGCGCCACCCTGGCCGCACAGGACTTCACTCCATGAGCCTGCTTCCCTTCTTTGCTCATCAGACGCCTTCTCATCTTTAAAAAAATATATATTTATATTGATTTAGAAGAGGAAGGGAAAGGGAGAGAGAGATAGAAACAATGATGAGAGAGAATCATTGGTCAGCTGTCTCCTGCATGCCCCCTACTGGCCGCACGCCCTCACCGGGAATCGAACTGTGACCTCCTGGTTCATAGGTCATTGATCAACCACTGAGCCACATTGGCTGGATTCTTTCTCATCTTTTAAACTGCAGGTCTAACAACAACAACACATGCACACTCTGAATGCTTGCCAGGTGTCGGGCCCTGTTTACAAGTTCACATGAATCAGCTTCTCACTAAAACCCTCTGCAATAGGCACTATTCTCTTACAGATGGGAAACTGAGGGACCGTTTTTGGTAACTTTGTCTCTCCTGGCCCCTCATGATCCTAGGCAGGATTAATGGCTCTTTTGTGTCCAGGGCACTTCTGTCTCCTGCTGCAGCTCTCATGCACTGAGGTTGGTTGCTTCCTCATCTTGAATCTCTGGTGGGTCCTAGTGTGGGCTCTGCACGTGGTAGATGTTAATAAATGTGGATGAGTTGAATTGATGAGCTCCTTTGAGCTCCTGTCCCCGGCTAGCCTTCCCTGACCTCCTGGCCAAGCACTGGCCTTGACCCCCTGTGGTCCTCTTGCTTCCGCCTGGCTTTCTGATTCTCTCAATGCTCAATTTATGTTCTCAGGATGGCAGGTCTCCGCCCACTCATCCCGGGGTTCCCTCAGAGCACTGCACAGGGCCCGGCACGCAAGTTGCTCAGTAATAGATTGTTACTGATGCAGGACGTTGTGGTTTTATGAGCCTAAAGTCCTCGGAGCCAGGTCTGCCCAGGTCTTGGTTGCATCGTTCCTTGGGGCATTCTCATAGGAGCCTGTGGAGGGCCATGTGAGGGCATGACTGGGACTCTCTAAACTATGGGCTAAGGGCAAGGGCAGGGTCTGGCTTCCAGAAGGAGCGAAAGGATCATTTCTGAGGCAGTCTGGCATGAAGGGTATAAAATGGGCTTGGAGTCAGAGAGCCTCGCACCAAACCAAATGCTACCACATTCTAACTGTATTATTAGTTCTTTCTGAGCCATAGTTCCCTCCTTTCTAAACAGGCATGCTAATAGAACCTTCGCATTGATAGGACTGTGATGAGGTTGGAAAGGTGTAACTCATTGAAAGTGCAGTGCTTGGCGGATAGCAAATCCCAGACCTTCAGAGGACACGGGCCTGCCAACACCTCGATTCCAGACTTCCAGCCCCCAGAACCACGAGACAATGCATTTCTGTTGTTTGAAGCCACCCAGTGAGTGGCAATTTGTTAGAGCCACCGTGGGAAACACGTACAGATGTCCATTCTCAGATCAGCGTGAGGAGATGGGATCCCTCTCATGTAGTCCCCACAGTTAGTGTTGGGATGCGGTGGGAAGCAGCAAGGCCGAAAAAGGCAAAAAGATGGGTAAGGCGGAAAAACCATCCGTGTTCATGTCAGTGGATAATAATGTTACAGTTTCTGTTTATTTGGTGCTTGCTTGTAGTACACATTGCTGGATGTTTTGCAGATATTGTTTCTAACTCTTACAATCATTCTGCAGGGTTGGTAGATTTTACCTTCCCAGTTTTCCAAGTGAGGGAGTAGAGGCCTGAGAGGTTAAGTAACAGCCAACGTCACGCAGCTAAAAGAAACAGAACCGGTTTTGAGCTCTTTTGCCTAAGTCCCCACCCCGCCTGCCAGGCAGCTGCTAGCTGGGGCTGGTCTCTGGGGGGCAATAGCCTGGCTATAGGCAGTGGGCCTTGATGAGCAGGCTTTAGGGAGTCACCACAGGCTCCGGGTCTAAGAAGTAGTATTAAGTCAGATCAGCTAATCCTCTGAGCATGTGTGTATAAGCCCCCAAGACTGAAGAATAGACATTTTGGGCACAGTCAGCCAACAATGCAGGATGGATGGAGGGGCCCAAGGCAGGAGCCATGTGAGGAGCCTCTTGTTATCCATACCTGGCAGATGGAGCCTTTTTTAGCTGTCTCCTGAAGCTGGGCAGGGCCACTCTCCACCCCCCCACCCCGACACCCATCCCCCTGGAGCTCAGAGCAAGGGTCTCAGGCTGGACACAAACCAAAGGACAGATGGCACAGCACTGCTCTTGAAGGAGCTGCCCTGACCCCATGCCCTCGGGGACTGCGAGAGCGGCAGCAGGTCCTCATCTTCTCCTTGAATGGACTCGTGGCCTTCCTTTCCTTGGCGCAGGGAGAGGGGAGTGGGTCTCCTGCAGGCTGCTCGGGGCTGGGTTGGTGTGGGCAGGTGGATGTGACGGCAGTGGTTTCTGATGCTTCTCCGTGTGAGCCAGAGGGTTGTCTTTACTGGGGAGGGCTGGAGTAGGAGCGAGGATGGAAGGAGTCCCAGGCCTGCCCTGTTTCACAGTGAACGCGATTCCCAACCTTGACTGAGTGCTCACGGCGGGAGAAATGCTCATCCTAGTTGGGCTCTCCCAGAAGACGGTTCCAGACAAGGATTCCAGTGAAAGTGGTTTTGTGGGATGCTCAGGTGCTGCCAGGTGCTGCCAGGGGGGGAACTGGGAACGTGGTCCAGGGACAGGAAGGCTTAGAATGATCCCCCACCCAAGGGCCAAGGGAGAAGGTAGGGTGTTTATACACCAACCTCCTAACTCCTCAAGTAGCGTGTTCCTGAGGGCTGTTAATTCTGCAGCTACAGGTGCAAATACTGGGAATTGCGAGTCAGGCTGATGGAGCAGGAGGAAGGGCAAAGGGTTGTGCTCACTGGTGTTACTTTGCAGGCATCATCTCCCATGAACCTCACAGCTGCCCTGTGAGGGGAAGTCCTATTGTTCCCATTTTACAGAGGAGCAACCCAAGGCCAGAGAGGCTGAGTCCCATGCCTGAGGTCGCACAGATAGGACAAGGCAGAGTCAGGAGCAAAAGCCAGGCCGAGTCCAGAACCTGCGCTCCTGACCCCTGCGTTCCACTGCTCTCTGTAAGGAGCCCAGTGCTTTTCACTCTTGCAGCTTAGGGCCTCGCATTCCTGGTGGGAGGCAGAACAGGCAGATGGAGAACCCCAGCAGGTCAAGGAACTGAATATTTACTAAGTGTCCCTAGAACAAGTTAGATGTTTTCAAACACAAGGTCTCATTGAGGCCTCTTAACAGCTCAGCAAGGTAGGTATTCCTTTCCCCATTTTTTTCCAGATGTAGAAACAGACTCAGAGACA
>NW_005871082.1:981995-985248 GCF_000147115.1 Myotis lucifugus
TTCCCCTTTTCAGAGTAAACAGCTCGAACGTGAGTCATTATCAGGATCACACAGCAAGACAGTGCCTCAGCTGGGAACTGGACCTGAGTATTGTCTGACTACAGAGAAAAACATGCTTCAATCATAGAGGCCGCTTTACGGAGGGGAGGGGCCGGGTTCAGGGCCTCGGTGATGGGCCTGTGAGACCCAGCCTGCCTCTGAGGGCCATGTTCTTTCCTCTGACATCATACCAGTCTGCCACCCCCCTTATGCCTGGGGCTGCCCCTGGCCCTGTGTTGCCTAAGAGCCAATGAGATGATGGTCAAGGAGGTGCTCTTAGAAGTGTGGGTTGCTGGGCTCTCTTCCATCCACCTCTGGGGAAGGTGCTGCCCCTGTGGGCGCAGGCTGGGCTGGTGAAGAGAGAGAGGGTGGTCCGCTCTCCTGCGTAGCTTCTTATCGCTGCGCCCTTCTCCAGGAGGAGCCCCTCTATCCGCTGCCCCCACTCGCTATCTCCCTGACGCAGCAGGGGGAGGCAGGCCCTCCACGTCGGCCTGATTTATGTTCATCGTTGAAACAATAATGTTTAATCTGGAAAGGGCTAATCAATTTTTTATGCTGATTATGAATAGGCCAGCTGTGCCTGCTTCTTTATTCATGGAGCTTCGGGAACAAGACGACATCCCAGGCCAGGCTTCCCTGGTGATTTCTGCCGCGGGAGGCCCTGTATCCAGGAGAGCCCCTCAGTGGCCTGGCCTGTGCCACTCTGGAGGTGACTCCCGGTGTGTGTACATGTGTGTGAGCATGTGTTTGTCACTAGGGAGGGTAAGCCGATGCCAGGTGAGTGTGCATGTATGGGTGCACACGTGTATAGAGGAAAGTTGGGCTGGGCTGGGGCGCAGTTGGGGAGTGTGGTATGGAAGGTAAGAGTTATAGGGTCATAGTTAGGAGGGCTGTCAGGGGTCATGTACCCCAACACCCTCCTGTTACATGTGAGGAATTAAGACCCAAAGAGGCTGGTTGGTGGCAGAGGTGGGACCAGCACCCCGTCCCCTTACTCAGAGTAGTATGAATGGGGTGAGAGAGTCTGAGGAAGGTACTGGGTGGGCTGCCGTACTCATGACACCCTCTGACATCTCCGAGGAGCTTGCATTAGGGCTATAGACAACAAGAGGTCAACATCAGGTGAGAGAAAGTCATCTGAGGTTTGGGCGATAGCTTTTGGGAATCCACAAGTAGGGTTGCAAGGGGAGGAGTTAGGGCTTCCTGGAGGAGGGGAGACCCGAGCAGGGTGCGAGGGCTGTGGACAGGGGAAGCAGCAGAAGGGCATAGAGAAGGCATTCTGGGCAGGTGTAGTGCCTGAGCTGAGAGGTGGAGGCAGGCTGAGGATGTCATCGCTGGCAGGCGGCACCTCAGGGAGGTGTCTGAACTTGAGGGGGACCAGAGGGGCCTGTGCCTCCTGGGCCTGGAGCTGGAAGCATGGAGCCTTATGCCCAGGTGGGGGCAGATGCTCGGCTGGGAGCACAGCTTGGCTGTCCTGCAGGCAAGGGCTCCTGTGTGTCTGGGCCTCCGCAGCCTTTCTCCCTTTGGGACCTCACCAATCACTTGTTGATTCATGTGTTGACTCAGCAGATGTTTACCGAGCTTCTGTTGTGCGGCCCTGGGTGTTACGGAGGTGGCCAGGCTGCCCTCAGGGTGCTTATGATCTAGTTGTAGGGGATGGCAGATGTTGCACAAGCCATCAGAACAAGGAAAATTTAATGATGCTTGTGATAAATGCCATGGGGAAAAGTATAGGGTGCTCTGAGTTTGGGGCAGCCCGAGTGGCCCTTCTGAGGAAGTGGTGGTTAAGCTGAGACCAGGGGATAGTTAGGGGAGGGGAGGGTGGGGCAGAGCAAAGAGAGAATGTGGAGGCCTCGGGGTGGGACAGAAAGGGGGTGGTGGTGGCAGGGCAGAGAGACACTGAAAGATGAGGCGTACCGGGCATGTTCAGGAGATCTAGGTTGCAGCCACTGATAGGTTGCACGCAGAGAACGGCGTGTCCAGGCTGCAATGGCTTATACAAGGAATGGGTGGAACCAGGAGACCAATGACCAGGCTTTGTGGTCCTCCAGGCAAGAGGTGATGGTAGCTCAGGTGAGGAGTGGACATATGTATTTTGGAGACTAAGGTCAAAGACGAATTAAATGGGGAGGGGCTGAGGGAGAAGGAGGTGCCATGATCAACTCCCAGGCTTCTGGCATGAACAGTGGGGGACAACCTCAGAAATGACCACAGCACTAAGGGGAAGTGGGGGCAAGTGTGCTAACAGGTTATCCTGCTAGCAGTTTGGGGAAGGATTTTTTTATAGGGCTGTGGTTTGCACAGTAGGACGGGTGGGTTGGTGGTCACAGAAGGTTGGATAGCCACGTGGGACAGAGCAATTTGGGGTTCAACAGTGATAGGCTGGAGCCCCATTGGGTTCCTGGCTTCTGGTTATTTAAAAAAGTCATCAGGAATGAGTGTGTGTGTGTGTGTGTGTGTGTGTGTGTGTGTGTGTGTCCATGTCCCTGTAACTGGCTTTGGAGAAGGAGGACTGTTGCTTTAACAGCTGGGGCAGCTCCTTCGAGTCACCTGTGTCACCATCTCTGTGATAAGAAATCCCTCATGGGCCACCCTGCTCTTCTTTGGTGTGTGAACTGAGACTGGTGGTTCTGTGTGTAGTTTAAGAGGACACTGGGCTCCTGGGGAAGAGACACTGGGGGAAGGTTATTACAGTCAAGCAGGTTTTCGGATTTGACCTGGGGGCTGGGAAGGAACGCTGTGTAGAGGCAGCCAGGGGAACAAAGGGCCTCTTACCGTGGGAGGGGAAACGGGGACCTGGCACAGCAGAATGGAAGCCTGGATATACTTTCCTGGTGCCACATCTTGGGGTTCACACTTGTCCTGTGTTCCCCACGCGGCTTGTGCGTCCCTTGTCTTGTTCCTCAGTTTTGTAGTCTCACCACTGCCCTGGGAAGTACAGCAAAAGCATAAAAACAGACATATACTAAGAGTGTTACACTAATGCTCTACAGGGGTCAGCCACCGTTTCCTGTAAAGGGCCTATAATAGGTTCCTATTGCTGCTGTTACAAATTACCACAAATTTAGTGCCTTAAAAAAATACACATTTGTTATCTTCCCATTTTGTGGGTCAGAAGTTCAAAAATTCAGGTGTTGGCTGGGCAGCACTCCTTCTAGAGCAGTAGTTCTCAACCTTGGCTGCACATTAGAATCACCTGGGAATCTTTTTAAAA
>NW_005871082.1:985443-992075 GCF_000147115.1 Myotis lucifugus
GATTCCCAGGTGATTCTAATGTGTAGCCACGGTTGGGAACCACTGGTCTAGAGGCTCTAGGGAAGAATCTCTGTCCTGGTCTTTTCTAGCTTCTAGAGCAGCGGTTCTCAACCTGTGGGTCGCGACCCCTTTGGCGGTCGAACGACCCTTCCACAGGGGTCGCCTGAGACCATCCTGCATATCAGATATTTACATTACGATTCATAACAGTAGCAACATTACAGTTACGAAGTAGCAACGAAAATAATTTTATGGTTGGGTCACAACATGAGGAACTGTATTTAAAGGGCCAGAAGGTTGAGAACCACTGTTCTAGAGGTTGCCTCCGTTCCTTAGTTGTGACCCCTCCTTCATCATCAAAGCCAGTAGTGTAATCTTTAAAGCTCTCTCTCTCTGTCCCACACTCTCTCTCTTTCTTGCTTCCTCCCTCCCTCCCTCTTCCTCTCTTTCTCTGTCTCTCTCTCCCTCTCCCCCCTTTTCGTCCCTCCCTCTCTCCCTTTCACTTCTGCTTCCTTCCTCATATCTCTGCTCTGACCTTCCTGCCTCCGTTTGATAAGGTCCCTGTGATTACGTTGGGCCCACATGCTAATCCAGGGTTCTCTCTCCATTTCCAGAGCCTTCCCTTAATCACACCTTTGGGGTTAAGGACATGGACATCGTTGAGGGGGGCGTTTTTCTGCCTCCCACAGGGCCAGATAGTCAGTATTTTAGGTTTTGCAGACCACACACTCTGTCACAACTCCTGAACCCTGCCACTGCAGGATGAGAGCAGGCATAGACCACGGGTGATGAATGAGCGTGCTGTATCCCAATAAAACTTGTTTCATGGACAGGGAAACTGCATTTCATATAATTTCACATGTCACAAAATGCTATTCTTTTGATTGTTTTAAACACTTAAAAATGTGAAAAGCATTCTTAGCTCTTGGGCTGTACAAAAATAGGTGGTGGTCTGGATTTGGTCCCCAGGCTATGGTGGGCTGCCCTCTGCTCTAGATGCTTAATGTCCTTAAACATTTGCAAGACCCCTACCAGAGGGGTGTAGTTATTAGAGAAGTAGTTTGCCACATGCTGGACGTTGGCAGGTGGAGCCGCTGGTGGTGGAGTTGGTGTTCTTAACCACTGCTCCTCTTTGCTGGTCAAGCCAGTAGTGTGGGCTGCTTTCCCCCAAATGTGGGCATTATCTTCCCAGTAGAGCCAGGAAGTCTGGGCTTACCTCCCTTTAAAATCCCTAGACCCTTGCCAGGCCAGTGTGGCTCAGGGGTTGAGTGTTGACCTATGAACCAGGAGGTCATGGGTTGATTCCTGGTCAGGGCACATGCCCCGGGTAGCGGGCTCGATCTCCAGTGGGGGGCCTGTAGGAGGCAGCCGATCAGTGATTCTCATCATTGATGTTTCTCTCTCCTCTCTGAAATCAATAAAAAAATATATAAAAAAATCTTTGGGCCCTGCTGTTATCACTTGCAAAGTGCACCTGGAAAACTTCTTACTGTGAGAAACCTGTACAGGTGTTCTCAGAAAGACTGTGGGCTTTGGTACTCTGAACTCTCTCGTGTGGGGCTCTGAAGAACGGGAACATAGCCTAGGCTCATTTGCTGTGTGGTATCTTGCTATCTTCTCAGGACATAAGGGAAGTCTGTCCGGATGGCAAAGGATGCTTCTGCTTTATTGCCTCTCTACCTATGTTTTTGAGTGTAGGGACGTCTGCAGGTTGTTGCAAAAAGGCCTTTGGGGTTTTGTGACTGGGTGAGCTTATCAGCTTTGAGAATTCCTGGGCCTCACCAGAAATGGCTGTGAGCCTCTGTGGCTGGGCTCTCCTGGGGGAGACCTGGAGAGCCATCCTGGAATCTGGGTTGGGAGTTGCTGGACATCTTCTTTCTGATTCTTTCCTGTTGCCCTATCTTATTCCTTTCATTTATACTTCATGTGAGCTGTTCCCTCTGCTTGGACGGCGTGTCCTTGATTTCTGCAGCGAGGTAACTGACTCCTCGCCCTTCAGATCTCAGCTCTTTGACACCTCCTCAGGGAAGTCCTCCCTGCCCAGGTTTAATCCTCTGAACACAGGTTCTTCAGAGTACCGGCTACCTCTCTGTTCATAGCATTTATCAGAGTTGGCCATTTTACGTTTGTCTGTGTTACTTGATTAATTCCTGTCTCCTCACTGGACTTCATGTTCCAGTAGTGACCCCAGAGGGTGGTGGCTGTACTCAATTTGGACTTGCTCCCCATTGAGCCCCAGGAGACTAGCACAGTGCCTGGCACATATTAGCAACTCAATACACACTTGACAGATGAATAAACAAATGACCTTTAGCAAATATGTTCCTCTCTCTAAAATGGGGGCAGTTTTATCTCTTCTACCTAACTTCAAAAGAAAGTTGAGAATCACATAAGAGCCCTCTAAGGGCAACAAACATGTATCTGTAAGGAATTACCCATGGTTGACCATTCAGGCTCTGCAGAGCAAAGGTATCCTGACATCCCTCATATCAACCCAAACTCAAGTTCAAGGAGAGGTGGTAGGTCCTCATGGGAGCACGCTTACAGGGAGGGTATAGGGCTAGCCTGCCCCATTCTGCCCCAGGTCTGAGTCCTAGCACCAACTGTCTCTCAGCCCTGGCATGGTCTGTGAACTTGACCTCTAGGCCTTCATGGCTCCAAGTACGGCTCATGACCTCTGTACTCTGATCACCCAGGGGATATCTGCTTGGGCTGCCCTGGCTGTGGGGTTACCCAGCTTCACACTGCACTGTCTGGGGTCTTTGGTTGCTTCTACCCCAGAGATCTCTGTCACAGGCAGAGACATAGTCAACGTCACCCTGTGAGATTGCACAAGTTATTAAGATGAGGAACGTTGAAAGATTAGATTTATGACAGCCAACGGTGGATTATGAAGAATAATTTATCAAATGTCAGTGCCCGCAGCATACAATTTACAGAAGGTTTGCTTAAGCTGAGCACTGCCCCCACCCCCATCTCTAATGAATGACAGATCTAATGGATGGCTTCCCAGGCTGGCCAGCCACACAGGGTGTTTATCTGCTTTTTATTAATCATTATTATCACAACATTTCCATAGAGTCCCTCCAACCACAGCTGTCGACATGCCCAGCACCAGGGAGGCTCCTTCGGCCACCTTGAAGGAACGGCAGCCACGTCTGGGATCAGCTGGAAGGTCCAAGTTCCCTCGCCAAGAATAGGTTAGGGAAAGTGGAACCTCACCTCCATTTGTTAATTATGTGTTAGGATGCAATGCTGAGCAAAAATGGAAGCCTGCAGTCTAGAAGGGAAGAGGGAGATTAAGCAAATACAAGCTGAGGCAAAAGTGCAGCTCTTGAGGACACGTGAACTCTGGGAATGTACACAGGGAGGCTTCCTTGAGGAGGTGACAGTTGAGCTGTGATTTGAAGGATGAGTAGGAGTTACCTGAATGAGGAGGAGGGAGGGGAACCTTCTGGGCAGAGGGGACAGCATGTGCAAAGGTCCTGCAGCAGGTAGGGAGGGAGTGTGCTGGTGGTAGGAAGAGGCAGAGAGAGCTGGGGTCAAAGGGGAGAGATGGGGCAGGAGAGGTGGGCAGGGTCAGATCCTGTAAAGGATTTTGGCCCCTGGGAAGCTGGTGAAGTGGTTTAAGCAGAGAGAAGTGACATAATCAGCTTATGTTTGGAAAACTCACCTTAGCTGTATGTGGAGGCTGGGTCAGAGGGGGAAGGAATGCAGGTGGGTGGGTCAGTCAGGAGGCCGGTACAGCCTCTGGCTCAATGAGGGTGGTCACTGACAGGGCAGAACCAGGGGCCTAGAATTGCTGGCTGTGCAGAGCTCTTGTCATTGTACCGCTCTGCTCTCTTCCTGGGGGTGTCAGATGGGGCACCACTACTCCCGCTAGTTATTAGGGTCTTCTATAGGCTGAACTCCAGAAACTTTATGTATGTTGTTTCATACAACAACTCAGTGAGGTTGGTATTAAAACTCCCATTTTACAGAAGAGAAAGCTGAGGTCCAGAGAGGTTATATAACTGCTGGAGCTGGTACACATTGAAGCCAGAATTTCAGCCTGGACATTTGATGAAGAGCTTGCATTGGAGTCATTGTGCCTTACTGCCTCTCAGGCCCCTTCTCTTGGCCAGCTGGTGGGCCCACAGCCAACTGAGGGTATGGCTGGTCCCGGCTTCTTGGTTCTTCTTTTGTCAGCTTCTCGTGGAAGGAGAGAAGCTCGTCTGTCCTGTGATGCCCTGGGCAGAGCCAGGTGGCCAATTAGGTCCTGTACCTGGAGGCTCTTTAGCCAATTGGTAAAAGTTGAGCATTACGCCACTCTCCGTGTTAGATAGGAACACTGGTGATTTCTGGGGTTCACCCTTGTCAAAAAGGCTTCAGGTTCTGCCATTGTCACTTCATTCTTTCTTCCCAGCTTGGCAGTAGCAATACCTCTTAGCTCTGCAGAACCAACAGTTCGATTTTTCTGAACCTCAAAAAGAACACAGATTCCATGGAAGATAGGGTGTACATGTTCTCGAGCTGTTTATGTTGTTATTTTTATTGTGGGAAGCTGGGGATAGGAGTACTCCCACCCTGAGACAGGGCAGTTGTGGAGCGAGGCGGGGGGTGGGGAGGGAGAGACACTTGGGTGCCTGTCCTCTTCCGGGAACCCCCAGGGCCTACATGGAGGTCCCCTCTTACCTGGCCAGAGAGCCCCTTTGGGGTTGGGTGAAGCAGCCCTGGGCAGGGGCACTGTCTCTAGCAGGCCTTGCTGAAATGCAGGTGTGTTTTTCAGAAGCCTTTACCTTCTGTTGGACTGAGGTCTCCTCATGGCCAGAGACTGTGTCTGTTTTGTTGGCCTACGTACCAGCATGGTTTCTGGCATGTGATATTTTCTAGCCTGCAGTAAATATAGGGTGGGCCAAAGTGGGTTAACAGTTGTTTGTATGGAAAAGATACAATAATTAATAAATAACAATACAAGAATAAACCCTGTTTCACATATTCACAACTGTAAAGCTACTTTTGTCCCACCCTGTGTTTGTTGACTGGCTGAAGCTAAGGAATGGCACATTGGTTTCATTTTATACATTCACTCTAGTCCAGGGATCCTCAAACTACGGCCCGCCAAAAACATTTATCCGGCCCACTGGGTGTTTTTGCCACCGCTGCCTGTTGCTTAGCAGCCAACTAGTTTTTTTTTAAACTATAGTCCGGCCCTCCAATGGTCTGAGGGACAGTGAACTGGCCCCCTGTTTAAAAAGTTTGAGGACCCCTGCTCTAGTCATTCGATGGTGGCTGCTGGAGCATTATGTTGAGAGAGATTCTGAGGCATCTCTGGGCGAAGCAGAAAGGAATGCTGCGATTGTGAGGTCTGGCATGGGTATGTTTGAGCTATTGGTGTATTAATGAGCTATTGCTGCATAACAAATGACCCCAAAACTTAGCATCTTAAACAACAAACTTTTGACTTCTTAGTTTGCGTGGGTCAGGAATTTGGGAGTGGCTCCCTAGAAGGTTCTGGCTCAGAGTCTCTCATGAGGGTGCAGTGAGGGTGTTGGCTGAGGCGGTGTCATCTGAAGGCCTGGGTGGGGAAGGAGGAGCTGCTACCAAGGTGGCTCACTGTTGGCAGGCGGCCTTGATTCCTGACCACCTGGACTCTCCACAGGCTGCCTCAGTGTCCTCCTGACAGGGCAGCTGGCTTCCCCGGGAGCAGGCGATCTGAGAGAGAGAGCAAGGAGGATGCCATGATGACCGTCTCAGAAGTCAGACACTGTCACTTCCTCCAGATGCTGTTGGTTAGGAGTGTGCCATGAAGTCTCGCTCACTCTCAAGACATGGGAAATAGTCTCCACCGCTCAAAAATAGGAGTTTTAAAAATGTATGAACATATTTTAAAACCACTAGAGGGGGAATGAGGGTGCATGTGCCACCCATTTGCTATTACTCTCAGGTGTTATCTTGAAAAGTACAGGAATGACCCTGCACAGGTGGGATATAAGCTAGGCATGTTTAAGGGGTAGAAGAAGGAATTGCAGCAAAATGGATTATCAGCCCCTAGGGTGACTGAGAGGTAGGGGTGCGTGGGGCAGGTCCCTGGGAAAAGATTCTGAGAGGAGATGATGTGTTTCAAGCAGAGGCAGGTCAGAGGTGGTTTTCCGCCTAAGGCAGATGGCAGTACTTTACAGAATCCTAGCTGGCTGGAGCTATCTTGTCTGCCTCAGTTGGGGGAGGGGCATTGGGTGGAGAAGGTTCACTCCAGCCACTCTTTTAGCTCAGGGATTGAAGCCCCGTCAGCCTGTGGTAGATGGCTGCAGCCATGTGTGAGGTGGGCCATTTCAGGACCTGGAAAGCCAGATGTTCTTTACTGCTGATGCCATGGTAACCTACTTCAGGTGCCCTGGGCAGTCTCCCCAGCTCCTGAGTGGGAGCGGCCTGGCCTTGGCATCTAGGCCTGGACCTGCGTGCTTTGAGTAGGCCCCTGTCTTCATCTGCAGCCAGCCAGCTCAGGGTTTGTTAGACATGCTAGCATTACCTTACAGCGATGTGGTTTCTGAACCCAGAGTAGGTGTGATGTGAATGAGTATGAGGACAACAGGATGGAATAGGTGAAATTGGGCCATCTTGGAAAAATCCAGGACAGCTCCCATTTTGTAACT
>NW_005871082.1:992393-1022922 GCF_000147115.1 Myotis lucifugus
CCCGGGCCCCCGGGTAGAGGGCGCCGCCTAATGTCGGTCCCTTGAGCCCCAGTCTTATGTGTCTCAGAGAGATGACAAATTTGTTCCCTCCCCCTCCCCATCTTTTTCTGTCTTTTAAAAAAAAAAAAACCACCCCTAAGCCTCCCCCCCCCCACCCCTTAAAAAAAACAGCCATACAAACCTAGAGAAATTTTTTTCCGTTTTTAGCCAAAGAACATCGATATATTTGAATCAGGGGCCGACAGTATTTAAAAACCCCATAACTGGTCTTTTTAAAAGGCAGTTGTTTTTCTTAATGGATTTTCCCGCCAGACCCAGAGGAAAAGAAAAAAAGGTGTGTGTGTGTGTGTGTGTGTGTGTGTGTGTGTGTGTTTGGTGGGGGGGGGGCGGGGGGGGCGGGGGGGGGCGGCGAGAAAGCCTTAGAAGGGGAGAGAGGTTTCTGCACTGACTGGAGGCAGCCGAGGCCCATCTTGAATCTAATTGCTGCCCATGCCGCAGTTTGTTTCTGCTAATGGTTTTCTGCTGAAAGGGCTGGGGGACCAGGCCTGATTGGAGGGGGGTTGTATTTGTTTCAGCTGCGTGGGGGTGTAATTCTGCTTTCAGGACAGGGTCTGTTTTTCCTTCCTATCTATCAGCTTAAAGTACTTCCACTGAACACTTTGAATCAAGGTTCCATTTAGAGATACTTTATTCATATTTAATTATAGGCTGTAGCACCAATCTTTAATTACCTTTATTATAAGCCAGCTAGGAACATCCACTAGCAATCAGTTATTGTGTGTGTGTGTGTGTGTGTGTGTGTGTAAGCATAGGAGGGTATGGGTGTGTGGCTTGCTCTCTGATAGAGGGAATAGATGGCTGCAGGGGCACTGGGAGGTGGTGGGCAGGCTGGGGTGGGGTGGGGTACCTGCCTGACAGGCTCCCTGTGCCAACTGAGTGGTGCACCCTCACTTCCCATGCCTGTCTTTGCTTCCACTGGTCAGGTTGGGAATTTGGACAAGTCCTCAGAGCTGGGCCTTGTTCACGGTGCTGAGTTGACAGTTGGGTTTGGGTGGTATCTCAGGACCCCTTCCATCCCCTGGTGGGAGCAGGGAATTATGGGAGGCCCCTTCCCATCCCCTCTGGATAGGGTGGACCAGGCTTCCTCTTACCCTGGAGATTGGGATGCTTGCTTCAGCCCTTTCCTTTCTCCACCTCCCCTTGGAGTGCTCTTGGCAGCTGATTTTGCACACAGCCCTAGCGATGCAATGACTCTGCAATGTCCCTGCAATGACACTGATTTGAAGACTGGTTGTCCGTCTCAGCGAATGAGCCAGTGTTCCCAGGGAGTGAGGTCAGGTCACTCCCAAGTCTCTTTGCAGTGGGGAGATTGGGCTGTTCCATCTGCCTGGGAGGTGAGGGTCCTCGTTCACAGCTCTGCTCCTGAAAGTGTTCTTGGTGCTCCTTCAGGAACTCCAGAGAGTTCCCAAAGGAACTAATGGTGATCTCATTATGTATCGGCTGGGAACGTTGCTGAAGTTCTCCTCTTCTATTCCTGGATCCCTGTCCCAGCAAGAGAATGGAGAGAGGAGGGAACTCACACTTACTGAGCCTCTTGGGGATGCCTGGCACCATGCCTGTGTTTCTTCAATTCATCCCAGCTGAGGCTGAGAACACACTGTATCAGTCAGAGCCCATTCTGCTGTGTGTGACAGAAAACAACTCAAACTGAATTAAGCCAAAAAAAAAAAAAAGGTATTATAGGGTGGACATTCAGGCATGGCTAGATCAAGGGGCTCAACCATTGTGATTAGGATTTACTCTTTCTGTCTCTTGGCTTTGCTTTCCTCTTTGTTGCTACTGTATGACCCTAGGCATCTCTAGGCTTCAAGTTTAATTTTAGCAGAAACAAAGAATCCCTTCTCCTACAGTTCAAACAAAAGTAAAACGGTTGAGTCTGATTGGACCAGTTGGGTCATGTGTCTATCTCAGAACCAATCATCGTTGTCCAGAGTATTCAGGGTTCTGATTGGCCAGGCTCACCTTGGAGTAACAGGTAGAGTCCACCTAGGTAAACCTTACACTTGACATGTGCTTTTCCATTTGAGGCCTTTGGATTAGTAGGAGTGTGGGATCTGGAAGACCCAGCCTTTTCAAAGGGAGGAAAGAGTTCATCCAGTTCTTCTCCAATGGAGAGAATAGTGGATTCAGTCCTTCAACAAATCTTTGTCACCGATTAGTTCCAGCCCCATTCTAGGTGCAGGGAATTGAACAAAATAGACAAAAGTCTCTGCCCACTGGGAGCTGATATTCTAATGAGGTATATATGGATGGTGGTCCTTGCATTGTTTTAATCCAAGGTCCAGGATAAAGGGTCTTGTGCAGAGAGATTCAAGGTGATTCTGGGGGTGGATGATGTGGGAAGAATATGGCCCTCAGGGAGCCGAGAACTCACAAAGGAGGGAAAAAGATGGGTGCATGGTTGGGGCAGAAAAGGGAAGTGGGCACTGGGAGGGGTACAGATTAAAACCCAATGAGGAAGGAGGGGGCAGGGAAGCTAATCCATACCATCTCGTGACAGTGAAGTGTAGGCCCCTCCCAATTTGCCTGGACCTTTGGCCTCCACAGGATGTTGATAAATGGGATGGAGTTTAGTGAAAGCTAAAAGATGATGACAGGGCTGGAGGGAGTGATTTATGAGACAAGATTAGCAAAGTGATGGTGCAGCCTAGCAAACGGGATGGGATGGTGGCTGTGGGTCATCTAACTTCTGAAGTCCAAGGAGGGGAGAGGTGCTGAGGGGCTGGGTGTTTGCTGCAGAAGGGGACAGAGGGAGGTGGGGGCACAGTCTGCCAACCTGGATGTGTGAGAAGGAGGGGAGGTGTGTGACTATCCACATACACATTTGGATAGCTGTGTGTGTGAATGTCTTAACTTTCCGGCATTGTGAGGCTACCTAGGGACTTCAAGAAACAGAGGGGATGAGTATTTCAGCCTTGGCTGATCTTGCAAAAGGTTTTTAGGGACCTCCTTCCCATCTGGTAGGATATTTATATCTGGATCATGTAGGTGTGACCACTCAAGTCAGAAAGACTTTTTCCTTCAGGAAAATTGGTATGGCATTTCTTTTTCTTTTCTTTTTTAAAAAATGTGTTTATTGATTTCAGGGAGAGGAAGGGAGAGGAAGAGAGAGATAGAAACATCAGTGAGAGAGAATCATTGATCGGCTGCCTCCTGTAAGCCCCCTACTGGGGATCAAGCCCATAATCCAGGCATGAACCCTGACTGGGAATAGAACCGTGACCTCCAAGTTCATGAGTTGATGCTCAACCACTGAGTCACGCCGGCTGGGCGGTATGGCATTTCTAATCAGAAAAGAGGGAAGGCAGATAGGAAGAGAAGATGGAAGAATAAGGGTATATGTTCCATTTCATAGAGAAAGTGAGGCACAGAAAGGGCAGGGGATCCGCCCAAGGCGACCTTTGGGTGGCACTGCAGGTGGAGACCAAGTGCAAGGCTCGGGCCTGCAACCCTGGGATCTCTGCCAGGTGTCTGGGCTGAGAATGGGCTTGGGGACCCATGTTGAGGCTGCTGCTCAGTAGGAATACGAGGTGGTTGTGGGGTGTGCAGTCTCCAGCCAGGGTTCCTTGAACTCTCCAGGTTGGCGTGGTGGGAAATCTTCCATCTGACCCCTGTCTTGGGCTGCCCTGGGCCCAGATTCTGTTAACTTTTGATTATATCCCTATGTGAGAGCCTTGGAGGCACCGTGGTAGGTAATTAAATGGGTGGATTATGCACATTTCGGAACATTCTAGATCAGCAGTTGCCAACTTTCCGGACTTCATGGACCACTGGTTGCGACCGCTGTTCTAGATAGCACTTCTTTGGCCTTAAATGCAAGTGCTCAGGGAACCTTTGCATATGTGTGAGACCGTATTCTCCAGTGTGTTTTCTGTCTCCCTCCCTCCATATGCCTGGTGTGAATCTCTGGCAGCAGAAGCTAGGCTGGCATACAGCTGACAGAGCAGAAAATCTGTGGTGGGGGCATCAGGCAGCACAGCTCTGGCCTGTCCTCCTGGCCCCTCTCACTGAATTCAGTCATCTTAATGGTTCCATCCTCTCTCTACTCTTGACAGATCCATGATTTGTTTGTGAGCTTTGATGACACCCCTATGGGGGCTGCCTCCCTGGCCCAGGTCCATAAGGCAGTGCTGCATGACGGGCGGACGGTGGCTGTGAAGGTCCAGCACCCTAAGGTGCAGGTGCAGAGCTCGAAGGACATTCTCCTGATGGAGGTGAGAACCTTCCCTTTCACCTGCCTTCTTCCTCATTCTGCGATCCAGGCAGTACCAGGGAAACTGGCTCCAGGCTGGTGGGTAGGAATGGCCCTTTGAGCAGCAGTGGCAGAGAGGAGGTAGCATGACAGTGCTGTGACTATGTGATTGGTCACATAGGGCTGGATTGGTCAGTTCATTCTGATTTGTTCCTGGGAATGGCATGTGGGTGGTCTCAGAACACTGAACAGCCACTGGGGCCAATGGGACTTTAGGAGGATGGCATAGAAATGAGATGAACTAGAGGTGATTTCCTTGGGGGTGGAAACATTACATCTTAATTTGTTAAATTATAATGAAAGAGAGCATGTGGCCAGCCAAGGGATATAAAAATGACGGGAGAGCATGTGGTGCCAGCTGGGTGGCTTGACGGGAACTGGAGGACCCACTTCAAGGTGGCCCACTCATGTGGTTGGCAAATGGGTGCTGGCTGTCAGCGGGGGGCTCAGCCAGGGCTATGGGCCACGGCCACAGGTCCTCTCCAGGTCATCTCTCCACAGTGGCTTGGGCTTCCCCACAGCATGGCCGCCGGGTTCTCGGAGTGAGTGAAGTGCTGCCTGAGAGAATAAGGCTGAAAGTCCATCCTAGTTTTATGACCTCGCCTTGGCCGTCATGCAGGCTGCTTCCTCCTCACTCTATTGGTAACAGCAGGAGTCACGGAGGCCCCCTTTGAGAAAGGGGTGGGAAATAGACTTACTTCTGGATGGGGCTTGGCGTGGCTCTAGAGCAGCAGTTCTCAACCTGTGGGTTGCGACCCCTTTGGCGGTCGAACGACCCTTTCACAGGGGTCGCCTAAGACCATCCTGCATATCATATATTTACATTACGATTCATAACAGTAGCAACATTACAGTTATGAAGTAGCAATGAAAATAATTTTATGGTTGGGTCACAACATGAGGAACTGTATTTAAAGGGCCAGAAGGTTGAGAACCACTGAGCTAGAGCATTAGAGTGGGAGATATCGTTGCAGCCATTTTGGAAAATATAGCCTGCCAGAATTACCCACTGTCATCAAAGGGGAGATGAATGAGTGGCTCTCTAAGAAGGGCATAGTAGATTTGGTGTTTTGGAGTGCTTGGGAAGAGCAAGGAGAGTGGGGTGAGTGGGTGAAGGAGGATTGAGGCCCAGGGAATGGGGCAAGTTAACGTAGATTACTCTTCTCACGTTGTGCCATAGGTGTTGGGGGAGTGAGAATGGAGGTCAGTGCAGAGCCAGGATTAGAGGTCGGCCAGGCAGCCGTGGGGCTGGCAGCAGCAGAGAGAGGAATTGAAGGTTCAGGAGAGCAGATCACTCATAGGTCTGGTCCAGCAGGAGACTCGGGGGACGGGCTGCAAGGGTGCAGGTGAAACCAGCAGCCTTTGTTTGGAGGCTGGAGAAAAGTGGTCGGGCTGGGTAAAGACAGGTGTGTGGGGCAGAGGGGAAGATGGGGGAAGGTGGGCAGCTAAGTTGTACCAGCCTGATAGCCTCTATTTTTTCTCTGAGGTAGGAGGCAAGACCATCTGCTGAGAAAGGGGGTAGGAGGTGGCTTTGGAGGCTCCAGTAGGGGCGAAGGTTTGAAATAGTTGCTGTGTACATTGGAAGAGAGCAGGATTGCCGAGTGGCCCTGGGAATCGCCTCTGGAAACCTAGGTTTTCTGGAACACCTGTCAGTGGCTATGGAATGGCCATTGCTGGGAGGGACCAGGAGTCTTGGAGGATCCCCGGCCATCCTGAGACCCAGCAGCTGCTCCTGCGTCAGGTGGGAACCAGCCTCTGGCCAGCCATGTTGTCAGGAGGACAGCTGACACTGTTTTCTCTGCTCAGAGCCTCACTGGCTCCCTAAGTAATGGTGGCCGTAGGGTCAATCACAATAATAGCAGAGATAAAGATTTGGCATCTTTTGGAGATAAGCATCAGATGCTTTTCTCGGGAAGAGCAGCCTAATGGCCATGTGCAGAATACAAAGTGGCTCCTTCACACGGCTGAGGCCATGCTGGGGCTGGGATCACAGGCAGATCAGAGTCCAGTACTCACAGCCTTCAGCAGAGAGGCTGGAACCGAGGCCTGAGGTCACCTCCTCTGAGGGCCATCAGCATTCCCAACAGTACCAGGTGGCACTGCCTTCTCACCGGACACATCTCTGGTGGAAATACTCTACCTGGGTCACCCTGCTCTGCTGTAAAGCTAAGAAGAGCCTGACTGGAAAGCTCATTTTATTTTATATTTGAAATTCGTGTATTTTTTTCTGAGTCTCTAGACCTAAAGTGGGGCCTTGGTTTTAGGAACGACAAGCCCAGAATGGTTCTCAGGGATGCTTGGCAGGAGAAGAACGATTTCTAAGGGGTATTAGGGCCACCTTAGCCACATTGTTCTGCACAGCCTTCTGGTGCTTCCTCTCACGACAGGTTCAGGTGTTGTGAGCCCTTTCCTTCCCTCCCACTGCCCACTATTGTTCATCTCTCTTCTCTGACCCAGTGATTGATCACAGCATGGCCTTGAAAGGAAGACTATCTAATCAAAGTAATTCATACTAAGGAGAGAGTGACTAATAGAGTTAACCTCTGGATATTTGCAGTTTAAGAAATCCTATATAATAAAAGGCTAACATGCAAATCGACTGAATGGCATAATGACCTGTCGCTATGACGTGCACTGACCACCAGGGGGTAGATGTGCAATGCAGGATCTGCCCCCTGGTGGTCAGTGTGCTCCCACAGGGGGAGTGCAGCCCAGCTGGAAGCTGGGCTCATGGCTGGCGAGTACAGTGGTGGTGGCAGGAACCTCTCCCACCTCCGATGCAGGTGGACGGTAAGGAGCAAGGGGTCCTGGACTGTGAGAGCCCCAGACTGAGAGAGGGATTTCTGATTGCCGGCTTGCAGACATCCCCCAAGGGGTTCCAGACTGCGAGAGGGTGCAGGCCAGGCTGAGGGACACCCCTACACCCTCCAGTGCACAAATGTTGTGCATTGGGCCTCCAGTGAGTTTATAAGTCCAAATGCAAATCTGCTGTAAGTTCTACAGGAGTTAGGCTTTTTAGAGTGAGGAGTGGGGACTACTGGTTGTATCATTAGGATGTTGTTGGCCAAGGTATCAGAAAATTCGACTAAAAGTGGGGTAAATATAGTAACCAATATTATCTCACATTTCAAGACTTCTGGTGGTCATGTCAACATTTCCAGTGTTGACTAATCTAGCACTTTGTGTGTGTTTTTTAATCCTCACCTGAGGATATTTTTCCATTGTTTTTTAGAGAGAGTGGAAGAGAGAGGGAAACACAGAAATACTGATGTGAGAGAAACATATTGATTGGTTGCCTCCTGTATGCACCCTGACCAGGACCCATAATGAGGAGGAGCCTGCAACCGAGGTACATGTCCTTGACCGGAATGGAACCTGGGACCCTTTCGTCCACAGGCCGATGCTCTGTCCGCTGAGCCAAACCGATTAGGGCTTTGTGGTTTTTAAGGACCTAGGTTCCTTTGGTCTTCCACTCTTCCATTCTGGCTTGTCCTTCTAAGGTAATGCCCCTCATGGTCCCCAAACAGCAGTTTCTGCTATTACAAGTGGATGACATCTGGATGCCGAAGAGGTCCTGTTTCTTTTCTCATATTCCTTATCAAATAGGAGCCCGTCAGTAGAATCCCCTTCATTTCTCACTGGCCAGAAGTCGGCCATGTGCCCCAGCCTAAATCGGTCTTGGTGAGAGAAAGACCACTGCTTATTGACCAATCATGACTCACCTTGTCAGGTAAAGGACTGCCTTCCTTGAAGGACATGAGAGATGCACATATTTGAGGTTCTGTTAGCCAGGATGGTGTGGGACATGGCTTTTGTGTTGGCACTCAATAGTATGTGCCACCCTTGTGTTTTGTGTCCCTTGTGAACCTGCCACTCCTCTTGGGAGAAGGGGACAGCCTCTGGGGTAGACTGTTGAATGGTGACAGAGAAGTGAAGGCCGGCTCTCAGTAAATGGTGTTTGATGAACCGGATGATGTGGGTGACTTTGCACAAAAGAGAGAGGTGCAGCCAAGGGTGTTTTTCGGCTTTGTCATTATCACCTGATATTGTCCCTTTAGTAGCTGGGGCAACTCTACTTCTAGATGCACGGCCAGTGACTCTTATTGATTTGAGTGGCTGTCCAGAGCCAGACTAATTGGGCCCAGAGATTGGAACAATGATTCAGCAGGAAGGGGGAACTGACAAGGCAGAGTCCACTCTTGGCGGGCTGCTGGCGGGCTGGCTTTGCAGCGGCTCCTCTCTGCCCACAATAACAGGGAGCTCAGTTGCCGGGCGCACTGTGTTTGAGAGCAGAGTAGGGTTTGGAACCGGGGGTGAGATCTGATCCCCACATCCCGATGGTGACACCACCCTGTATGTCTCAAGATTCCCAGTTTGATGCTGAGCTCCCCCTTGCACTGTCACCCCCTAAAGCAGCGGTTCTCAACCTGTGGGTGGCGACCCCTTTGGCAGTCGAATGACCCTTTCACAGGGGTCGCCTAAGACCATCCTGCATATCAGATATTTACATTACGATTCATAACAGTAGCAAAATTACAGTTATGAAGTAGCAACGAAAATAATTTTATGGTTGGGGGTCACAACATGAGGAACTGTTTTAAAGGGCCATAAGGTTGAGAACCACTGCCCTGAAGACTCTATAACTCATGGCCGGGCACCCTGCCCTCTGTGTACCACCTGTCCCGAACATGCTCTTTAGTCTTTGGATGGGACTCTGGTCTGAGCACTAGAATCTGACCCCCCATTTGATGCCACCCAGCCCATCCCAAGGGTCCCTAAAAAGAAAGGCCTGTGATAGTCATGTTTTTGACTTCTTTGGAACCACATTTTCAGGAAATGCTGCTGTTGTCTCATTTCTTTTCTGAATGTGTTGATTGAACAGTGGGTGGCCAGGTAATGTTTGTGTGTGGCACAGAATCCAATGGTTGATTTTATTTTTAAAGATAGATCTCTTTAAAGACCCAGAGATGTAGACAACCCCACGGAAACTTTTCTTCACCCTATATTTTCTGTTTTCTAAAAAGTGTGCACTTTAACAACTTATCAGAACAAAGATAAGGCCATGAGTGCCGAGTTATTTACGTAGCTTCGAATTGATTTTCGATCCTTGTCAAATACCCATTTTTACCAGTTCGGGTTTGCACAGGTGTTCTATTTTGTGTGCTGTTTCCCATAGAACATTATTTCTTTTATAATATATAATAACTTGATAACAGGAACTTGCATTTCAGCTGCATGTTACAGTTTACAAAGCTCTTTTTATGCCTTATCACAAGCTTCCTATTGTATCATTTTGCATTGTACTGCATGAGACAGGGCTGCATAAAGAAAGAAGGAAAAAAAACACCCAACAAAACCCCAAAACACCTGGGTCTAAGTCCTGCATTTGAAATTATAAGTTATGTGACCTTGAGAAATACTTTAACCTCCTGGAACCGGTTTCCTTCTTTGTGAAATGGACACGCAGAGGACGGAATGAGGACATACATATAAAGTGTCTTGCAGCACAGTGCCTGGCATGTAGTGTGTGCTAAATCGTAATCCCTCCCCTTTTTTACTATTATCAATAGCAGTCAAGTTTTCAAGCTTTTATGTGATTCTTAATTTTTCCATTATATTTCTGTGTGGCCCACAATTGATTTTCCCTCCTGTGAGCCATTGACCCTATATCAGTGGTTCTCAACCTTCTGGCCCTTTAAATACAGTTCCTCATGTTGTGACCCAACCATAAAATTATTTTCGTTGCTACTTCATAACTGTAATGTTGCTACTGTTATGAATCGTAATGTAAATATATGATATGCAGGATGGTCTTAGGCGACCCCTGTGAAAGGGTCGTTCGACCGCCAAAGGGGTTGCGACCCACAGGTTGAGAACTGCTGCCCTATAGGAAAATAATTTCATTATTCTATCTTGAAGGAGGTATTAATTGTTGAATATACCTTGATTGATTCCTAAGGTTCCAAATCAAGTAGAAAATTCTCAGGCATTCCAAACTGTGGTTTTCCAAATTTGGAGATAATCCCCTTTCCCACCAAAATCTCAGAAATAGAACAATTTAATCCATTTGAATAACACACATGTGAACATATAATTATTTCTCGGGAGAGGACAAATCCTTTGAAATGTTCATTTGTTCATTCATTTATTCATTCACTCACTTATTCACGTGAATATTCAATAAACATCTGCCGTGTATTGAGTACATGCTAGACACTGGTGAAAATATTGGCTGTTGGAAGAATTTTATGGAGAAAATACATTTTGGAAGAAAAATAAAAAAGTCAAATTGATAACAACACCTGTTTTATTTTAGTTCATTGCATCTGTTGTCAAAAAAGAAAAACTTAAGTGAATCTACTTAGAGCAGGCTCTTAAGAAGGGAATTGAATGAAAACAGAAGGTGAAACTGAGTTTTATTTATTTCCCTCAGCCAAGAAAAGTTTTAGACTTGGATCAGACAGTGACTTGGACCAGACAGTGCTTAATCTGACCCTTCTCCTCATCCCCTGAATTATGTGCAAAATTATGCAAGCATGTACATTTTCTGGGCTTCATAGCTAGCGCCACAATTTTAAATTGGTGACTTCCTTTAATGGGGATGGTGTCCTCCTAGAAAACTAAGAACCATTGATTTCCATCAAAACTGACCTATGTTTTAAAATAACCAAGGGTGCTCTGGCTGGTGTGGCTCAGTTGGTTGAGCACTGCGCCAAGCACCAAAATGTCACTGGTTTGATTCCAGGTAGGGACACTGCACAGGTTGTGGGTTCGATCCCCAGTAGGGAGTGGGCAGGAAGCAGCCAATCGATGTTTCTCTTTTACATCAATGTTTCTCGCTCTCTCCCTCCCCCCCCTCCTTCTCTCTCTCTCAAATCAATAAAAACATATTAAAATAAAATAGGATAACCAGGGGAGTAACTCACCCACCACCCAGAGAATGCTTTAGAAACCAGTTTAATGAGTACTGTACAATTTTTTGGGTTATGAATTATTTTACTAAGTAGTTATTAGCAATTAATATCAGTCAATAAAATCTTTGATTGCTTTTATGATTAATGACATTAGGTATTAATAATAACCAATAGTACTAGTAATAACTAATTATATAATTGATTAGTAACAGAAAAATCTTTAAAGTGCCTATCAGTGCTGTTTGGATGTTAATGATAATGAAAAATTTCACAAATAACAGTGACCGTAGAGTAAATGATGAGGATTTGTTTGGCCAGAAGACTCATTCCCAGGTATAGACCCAACTTGGTTGCATGTAACTCCCTGTGTACACTCACATCTGGCTCAGGGTCATTACCTAGGAGTTAATCAGGAAATATTGAATGAACAATTGACCAAGCCTCATTGCGGCTCCTTCCCTCATCCCTACTGGGTGAGAACCTCTGGAATTTAGGTCAGAACCAAAGTCCGAAGAGGTTTCTTGCCTGAACTCAGAGCCCAGAGTTGAATTCAGGTGCCTCTGGTGATGTGTGTGCCCCTGGCCCAGGCCTGGGAAGGTGCGTCTGCTTCCTGTGCGCCAGCTCTTCCTCCCCTTTGGCGGTTGCTGAGGGCCATCTGAGGGCATGGTGATGAGATGCAGTGCCTGGAGGCTGCTGGGCCAGGTGTTGCCACCTCTCTCTGCCTTCCAGTTTCATGTGACACCAACAGAAACACAACATAAACTAAATTGATTATCATAAGGTCACAGGTCTGGCCCATGAAAGACTAGACAAGACTTAAAAGAAATTAGACTGCAACCAAATGCAATTAAAAAGAGTTTTGAGAGAAATTGAATATAATAACCCTGTGTGATGATTCTTTTAGACCGGCGTCTGGTACACAGCCTAGGACTTGTGCTTAAAAGCAAAACTGTTAATGCTTTGTAGTTTATGGTTCTGCTTTAGCTTTATTTCTTTCATACCACTTGTGATGAACACATGTTGGGCATAATATTATAGATTAGGACAAAAGGAAGCACAAGCCAAGGCTCATAGGTGGGGCTCACTAAATCCTCCTGGATAGACTGGCTGGTGTCTTAGGCTACTGGGGCTGCCATAACAAAATACCATTGACCAGGTGGCTTAAACTGTGACATTTATTTCTCGCAGTTGTGGATGCTGGAAGTCCAAGGTCAAGGTGCCAGATGATTCAGTTCCTGGTACGGACTTTCTTCCTGGCTTGTAGACAGCTGCCTTCTCTCTGTGTCCTTGCATGGCAGAGAAAAAGTGAGCTTTGATCTCTCTCTGCTTACAAGAACACTAATCCCATCATAGGGGCCCACCTCCAGGACCCCATCTAAACCTAATTAGCCCCCAGAGGCCCCACATCCAGACACCATCACACTGGGCTTAGGGCTTCAACATAAGAATTTGGGAGGGGGGAAGGGGGACACAGGCACTTAGTCCTTAACAGTTGGGGAAGGTACCAGCAGGCCCATGGTTCCTTGGTTCCTGCTCAGTGTCCTCCTGCTCTAGCCAGGGGTGGAGAGGGGTATCTCAAACTTGGACTGTAATCTACCAAGAATTACTGAGAGGGTTGGTCGGCGGTCTCCCCAGGCCTGACTTTGAACACTAACAGGAGGGCTTATCGGCGAGCAGGAGGGTTGCCTGCTATGCTTCCCTCCTGGATTGCTGGACCATCTCCCACGTTTCTGGCATCAACCTTGCTCACCCACTGCAGAGTCACGTCTGTGAACTTGTGAGACTGTCTCAGCTCCAGAGCTCTGGTGGTGAGGTAGCCTCAGAACTGAGTCCCTGCCCATGGAGGGGCTGAGCGTGCTCCGCAGATGCCACTGGACTCTGGCTCTCTGCCAGTGACATTTAATTTCACGTCATTAAACTGACAACGAAATGCCAGATGAGTCTTCTAACCCCACTCCCATTTTCATCCTGTCTTCACTCAAGAATCCACAGTGGGGCCAAATGGCCCAAAATCTGAGCTTTTCATCCAAGTGGTCAAATTCCTTAACTTTTACTCATCTTATCTAACCCTGTTTTCTTTTTCAATTTAATTTTTTTAAATCATGAAATAGTTTAGATGTACAAAAAGTATAGAAAGTAACATTATGAATGCTCAGGTGCCAACCACTCAGCTTAAGAAATAAATAAAAGCTCGGTGACAGTGGCACACACTTTAGCCCTTCGTAAACAGGACCGTGAAGATCAAGGAGCAGCAAAGGCAGCAGTTAATCGACATGCTTCAGAGCAACGGTTTTGGGGGCTGGGTGGACCCAAGCAGAATTCTATTTCTATGCTTCCTTACTGGGCAAGTTCAGAAAAAAAAAAATCATATAACCTCTCAGAACCTCAATTTCCTTATCTATGAAATGGGGAGATGATAAGAGTGTGCACTGTGTACTTCCCAGATTGTGGACATGAAGTGGAGTAACTCAGTCAAGTGCTGAGCCAGTGCAGGGCATGTGGGGAGCACTCAGCAAATGGTAGTTGTTGTTACTGCTGGTGGCTGGTGGCTTTTCATCATCTTGGATTTGGACTACAGCGGTGGGCATCAGGGGAGACCTGGTGGGTTGTCAACATTTAGACCAGGCAGGAGGGCAGGGTGCCTTGGTGGGGCATCAAGAGCTGACTGATGGGGTGCCTGGTGGATTTCAGGTACTTGTCCTGGCTGTCAAACAGCTGTTTCCAGAGTTTGAATTCATGTGGCTGGTGGATGAAGCCAAGAAGAACCTGCCTTTGGAGCTGGATTTCCTCAATGAAGGGAGGAACGCGGAGAAAGTGGCCCAAATGCTCAAGCACTTTGACTTCTTAAAGGTAGGAGGGAAGGGCAATGGGGGCATGGTGGGAGAGTGCAGGGGAGGACTGTTCCTGGCCCAGAGTATCCCCCCTTGCAGGACATGAGTGGGGACATCTTCCTGAGTGATGTACATTAAAGCCCTTGGAGGCAACATTATAGAGAAACACCAGCTGTTATTGTTGACCTGTCAGTCAATCACACAGATGTTTATTGAATGATCTACGATTTCAAGACACTGAGTGCTACCCAAAGGCCTGTGAATTGTGGTCTCTGCCTCCATGAAATATGGGGCTATGGCGATGATGATGATGATGGTGATAGTGATGATGATGATAGTGGTGGTGGTGGTGATGATAGCTAATGCTACTGCACTCTGAAGTGTTCCTAACA
This sequence comes from Myotis lucifugus, assembly GCF_000147115.1. Classification (NCBI taxonomy): domain Eukaryota; kingdom Metazoa; phylum Chordata; class Mammalia; order Chiroptera; family Vespertilionidae; genus Myotis; species Myotis lucifugus. The sequence continues at coordinate 1,006,843 of NW_005871082.1, forward strand.
TTTCATGTATATTATATTAGCTCATTTACTATACAGTCCATTCTGCTATAACACAACATATGTGTTCTTAGAAATATCCATAGTATGTAGAATCACACAACAGACACCACAGGGCTTATAGGGAGAATAGATTATGCTTAAAACATTCAAAAACATTACCACTGACATGAAAAATAAAAGAAGATAGGAACCTGCTCAGCTGGCGTGACTCAGTGATTGAGCGTCGACCTTTAAACCAGGAGGTCACAATTCCATTCCAGGTCAGGGCACATGCCCGGGTTGTGGGCTTGATCCCCAGTAGGGGGCGTGCAGGAGGCAGCTGGTCAATGATTCTCTCTCATTGATGTTTCTCTTTCTCTCCCTCTCTGACATCAATTAAAAATATATTTTTAAAAAATAAAAGAAGATGGGAACCTAATAAAGAGGGTAGCATAGTTTTTCACCTGTTAAATGGCTATGAAATACCGAAGACCACAGGACACATGGCACTTCACCTTGACACCTGCTTGCGAAGTGGGCATCAGAAGAGTTGCCACTTGTGAGTTATTGTGAGCTGATGGAAGGAGGGCCGCCTGAAATTGGACGGGAAGTTGTGACACCAGGTGTGGGTGGTGATGTTTGAGATATATGTGTCTTGGGTATTCCTATGTGGTGTGGTTCTGTGTTCATGTGGTATTTCTCGTGGATAATAGCACACATAAGCAAATGCAAAATTTGCAGCATGCTCCAACTGTTCCCTAATATGTCACTAGATTTGGAACAGATTGGTGTTTTCAAGTATTTCTATACAGTAGAGCTGCCTGTATAGTAGGAAACACTTATTGTGGGAAACACAGGAAACAATAGAGTTGCGACTTTGTGAGAGGCCCTGCTGGGGAGTTCTCTAAAGAAGAAGGGATTCAGAAGAAGGGACTCGTGCAGCCAATCATAGTCAAAGGCTCTGCTGTGGGCTTGGCACTGGAGCTGGTCCTTGAGGACTGTCCTGGTGTTTCCACAGGGCACACATGGATTGGGATGAGATGTACATCAACACTGCTCTTCTAATGCATTTAATCCTTAGTGGGTTTGGATCCATTTACCCAGGGGCACCTCTTCATGGTGCAGGGGTTGGGACCCTGTGGTAGTCTTTACAAAGAGGTTGGCGCTTTTTTAAAAAAAATTTCGTTATTGATTATTACATATGTGCCCTTATCCCCACATTACCCCCCATCCCCCCCACTCATGCCCTCACCTCCCTGTTGTCTGTGTCCATTGGTTAGGCCTATATTCCTGCATATAAGTCCTTTGGTTGATCTCTCCCCCTTACCCCCACCCTCCCCTACCTTCCCTCTGAGGTTTGATGGTCTGATCCATGCTTCTCTGTCTCTGGATCTGTTTTTGTTCATCAGTTTATGTGGTTCATTATATTCCATAAATGAGTGAGATCATGTGATATTTATCTTTCTCTGACTGGCTTTTTCACTTAGCATAATGCTCTCCAGTTCCATCCATGCTGTTGTAAATGGTAAGAACTTCTTTTTTTACCGCCGCATAGTATTCCATTGTGTAGATGTACCACAGTTTTTTAATCCACTCATCTACTGATGGGCACTTAGGCTGTTTCCAAATCTTAGCTATGGTGAATTGTGCTGCTATGAACATAGGGGTGCATATATCCTTTCTAATTGGTGGTTCTAGTTTCTTGGGATATATTCCTAGAAGTGGGATCACTAGGTCAAATGGGAGTTCCATTTTTAGTTTTTTGAGGAAACTCCATACTGTCCTCCACAATGGTTGCACCAGTCTGCATTCCCACCAAAAAAATGAAACTAGGCCACCAAGTTACACTATACACAAAAATAAACTCAAAATGGATAAAGGACTTAAACATAAGATGGAAAACCATAAAAATACTAGAGGAATCCACAGGCAGCAAAATCTCAGACATATGCCGAAGCAATTTCTTCACTGATACTGCTCCTAGGGCAATGGAAACTAAAGAGAAAATAAACAAATGGGACTACATCAAAATAAAAAGCTTTTGCATAGCAAAAGAAACCATCAACAAAACAAGAAAGCCCACTGCATGGGAGAATATATTTGCAAATGTTATCACCGATAAGGGTTTAATCTCCAACATTTACAGGGAACTCATACAACTTAACAAAAGGAAGATAAACAACCCAATCAAAAAATGGGCAACAGACCTAAATAGATACTTTTCGAAAGAAGACAGAAGAAAGGCCAAGAGACATATGAAAACATGCTCAAAGTCACTAATCATCCGAAAGATGCAAATCAAAACGACAATGCAGTACCATCTCACACCTGTCAGAATGGCTGTCATCAACAAATCAACAAACGACAAGTGCTGGCGAGCATGGGGAGAAAGAGGTTAGCTTTTAACTCTCAGAAGAGATTAGCCCTTCTCTCTTAACCCTGGAGCCCTGGAGAATGTGGGAGGGGGCGTCCCAAGGCCCTTAGGAGCTTTTCCAGAGCTGTCAGGCAGCACCCACTTGGGGAGGGTATCTCAGGACATTGAATGGGCAGGTCTCTTGCTCTGGTCTAAGGTGCTCATGTGGCTTGGGGACATCGTGAGAAACAGAGGTAGTGTTTATACTTCTGCTATCCAGATCAATTAACAGAGGCGGGGAGACTGAGGGTGTGTCTACACTGGCCACCTAAGAACTGTGAAGTTTGGCTGAAGGGAGGAAAAGCCACAGCTGTGGTGATCAGTGTAGCATCTTGACACATTTTTTTTAAATGTTTTTATTGATTTTAGAGAGAGAGGAAGGGAGAGGGAGTGAGGGATAGAAACATTGATGAGAGAAACATTGATTGGCTGCCTCCTGCACGCCCCCTACTGGGGATCAATCCTGCTTCCCCAGGCATGTGCCCTGACAGTGAGTTGAACCGGTGACCTCTTGGTGCACGGGTCGACACTGAACCAACTGAGCCACACTGGCCAGGCTTGGCATATTGGTTTTGGTGGAAGGTGTAGTCATTGGTAAAGTTGAGCTCTTTGAGGAAGTTGGGAGTCAGGTCTGTCTGGATGCCCTGAGTATGCTTGACTGGCTTCTCAGCTGCCACCAGGGACGTGGATGCACAGACCCTCTTGTGCCTGTAAATAAAGATGCGCAGACTAGATCTGGTGACATTGCCCCAGCTTTGACATTCAAACCACCAGTTCAGTGGAAACTTGGCTCTCTCAGACAGGTAATAATATTAAGGAGTTAGCATGATGCTCTGGAGTCTAAAATAAGCCTCCACTTGCATATCCTATTTCTTTCATTCCTTTTTTCCTCAGTGATTGAGCATTTCCGGAGCCTGTTGCTATTGCTAGGAGCTGGGCATGTACAGATGAGTAAGAGATGGTTGGCTCCTGCCTGGGAAAACGACCTATCTAGTGAGGGACAGACACACAAATGTGTTGCTGTGTACAGGTTGGTGATGCTATGTCAGAGACTTACTTATCCATGTTTCTGTGGATGCCCAAGAGGAAGGACTTAATTCCACTCTGAATGTGGAGCTCAGAGGGGGCTTCCAAGAAGTGCTGGTTATACAAGGGAATAGGCAGTATTTACTGAACGTTCCTTTCACTGCACTGAGCACTATGCAGATAGGATGACAGTGAATTCTTCCAGCAACCGGCATCCCATTTTGCAGACGGCAGTCAGAGTGGAGATGCTCGGCCTGCAACCCAGCTTTTCTGACTTCGACTCTGCTACTAGGCTGAGGACATTCTGTTACCTCTTACCCGGCAGGGGTACTCTTCAGAGGTAGAACTATGAGCCAGACAAACAGAACCATCTCCTCCACGGTTCCCATGGAAACAGCAAAATTGTCCCCTGGCTGGGACCAACTGGCATCTGCCAGACCAAGACATGTAATAATAATAATAACACAAATTTTTGAGACGAGGATGCCAAATGGGTAAATAATTAATGTAACTATTTGACCTGCTGCTTCTAAAACCCGAACGCCATTCCTAAGATGGTGGTAGCGTTAAGGTTCCTGAGTCATTAATTTTGCCTAAATAAATAACAAGTGGGAAGCAAATTTTGTGTGCTGAACACCCAGTCCAGCTCTTAAAACTGGAGATAGATTGCTTTCGCACACTGGCACCCCATCACAACATCTGTGGGTAATTAAGCCTCAGCAAAGAGTTTACCTCTCAGTGTGCACAGCACCTTCCAGTGGGGTGTAATAGCCTCAGCCCTATGCTGTAAATCTCCCGGCTTTAGACAAGGACTGAATGCAGATGCGATGGTGGGGAGACGGGAACAGGGTGAGGAGGCAGCCAGGCTGAACGGTCAAGACCAGGGCATTTGTGGATTTGGCTTCAGAGTGTGTGTGCTGGGGGGCAGGGACAGGACAGGCAGTGAGGCCTGTGACTGACCTGGGAGACAGCTAGGACAGGTAGGAGGGAGGAGCCTGGTACCCGCAGGGTTTGGGACAGGAAGAGATGGGAGTGTAACTCTACTCACAGAGGTGGAGATGGGCATGGGCGCCATCTTTTGAGTAGGGCCACTCCACAGCTTCTTTTCTTTTTAAAAAATTTTATTGAATTTATTGGGCTGACACTGGTTAACAAAATTATAGAAGTTTCAGGGTTCCAATTCTAGAATATACCCTCTGTGTATTGCACTGTGTTCACCACCCCAAGGTCACGGTTCCTCAGTGGGAGGCCAGGAGCTGGGCCTCCCCAGACACTGTAGACAAGCCTTGCTGGGCATCAATGATTCTCTCTCACAGCTTTCTCAGAATCTCAAAGACGCAGAACTGCTGATGGATAACAATCAATATTAGTTAAGCTTTTTACATGCTTATGCTGTTAGACATTTTTAAAGTGCATTATATGTGTTTATGTTTTAATCCTTATAAAAGCCCCACAAGGGAGATGCTGGTATTAGTTCTATGTCATCAGTGGGAAAGCTGGGCCTCAGAGAGATGAAACCTTTGCCCAAGGCCACACAGCTTCCTGGTAAGGGGCAGAGGCAGGCTCTGCACGAGGCAGTCAGCTCCAGAGCCTACACGCTCAACCTCTGTGCTCTTCTGCCCGTGTGACAACTTGTGGGGGAAGATCTGAATTATGCTGCACTGTCTGTACCATGAACCCTGAGCTCTGGTTGTGTATCAGAACCACAGGTGAAACTGCGAGGCTGTCACATGGCAGCTGCTGGTTGTCCAGCCCTGCAAGGTGAGTGCTTCTGTGTTGAGCACCAGGACTCCACCCGTGCTACTTGGAAGTAGGGAGTGTTGCTTCCATTGTGATGGTCATCACGATCTTACAGGTGGGGAAACTGGCCCTCAGAGAGGTTATAAAACTTGGCCACAGCCACACAGCTTGGAGGAGACACAGCCGGGGCTCCGGCCTGATAGACTGTCTCTGAGACTGTGCTCTGCTCCGCTGGGCACGGGTGACGAGGGCTGTGGCCCTGGGTGATGGGCACTGGTCCGGATGATCCAGGCCTTGCTTCATAGGTGCATTGACCAAAGCACAGGAACAAAGCGGAAGCCAGACTGTGAGACAGGCCCAGGGTCTGGAGCTGGAATTTTCCAGAATCTGGGCTCTCTTTCTTTAGGGCAGGTGGATTCCACAGCAGCGGGGTCTCCAAGGAGATCCAGGATGCAGAGGTCCTCATGGCCGGTGTGACCCTGCCTGTGGGGTCAGCAGGTGCCCTTGGTCATGAGCCTCCCAGGGTTTAGTTTTGATGGGGCGGGTTGGAGGGTGGGGGGCAAGTGGACAGTAGTTCTTATTGCCACTTAAAAATTTTCCTCTTTCATCTTTCCTGTCCTTGATAGAAAAAGCAGGGGAAAGGGTCAGTGGTGCAACATGGGTGTCTGGGTGAAGTGAGTTTCCCCTTACATCCCAAACCCTTCTGCCCACATGCTGATTCAGGGGCAAGTCCCCGTGTCAAGCCAAGCTTCTCATCACGGAGCAGGAAGCAGGTTTGCATTTTGCAGTCATTTCCATGTGACATCAAGGAGGGTCAGTGTCTTCCCTGAGCTCCCAGGACAAATGCCTAGATCTCCCAGGCTTGATATGTCTGTCACTTCATATCTAAACATTTGAAGCAAGGGATGTATTCTGCTGTGAGGCTGGGATGTTTGCATTTTGGGGGTGGTGGGGGAAGGTGGTAGAGGGGGAACCCAGCACACCCATGACCCTGGTTGACAAGCCCGGAAAGTCTCCAGCCTTTAGATTCTCTTTCCATCGGTGGCTCCTTCATGGCTGACACGTTGCCCAGGTGGCTCAGATGGGGGAGTAACCGCCTGTCGGCAGAGCCACAGTTGCCCACTGCCACGCTTCTGTTCCAGACACACCGAGGGAAGAACTTAACCCCAAATACGTCCCTTGCGCTCGGAAGCCATGAACAACAGCAGCAGACTTGCACTTACATTTAAAAAATATATATATATTTTATTGATTTTTTACAGAGAGGAAGGGAGAGGGATAGAGAGTTAGAAACATCAATGAGAGAAACATCGATCAGCTGCCTCCTGCACACTCCCCCTCAGGGATGTGCCTGCAACCAAGGTGCATGCCCTTGACCAGAATCGAACCTGGGACCCTTGAGTCTGCAGGCTGACGCTCTATCCACTGCGCCAAACCAGTTAGGGCTGCACTTAGATTTTTAAAGATACCTTTTGAAAAATGCCAAGCAAAACTGAATTTCAAGTTTAGAGTAACAGAGAGTTGCAGATTTTCAAATGGCAAAAGCTGCAGGAAAGTAGCAAACCAGAATGACACCTTGATTGCAGTGAACCCTTTGTTCCAGGGAGCCCGGAGCCTTAGGCTTGTGCGCAGGCCCTAATTATGCTCAGAGCTCCTTATCGAGAGGGGCAGGAACAGGCTCCTATCTAATGAGAATCGGGATGTAGAGGAGCTAAGGGCTGGACTAAGTCACACAGTTGTTAGCAGAACTAGGAACAGGGAACAGGTGTTTTGATGTCAGAGCTGCTCTCTTACTGCTAGATGAGTTTTCAGGGTTTGGGATGAGGGAAATACTTATTCCCCAAACACTTGAATTAGCTTCCCTTGTTTCTTTTTCTTTCTTTCTTTCTTTCTTTCTTTCTTTCTTTCTTTCTTTCTTTCTTTCTTTCTTTCTTTCTTTCTTTTTAAAATATATTTTATTGATTTTTTTACAGAGAGGAAGGGAGAGAGACAGTCAAAAACATCGATGAGAGAGAAACATCGATCAGCTGCCTCCTGCACACCCCCACCGGGGATGCGCCTGCAACCAAGGTACTTGTCCCCGACCAGAATCGAACCTGGGACCCTTCAGTCCTCAGGCCTACGCTCCATCCACTGAGCCAAACCAATTAGGGCAGCTTCCCTTGTTTCGTTTCGTTTCTTTTCTTTTCCTCCCTCCCTCTCTCCCTCCCTCCCTCCCTCCCTCCCTCCCTCCCTTCCTTCCTTCCTTCCTTCCTTCCTTCCTTCCTTCCTTCCTTCCTTTCTTTTTGTTTTAAACTCACCTTAGGGTATTTTTTTCAATGATTTCTAGAAAGAATGTGAAAGGCCGGGGGGGCGGGGAGAGAGAGAGAGAGAGAGAGAGAGAGAGAGAGAAAGAGAGAAAGAAACATGGATGTGAGAGACATATGGATTGGATGGATTGGTTGCCTCCCACATATGCCCTTAGTAGGGCTGGGGAACCTGCAACCAAGGTATGTGTCCTTGACCGGGAATGGAACCCACAACACTTTGGTCCATGGGCTGATGCTCTAACCACTGAGAAAACCAGCCAGGGCCCTTGTTTCTTTATTTGTAAGTAGAAATAAACCCATCAACTTGTTGGGGAGACATGGTGTGCTGATAGCCGGTAATTCCTCCTTCCCAACCGTCCTGGGACTGATGGGGGTCGTTCACTCACATGGCAGCCCAGCAGCCCTTGGTGCAGTCCAGTCTCTTGCCTCTTCTTAGGGAAATCTCTTCTCTTTTTGGCTATTAGGTGTTTTCAGAGTCAGAGAGGATGGGAAAGCGTATCGGTTGAGAATGCATTTGTCTACAGGTAATTGATAGCTTGATTTAGAGCAGTGGTTTCTCAACTTTGGCTGCACATTAGAATCACCTGGGAATCTTTTTAAAATCCTGATTTCTGGGCCTCATCCTCCGGAAATTCTGTTTGTTACTAATGTTGTGGCCCCACCCCATAACAACGAAACAGAATTTCTGGAGGGTGAGGCCCAGAAATCAGGATTTTAAAAAGATTCCCAGGTGATTCTAATGTGCAGCCAAGGTTGAGAACCACTGATTTAGAGGATCTTAGACAGAAAGGGTTTCTTTTCCTCACATAGCAAGAAGACTCGCAGAAGTTGCCTGCTGATGGTCTTAGTGGTTTAACAATATTAGGGCTGACACCTCTGATTTCCTTGAATTTTTACTCATGTTGCAAGGGGTCTGCTGCAGCTCCCAGTACCGCACTCACTTTAAGGTAGGAAGAGAAGTATAAGAATCATTGCATCATCTGCAAACATCCCTTTTCTTATCTAGAAAATAAAAACCTTTCCAGGCCCCCTAGCTGACCTCTACTATGTTTCATAGCCAGAGCTGTGTCACATGGCCATACCTATTGCGAGGCTGGCCAGGAAGTATTTAGTATTTCCTGTCTCTGGGAAAGAGGAGGATTGGGAATAGGTGTTGGGTTAGGATCCAGCATTGTCTGCCGCAGGGTCTTGTAGGAAAGGGCAAGAGAAAACTTGTAACTTCCTGACCGAAAAATGGATCATCCAGTAAACATGCATTTGTTCATACATTTATACATTCATGCATAGGTACAATACACCAATTGCACAGGTGTGGAAACTGAGGCAGAGGGTTGAGATTTGTGTCAGGAGCCTGAAATGAGCCTGGTGAGAGAGGGAAACAGCTTTTAATGCCAACTCTTGCTCAGGTGTGAGAGGTTCCACACATTTTCCCCCGAGTCCCAGTTTTAGTTTTGGCTGTTACTTATGCCTGGAAGGCATTAAAGAGGGCAGGGAAGCCTTCTCTGGTCCCCAAGCAGGAGGGGTCTCTAGAGGAGGGGGCTGGGGCTTGGCTGGTGGAGGAAAGCATCCTGGCCTTCTCTCTTGTCCTGCCTCCCGCTTTCTCACCTACCACTGCTGAGGCCCCTCTCAGGCCTTCTCTCCTGTTCCTGGGAGGAGTGTCTGCTGTTGCCTGGCTCTCTGGGCCTCTTGGTGGTCCTCGCCCTACCCCACCCCCTGACTCCCAGCCCCCCAGATTTTTCTGACCCACCCTTTCTTATTCCAGGTCCCCCAAATCTACTGGGAGCTGTCCACCAAGCGGGTCCTTCTGATGGAGTTTTTAGATGGTGGGCAGGTCAACGACAGAGACTACATGGAGAGGAACAAGATTGATGTCAACGAGGTGAGGCTGAGCGCTCATGGCTTCTGCTCACACAGCAAGCAGAAGCAGAGTCGGGATTAGAACCCAGGTCTGCATGACTTCAGGTCCTTCCTTGTCTGCCTTCCCATCTTCCTCCTAGGGATTTGCCTTGGACTGCAGTGGAATCTGGGCCACTTCGGTAACTCCCCGAGGCAGGAGTTGGAGCACTGACGAGAACTTTTCCTGCCCACGCACTATCTGATTGCAGCCCTTCTCTCTCTAGCTTACATCCAGGGTCATCTCACCCATTCCATATGGACATTGTTCCATCTGATAGAGATGTGAGGGCTGAGTTAGTGCACAAGCCATGCTTAGCACAGCGCCTGGCCTGTGGTTAGTGTTCCAGATTGGGAGCTAGTTGATTATTGTTGTTTTCATTCTTAGTATCCTCCTTTACTACGAATGTTTACTGACGGCCTGGCCCCCTGTGCCAGGCCCTTTCTGCCCTGGAACCTTAGGGGGGAAGTCTTACTGTCTCTATTTTACAGATGAAAAATCAGAGACTTAGATCTAACTTATGTAAGGTTCCAGATCTTAATGGTACCACATAATCACTAGCCAGATAAAGATTCAAGTCATTTCTAACACCCTGGCAGGCTCCCTCATGTCCCTCCCAATCCATACTGCCACCTTGACTTCTGACACCAAAGAGCAGTTTTGCTCACTACTGAACTTCATGTAAATGAAATCATACAGTCTAGACTTTTGGGTCTGGCAAAAACTCTGTTCTCTTCCATTGGTCTATGGATCTACCCTTACAATAATACCATTAAAAATATATTTTTATTGATTTCAGAGAGGAAGGGAAAGGGTGAGAGAGATAGAGACATGAACGATGAGAGAGAATCGTCCATTGGCTGCCTCCTACAAGCCCCCTACTGGGGATTGAGCCTGCAGCCTGGGCATGTGCCCCAACCGGGATTGAACCATGACCTAATTCGTAGGTCGATGCTCAACCACTGAGCCACACTGGCTGGGTTACCATACTGTCTTAATTGCTTAGGCATTCCTAAGGAATCAATTACTTGATTCCTTAATCTCTTGCCCCAGAGATTTCTAGTGTTTCTAGTGTTTGTATGACCCAGAAAGCTCTTTGGTATTCTGAAATGATGTCATTAAATACTTTCACAGAAACCATAGGCTGGACAGGGGGCTCTGGGCCATGGGCTCCACTGTGTTGTGGCAGACCAATGATGATGTTGGGAGTAGACCAGCAATAGGTCCTACTTTGTAGAAACCAATCTATTATGTCTCTTATCAGCTAATATCAAAGCCACAGGTCTCATGGAAGACTGGTGGTATGTGTGTGTGTGTATGTGTGTGTGTGTATGTATGTGTATATGCAAGTGCACACACACACAGAGTATGAAACACCCCGCATTACTGAAAGTTTCTCACAGGTTTCTGAGGTTCTAGGATTGTGGGACTCAGGGAGCCCATCCCTGGAGTGGCTCTTGCTCCTGAGGACGGCCTGGCTGTGTGTATTCCTTGGGGAGGGAAGTATAAGGGACAGATAGGGGTGACAAGGGCCAAATCCTGGGGTGTAGGGTGGTTATTGGCATCTTAGCTGCTATAAGCTGGTGACTCAGCCAGAAGGTGGGGCTCAGTAGGGGTTGGCTTTAGAAGGAATCTCGAGTTGGGTGGGGGTAGCTCCAGACCCCTCCAACCACTTGTGGAGTCATCCCACTGCACTTTGAAGAGGCCCTCTCACAACATCCCAGCCCCACTGGGCCTAGCATGTGAGGACCTCAAGACCAGCCTAAGTAACCATTCACAATAGACTCGGGTAGGGAAACACCAGGTTAGGAGCAAGAGACTTGGGTTCAAGCTCTAGTTCTGCCAGTGGCTCACTGTGTGACCTTGGACAAATCACTCTCCTTCTCTGGACCTCAATTTTCTTATTGAAGGTTTTGGATTACCTGGACTTTAAGGGTATGTCCTGCTTGGATATTTGAGAGAGCAATGATTCTCAGCTTGCTGGGAGCTAGGACTTGAGCCAGCTATTTCAGAATCACTGGGGAGCTTATTTAACAATGCAGATTCCTGGGGCCCACCCCAAATTTACTAATCAGAATCTGGGAGGGGGAAATGATTGAAGAATATGCATTTTTAACAAACTCTCTAGGTGGGTTCTGGTACTCATTGAAGTTCAAAAACCACCTTCCCTGAGACTGGACAAAAAATTGTACACCTATGGATGAGGACAGTGGCGGGGAGGGCGGGGGGGTAAGGGCAGAAGGGGGGGGTGGGAACCGGGTGGAGGGGAGCTATGGGGAGGAAAAAGAGGAACTGTAATAATCTGAACAATAAAGATTTAATTTAAAAAAAAAGAAAGAAAAACAAAACAAAACAAAAAAACCCCCCAAAAACCAAAAAACAAACAAACACCACCTTCCCCAGGCCCAGAAGACCTGGGCACCTAGGTTTATTTGTACCTCTGGGAACAAGGCAGCCCTACACAGCTGTTCTCATCTGCCAGGGAACGTGGGTCTGTGAGGAGCCAGCAGCCTGCAGGAGCCCTTGTTTGCTTGTATCTCTGAACCTAGCAGCAGATATTACCGAGGGCCTGACCCATGATCATATTTGCCAGTCACTTTAAGAGCTGGTGACAGTGACTGCCATTGATTTTATTAAAAGTAAAGGTCGTGCGGGAGCGCGTTCCCAGGCTGGATGGAGCCTCCTCAAGCCACAGGACGACTATTGATTGCAGGACCTTTATTGAGGGTTAATTGGATTTCAGTGAGTATGTATTTAAGACCCAGCCTGGGCTGAGGCCCAATTGAATTTGCGTGAAATCAGCCGAGAGAAAGGTGACAGAGTCTCGAGTGTGGGGTTGGCAGAAGGGGGACTGGAGGCCCGGTGGGCAGACATCTGCAGTCTGGGAAGAAAAGGGGTAGGTGTAGGGATGGGGGGCTCACAGAGAGAGACTCCAGCGTCTCTGTTCTGGAGGCCTGGGGGCCAGCAGAGGGAAGAGGGCTGGGACACCCCATGGTCATCATGTGGACTTGGATTCAGTCCTCTGTCCTCGGATGGCTGTCCTGGTGTGCGGTGTGGCCTCCCGTTCTTTTCCCTCTTGTCAGGGTCAGAAGAGGAGCTGGGGTTTAGCTCTTACTTTGAAAGTCTCCCCACAAACTCTCCTTTTTTTAGGCCCTCAACTCCTGTTTTTAGAGGTTCCAGGTGCCCGCAGTTGCAGCCTGTCTGGTCAGAGTTCCTCATCTATATAGTTGGAGTGGCAACAACATGTACTTCACATGCCATTGTGCAGACTTTGCAAGCTGTGAAGTTCTATAAAAAATCATTTATAATTCATGGGGTTATTCTTCACAGGGGCATATCTCCCTCCATAGAATCGTTGAGAATCTTCTTTGCTTCCCTCCTGTCCACCTCCTCCTGTTGTCTGTGAGTGATGGTCATTGATTGAGTATGCTGACTCCCCTCCCCATCTCCTTAGAGTTTCCCCTTGTCCCCCCATGCCACCAACGACTGAATGAGACATTTATGTTTTGCTCACCGTCGCCCACAGGCCTCTCTGGCTCTGTGGTGGGAGGTGCCCAGGAAGCCAGGGAGGAGAAGCTGCAGAGACATGCAGACCCTAGTGACCAAAATCACTAGAGAGAAGACACATCCCATCATCCTCCCCTCCGAAACTTCTTGGACCAAATCTTGAGAGGCCCAGGGATGTTGGAGGGGTCCAGGGCACAGATGAGTTCCTGGAGATCCATTTCCCCAGTGGCAGGGGTATCAGGAGTGGGGACAGTGCCACTCTGGACTTGACCTTTCTGGATTTGGTGCTGCCTCTGCCACTTGCCAGCCATGCCTCCTTGGTGGAACTGGTCACCCTTTGGAAGCTCCAGCTTCTTGTCAAGTGGGGTACACGAGCAACCTGGGGGACTGTTTGATGATTGACACACTAAGCAATGGCAGAATGCCAATAGTCCCTGCTTGCCAGGTCATTATCCTGAAATTCCGACCCTCTGCCCACTCTGTGGGAAGCAGGTAGGGGAGAAACCTTTCCCTGTGTTTCATATTGGCCCAGGGAAGGTGGAAGAGGTGGAAATATTTCTTTGGAGTGAATTGTTGCACGAGGCCAGGAATGTCAGATGTCCACAGCTCTTGCTCCCTCCACCGTGTCTTCCAGTAGTTATGGCCCCGAGTCCCTCCAGTAGCCATGGCCCTTTAAGTCTCTCAGGCGATGTCACTGTTCAAGCCTAATCTAGAGAGACTTTCACTGAGCTTCCAGAAGCTCCAAAATTAGAATAATCCTTCCAGTTTCCTGTAATTAGCTCAGCACCTCTCCTTCCTTCCAATACCATGTGTGGTTGAAGAGGTTCCCAGTGCCTTCACATTCAGGGATTTCACTCTGAGTTTGCTAGCCCAAGATTGACCCACTCTGTGAATAGATGTGGCCTCGTGCTGGGCAGCAGTGAGTAATTGGAGGTTTAAATGTCTCAGGGGTGGTTCTTGGAGGAAAGGTGGGTGTGGAGGGAGGAAAATGCTTTAGGCTGTGGTCTGGTCTTTCAGGCTATTCTGCCTGAAGAAGCCTCGGCAGAAGCTGGGGGATAGGCAAAGAGAGTCTGAATTATTAACCTCCTTGTACTTAATATCGGGCGACTTGTGTGATTATTAATATCATGCAACACCAACCTCCTGTTTCTTTCAGAGAGCTTGGCCTTGCTTCCATGACACCCCCCAAAACATAAATAGACTTTCCCTTGGGGGTGGGAATAAATTAATCCATGCAATTATAGAATAATTAAAGTACTTTCAGCCAATTCAAGTTTTAAGCAAAATCTAAAAATAACTCCTTAATTTACATATTATTTACTAAATTAATTCTTTACTCATACTTTTTACAGATTCCTGGCTCCCCCCTCCCCACTTACTGTTATAGAATAAAGGCATTGTGTAATTACCGAAATCACTTAACGTGAGTGGCACATCCTTTTTACATGGAGCAATTAAAGGACTCGTCACTGACTTTTCCTCTAAAGATTGCTGTACTATGGCTTTAATTAGCCATGTGTTTTTGGTAAGACAAACAGCCCTGGATTTCCCTGAGTCTCTTGTCTACATGGAATGATTTCTTGGATGCTGTGGGGACCTTTGGAGGTTTTTGGTGCAGCCCCGGCCTCCAGGCAGGAGCTTCCTGTGAGTGGAAAGGCAGGTGGCCTGGTGATGGAGAGCTTGTTTCCTGGAGTCAGGCCTTCTGGGTTTGGATCCTGGTTTTTCTAACTGCTGGCCAGGGGACCAGGCTCCTCCCTCTTTGGAATCTTGCTTCCTTTACATATCTACTGCAGAAGGTGGCTGGGAGTCCATGCAAAGTGCCTGGCACAGAATGTTAGCTGTTACCTAAAGAGGTGTCACTTCTTGTCTTTATGCAGCTACCACCATTAACAGGGCCAGGGGAAGCCTTAGAGGAATTGAGTAGACATTTGTCCAAGGAAGACATACTAATGGCCAACAGGTGTCTGAGAAGGTTCTCAACATTACTAATCAAGGAAATGAAAATCAAAACCACAGTGAGAGATTATCACAGACCTGTGAGAATGGCTGTTATAAAAAAGACAGGAGATAACAAGTGTCGGTGAGGATGTGGACAAAAGGGAGTCCTTGTACACTGTTTTGTGGGAATGTAAATTGGTGCAGCCAGTATGGAAAACAGTATGGAGGTTCCTTAAAAAACTAAAAATAGAATTACCATATGACCCAGCAATCCCTACTTCTGGGTATATGTATCCAAAGGAAATGAAATCAACATCTCAAAGAGATATCTGCACCCCCATGTTCATTACAGCATTATTTTCAATGAGTTGTTCTTAATCATGAGGCTGAGGCATGGTTAAAGTATTACGGAAGGGGTAGAAGAGAGAGTTGTGTGCCCAGTGATGGCCTTAGGTGTCTCCTAGGGCCTTGATGTCTTTCTGGGTTGGAGAGGGCTGGCTGCCCTTTTCTGGGCAAATTGGTTTCCAGAGACAATGTAGTACAACTCTGACAGATGTAAAGAAAAATTACCCCAAATTTAGAAATAAGGCCATGAGTGTGCAGTATGATTTTTAAGTCATTTTGAGCATTATTCAACCAAGCCATCAGAGGATTCTTTAATATTTAGGGGAATGCACTTTTGTTAGACTTTGCTATTGAAAAATTAACTACTCAGGCTGAAGTTATATGTCAACCTGTAGATCTTATCCGGTAGAAGTGCAAATCATTTTTGCCTAGTAGAAAAGATAACCCAAAGGTTGTGATTTCCTTGTTGCCCTATAGGACAATAACCAGTTTTGCCTCTAACTCAGGAATCGTAGGCTCTTATTCCTGTTTAAATGCCCATAAACACCCAGTCCCTCAAAATTCTCCTTTAACCACTCTGCCTTCATATTTGGTTCTTTATTGATGAGTTAAATAATTGTCAACATGTGTTCGTTCTATATTTGTACGAGGGTCATGTTTTTATTTTTTTGAAAATTATACTTTGATGGCGATAATGGGGTATATCTTTTAACAAGTTAAAATAATAAGCTACCCCATTACAAATGAACATGTTTGTGTGTCTTATAGTGAAGTGCAGCAATTTTTAAGTGGTGTGCTTCGAGAATTTTTAAAGCATGTAATACCTGACTGACCTCTTTTCCCTTAGATCAGTGGTCGGCAAACCTCGGCTCGTGAGCCACATGCGGCTCTTTGGCCCCTTGAGTGTGGCTCTTCCACAAAATACCGCT
>NW_005871082.1:1023022-1035791 GCF_000147115.1 Myotis lucifugus
ACATACAGTGGGATTGAAACTTTGTGGCCCATGCGCAGAAGTCGGTATTTTGTGAAAGAGCCACACTCAAGGGGCCAAAGAGCCGCATGTGGCTAGCGAGCCACAGTTTGCCGAGCCACAGTTTGCCGACCACTGCCTTAGATTGTCAAATAAAAAAAATGACAACAGCCAACACAACAATAGCCATCTGGTATGAATGCCCAGTCTTGAACCATAAATATATAAGTTATATAATAGAGTTGCATCTTATATCACGCCACATAATAAGTCTGATTATTTAATTCCTGATACCAGAAATCCTTATATATAAGTATAAATACCTGATTTTTAAAAAAGTTACTTTGAAGCAAAAAGGGTAGGTAATTACTACTATTTTTTAAAGGGTAAGTAAGTACTCTTATTATTTTTTTTATAAATCAATCAAAATTATACCTGTTTTTTTTACCAGGTCGGTCAAAAATATAATATATTTTTTGATGTGCCACAGAATTTTAATAATTAGTTCATGTGTGCCATGAGATGAAAAGAGTTGAAAATCATTGGTGTATAAAGCACTTGTCCATATATGTGATCACATTTTGATCTTGAATCTTATGGTTTCCCAGTGAGGAAGACTATCAGATAGGGTTAGTCCCACTTGCCAGCTAAGGGAACTTTAGACTCAGATTGGGAAGGGAGGCGACTTGTCCCCCAGGTCACCCATACCCTAAATGGCAATACCAAGATGACTCTAGAGTGGAGCTGGGTACAGAGGATGGTTCTCCCTCCTGTCTCTGCCTACTGTGCCTGCCTGTCCTGGTGAAATCTGGTTAAAATGAACATCAAGAGCAGCCCCTAAATGGAGACACCCAGGCAGGGCAGATGGATGGGGTGTTGAGATGGGGAGGACCGCTCTGGGGCTTTGCTCTTGTGTATATGAGCTGCAAGGGGCAACACCTCCCCCTCCTCCTCCAGAAGCTCACTCTCTTGGGCAAGGACTCCCCCATCCTGAGTTCCTAGACCCTGGGGGCCATCTTTCAATGTAGTAATAGGGGCCCCAGAGCGATTAGCAATATTTCAGAAAGCTTAAGGGAGATCATACATCTCCCCATGACAGGCCTGCCCAGACTAAATGAAATGTCATTTCTCTGCTTTGGCTGGAATTCCGTCAGCTCAGTCTGGCTGCACTGCTTATCTTGGGCTGATCAGGAGCTCTGATTGGACCTTATATGCGTGTGACAAATAAAAATGAATTATTAGTTAATAAATGCAATTGATTTGGCAAACGCAGCCTTTCAGAGTATGGTTCCATGGAGCTCCAGAGCACCTAACAGGAGGGGTTCTTGGGGCACAGAGGTGGGGACTTGCTGGTTCTCCCAGGACCAGCTCAGGCCGGGCCCCTTTCCCAGGTAATGGAAAATGGTGGCTCTGGGATACCTGACATACCAGCCTGAGTCTGAGAACTTGACACGGGGCAAAGTCCTGCCCCAGATGCCAACAGACACTGAGTACTGGGCATTCATTTCACCCAAGGGAAACGTTGGGAGCTGGAGAGCTGGTGTAGTGGCAGGACATAGTGTGGCATAGGATAAGTGTCAGGGCTCCAGACAGCCTCTTTATTTATTTATTTTTTAAAAATATATTTTATTGATTTTTTACAGAGATGAAGGGAGAGGGATAGAGAGTTAGAAACATCGACGAGAGAGAAACATCTATCAGGTGCCTCCTGCACACCTCCTACTGGGGATGTGCCGGCAACCAAGGTACATGCCCTTAACCGGGATCAAACCTGGGACCCTTCAGTCCGCAGGCCGACGCTCTATCCACTGAGCCATACTGGTCAGGGCCAGACAGCCTCTTTAACCCTGGTGTCTCCATCTCTTAAAAAGGTGCAATGATGCCCAGTCTGCTGCCCTCCCAGGAGTGTTACGAGGAATCAGTAACAACAGGGACACTGATGAGAGGTCGCTAGGTTCCAAGCACCGTGAAGTTCTCACTAACCCCTTCAGAGTGGCACTGGTATCGTTTCCATTTACTGAAGCTGAGAGTATAAAGTCACGGAGTTCAGTTGAGGAGTGCGGAAGTCAGAGGGAGACAGTATCCTATATAATAAAACCTTAATATGCAAATCGACCAAATGGCAGAATGACTGGTTGCTTTGATGTGCACTGACCACCAGGGGGGCAGACACTCAACGCAGGAGCTGCCCCTTGGTGGTTAGTGCACTCCCACAGGGGGAGCGCCGCTCAGCCAGAAGCTGGGCTCACGGCTGGCGAGTGTAGCAGTGGTGGTAAGGAGCTAGCTGGGCTCACGGCTGGCGAGTGTAGCAGTGGTGGTAAGGAGCTAGGGGTCCTGGACTGCGAGAGAGATGTCTGACTGCTGGTGGACATCCCCCGAGGGGTCCTGGACTGCGAGAGGGCGCAGGCTGGGCTGAGGAACTCCCCCAGACCCTAGTGCATGAATGTCGTGCACTGGGCCTCTAGTAGAAATAATAGTTATAAGAAGGCTGTGGGCTCACACCTGGTTTGAATCCTGGCTCTATTCCTTTCTAGCCATGTAGCTCTGGGGAAGTTAAACCTGGATGTGTCTCTGTTTCTCATCTGCAAAATGGGCATAATTGTACTTTCTTTTGGGGATTTTTAATAAGGATAGTAGCTATGGTTACTAAAGTAGCGTTATTCTTGATTTATTTTGGGCCCAATTGTAATTGACTGGGATTCCGAGGAGATCAATGGGGTCAGGGTGAGCATCAGAGGCAGGAACCACGGCATCTCAAAAAACCCAGAGAAACAAAGGTCTCATTTATGTTGAAGACAGAGTCCTATATTCGCATGTTTGGCCTGTTACAGGCAAGTGGATGCATAATAGAACCAGTGTATCATATGTAAATTACACCGCAATAAAGCTATTTAACAAAATAGAGCCAGTCCCTGCCACCTTTGGAGCTTATGATAGAGCGCTAGGTGGTCAATAATCAAACAGTGACATAAATAGTGCTGTGAAAGTAAAGTACACCATTCTGTGAGAGTTTATGGTAGGAGAACCTCATCGAGTCTGGGAGATCAGGGAAGTTTTCCCCAGGGAGGTGATGCTGATCTTGGATGGGAAGAAAGAGAGGAGTGAACCAGGTGAAGGGGAGAGGGGAAGGATGCTTCTGGCTGAGGGACTATCACGTGCAAAGGCCCTGAGGTAGGAAGGCATGGGGACCTTTGGAGAGGAGGAAGAAAGCAAATATGGCTGGAGTGTCAATGTGCAAGATGAAACCAAGGAGGGAGGCTGGACTTGATCATGCAAAACTTTGTAGGTCAAGGAAAGCAGTTGAGTCTTTATCTTAAAACCCTAATCCTGTGTTCCCCACCCGATGAGCCCAGCTCCTCTCCTCTGGCTGGGATGTGCTTGTTAGTGACCATGGGGTCCAGCTGAGGCTGAGAGAAATGCCAAGGGCAGTGTGTCCTGGGACGTCAGGTGTCTGGGTGGAGCATCTCTTTGTCCATGGAAACCCATCAGCACACCATCCATGGGCCCAGGTCTGGCTCTATTCAGCAGCTGTTTTCTAGCTGGGAAGAGGCTTTTAGCTTTAATAAAAAGAGAGTAGAGATAAGAAGACTGCCTCGGCAGGGAAAGCAGCAGTGACAGGATGATTTAAACGGCCTCTCCAGTGTCATTTCTTCTGTGCAGACATCATAAATCAGATCAGCATTGGGCTCTGACAGGGAGGGGTGTGATGAAAGGGGCCTGCAGAGAGAGGGGAGAAGGGTGTGTGATTCTGGGTCCTCCTGGGACTGGCTAGGAGCGGGTGAGGTCACTTATTCCTGGTCCTCAGTCCCTTAGCCTTACTCTTTGCAGGGGGTAGATGGACTGACTCCTCCAACCCAGCTTTCTAGCCCATATTCAACTTTGGGGAAAAAGTGAAGAGGGACTAATAAGAGAAACAGGGAAGAGAAAAATCAGGGAAGAGTGGAGGGGCGGGTGTAGGAGGTGGGTGTTACAGCCATCAGAAAAACTAGACACAGTGGTTCTTCTACTTTGCCATGTATTGAAATCACCAGGGGAACTTAAAATAAAATACTGATGCCTGGGTACCACTCCCAACATTTCTGGGTTCCAGGTGACTCTGATGTGCAGCTAATGTTAAAAAGAACTGGATGAGAATTTAGCTTCTAGCTTACACTCAAGAACTTGGCAATGTCGAGCCATCACTTTCACCAGGACTGATCAGACCCACTTGGTCCCCCTGGCCTTCCTCTTGAAAGTGGCCAGACTGAGGGGCCAGAGTAGATGTCTCTGAGACAGGTGTTAATGCCCATCAATGCCCACCCAACTCTCTTCTCTTCCAGATCTCGCGCCACTTGGGCAAGATATACAGTGAAATGATCTTTGTCAATGGCTTCGTGCACTGCGACCCCCACCCGGGCAACGTGCTGGTGCGCAAGGGCCCGGACACGGGAAAGGTGGAGATTGTCCTGTTGGATCATGGGCTCTACCAGGTAGGACAGGCCTTTCCCACCCAGCCAGCCGCAGAGTCTAGTCCTGCCTGGCCTGAGAGTCCACTGAACTCCCCGATGGGCCACAGAAACAGGAGGCAGATGGCTAAGGTAACGGAGAGGCCCCGCCCTAGCCCTAGAGCTATCATTTGTGCAAGTCCCAGTCATATACTCTGTGCCTCAGCTTTTTCCTCGGTGAGGTGAGGCTGGGAATGCCTCCTTTAAGGGATGCTGTAAGGAGTACATGGGAATGTGCCCAGATAGGTGAAATTGCTTTGTCTGCTGCACAACAACTTTGCTTCCCAGGGAAGCCCAGGCCAGCCCAGACCCTGGGATGGGAGCTGGGACTTGCTAGGGAAGGGTAATTCAGCCCTAGTGACGAGGTGCCGTGTAGCGTGAAAGGGGCCTGGGAACTGATAGAAGCTCTATCTTCTGGACTTGGGATGCAGAGCTGGCTCTGATGAGCCACGAGTCCTGCCTGGAAGTTGGGAAGTTCACTGCCAATCATGGGACCCAGGTTTTATTCTAGGAGACAGATGGTCGTTGGGGAGGCTGTTTCTATAGTCTCCTGGTCCTCAGTCCCTTCCCTCAGAGTTCTAATCCCACATCCCAAAATCTTGGCCCCCTTTGAAAGGCTCAGTGACGTTGGACATGTTAGTTTAAGGTAGGCCAGCTGCTGTCACAAGTAGCCCCCGAACAAATGGTGGCCCAGACACAGCAGGTGTGTAATGCTTGCCATGTGTCAGTCTTGGGTGGGTGGAGGAGGCCAAAGGCAGGGGCTGACTGAGGCTCTGACCCCAGGCCTCCCTCGGGTGGTTTCACCATCTGTACCCAGAGGGGTAAGGGCTCGGAGGAGAACGCATGGACCAAGCTGGGAGTAGAGCTTCTGCCACATTCTGTAGGTCAGAGCCCAGGCCCAGGGCCACATCTAACTAGGCGGGAGGTGGGGAATGTAATTTCTGCCACTTAGGACGAAGGCTGGCCAAATAGTAGCTTTGGACTTGGACTGACTTTTGGGGGAAAGTAGATGTTGTGCAGGAGCCACAGTCTTCATCCATCCCCCCTCACGGTGGCCACTCCAGCCAGGGACTAAGTCTGGATAGGGAGAGGAGGCTCAAGTCTGGCCATGGTCGCCCCCACTGTAGGTGCTCACGGAAGAGTTCCGCCTGGACTACTGCCACCTCTGGCAGTCACTGATCTGGACTGACATGGAGAAGGTGAAGAAATATTGCCACCGTCTGGGAGCTGGCGACTTCTACCCCTTGCTTGCTTGCATGCTGACAGCCCGCTCGTGGAACTCAGTCAACAGGGGCATCAGCCAAGCTCCAATCACCGCCTCTGAGGTAGGTGCCCTCTCCTGGCCCTGCCCTCTCCTGCGTACAAGGGGCTGGACCAGGATGGCCTTTGGACCTCTTCCTATCCAAGGTCTGAGGTTCTGTCTGTTGGGCTGTGGGGGGTGGGAGCGTGAGCAGAATTGGAGATACATTGGATAAGAAGGAGGGAGAGGCGGAGAAATAGCATCCCTGGATTGAAGGAAGGCAAGGGAGCTACATCCCACTCTTGGCCTTAACCACCTGGAGTACGAAACAGGGCACGTTAACCATGTGACTAGACTTCTGCGGCTTTTTCTCCGACCTACTCACACAAGATTTCAGGCTTCCGCAAAGTTCTCCCCAGGACTTCTGGGAATCCCCAGGGATTATCTGATAAATAAGTCTGCTGTCTCCTCCTGGGTACTGTCTCCCATTGTGTGGTCCCTCTGGGGCAGCCTACTGGGGAGAGCTCTTTAGTTCTCATGTGGTGCTACTTGTCCCATTGTTCATGTGTCAGTCTTAGGTGGGTGGAGGAGGCTGGAGGCAGGGCTGACTGATGCTCTGCCCCGCCAGACCTCCCTCGTGGTGGTTTCACTGTCTGCACACAGAGAGTAAGGACTTGGAGGAACACGGAGTTTTTTGTTTTTTTTTTTAAATATATTTTATTGATTTTTTACAGAGAGGAAGGGAGAAGGATAGAGAGTTAGAAACATCGATGAGAGAGAAACACTGATCAGCTGCCTCCTGCACACTCCCCACTGGGGATGGGCCCGCAACCAAGGTACATGCCCTTGACCAGAATCAAACCTGGGACCCTTGAGTCTGCAGGCCGACGCTCTATCCACTGAGCCAAACCAGTTAGGGCAGAACACGGAGTTTTTAATGAAATACCTTTTTTGTTTTTCTTTGTAGTTCATTTCTTCATCAGATCCAGACAGTAGTCCCATGGTGTCTGGGCTGAGACCAATCCATTCTCACTTCTGCCCCTATCACAGGGACTTACTAGTATGTGGCCACTCCTTCTTCCTGGTTCAGAGCTCCCTCCATCCCTAGTTTCTCAATCTGTCATGGAGTGGACTTCTCTATTCCCAGTCTGTCAGTTTGTCAGATTTGTGCAGTTTTGTGGGGATGTGCTCGGGCTCACCACAAGGGGCGGGATCCTGCTTGTGCAGTTAGAAAGACCTGGGTTCTAGTTCCAGCACTGCTCTTCCTGGTGGCATGACCTTGGATAGTTTTTGTCACTTCTTGGAGCCTTGGGGGTGGGGGGGTCCCCTGTAAGCTGCCTTGTGGTAGGTGGTTTTAGGAATGGCTGGATCCAGTGTGTCAAACGATGTCACCAAAGAGGCCACCCGTTGCCATCTCTTGGTTCTGTTTTCTTCTAAGTTGACATCACTCCCCAGCAAGTATGGTGGCAAAGATGACCACCAGCTACCCTAGGCCTACACAGCTTTAAAGCTGGTCATCTCAGAAGAAGAGCGATAGTCTCCCTTCTTGGTTGAATAGGGAGGATAATTTCTGCTTTACTGATAATGCCTGGAGCGTGCCTCTCCGTAGCTCCCAAGTGCCTTCATTGAGCAAACATAGGTTTTTGCTGGGTCCTGGACTTGGTGCTGCACATCCAGTGATGAGCAGTCTGTCTTTGTAATTTGTACTGTGGTTGAGGGAGACAGTAAACAAGTGAACAAGCAGGTAAATGGAATAATTGCAGGTTGGAGGTATCAGGGAGGAAACAAGCTTGTGATGGGGAGCTGTCAGTTGGGTGCTCAGAGAAGAGATCTTTGAGGAGTTGACTTTTAAGCTGAGCCCGAAGGACAAGGAAGGCACTGGCCACAGGAAGAGCTTGGAGAAAGCATCCCAGGCAGAGGGCACATACTGCGCTACGATAGCCTGGGGAAAGGAGAGTTTGGTGTAGTCTGGAGTGTGGTGAGCGGATGATGGAATGAGAAGAATTTGGAGCACTGGGCAGAGGGAGCATTGTTCAGGGCCTATAAGCCATAGGAAAAAGTTCAAATTAATTCTTAGTACAGAGCAAAGCCTTTGACAGGTTTTAAGCAGGAAAAGAATATGCTCAGATTTGCTATTTTAAGTATCTCTCTGGAGTGGGGCAAGATGAGCAATGGGGTGATTAATTAGGAGGCTGGGGCAGAACTTCACATTGGAGAGGTGCTGGGGGCTCAGACTACACTCATGGCAATAGAGGTGGAGAGAAGCAGATGGAACCAGATTGCATTTTGGACTTAAGACTGAGCGGCTTTTCTGTTTGCTTGGATGTAGAGAGGATGAAAAGTGGTCTCATAGCTTCTTGGGGTAAATTACAGGATGGGGAGAGTGGTGTCACCTCCTGACATAGGGAAGATGTTGGGAAGGACATATTTGGGGTGAGGGTACCAGTAGTCTATCAGTAATTCTCTTGAGCATTCAGATAGAGGTGGGCAGTTAAGCCTGGAGCTCAAAGAAGAGGTCGAAGCTCGAGATATACATTTGTGAGTCCTTAGCACATAGATGGTATTTAATGTCACAGAATGGACAAGATCACATGGCACAAGTAGGTACTCAGTAAATGATATCTGTTTTTATTAACTAAGTTTGAATTTTATTTTTGCATTTGTTATTCATTCATAAAGACCCAGCATAAATGCTAGTGTACTAGTCTGCTTGGGTTGCCATAATAGAATACCATCAACCAGATGTCTTAACAGTAGAAATTTATTTTCTCACAGTTCTGGAGCTCAAAGTCCAATATCAAAGTATCATCAGGATTAGTTTCTGGTGAGGGCTCTCTTCCTGGCTTGCAGATGGCTGCCTTCTCATTGTATCCTCACATGGCCTTTCTTTTGAGTGTACACACCCCTGATCTCTCTTCCTCTTTTGGAAAGGACATCAGTCCTATCGAATTAGGGTCCCCTTTATGAATTCACTTAACTTTAATTACCTCTTTAAAGGCCCTGTCTCTGAGTAGTCACACAGGCGTTAGAACTTCATCTTAGGGATTTGGTGGGAGGCACAATTCAGTCCATAGCACCAGCCCTGGAGGCCTCTCCTCATGCTTTGGCCAAAAGTGATCCCTTAATACTTGGATCACTCATGTGCCAGCAGCTTATACTGTGTCTCAGAGTTAGCTATTTGTATACTTATATGGACTCTGACTAGTTGGTAAGTACCTGGAAGGCAGGCATCCTGTCTGGTGCCTCTTTCTCTTAAAAATATTTTTATTGATTTCAGAGAGGAAGAGAGAGGGGGAGAGATAGAAACATCAATGATGAGAGAGAATCATTGATTGGCTGCCTCTTGCACGCTGCCCCACAATGGGGATCAAGCCTGTAACCCGGGCATGTGCCCTGTCTGGGAATCGAACCTTGACCTCCTGGTTCGTAGGTCGATGCTCAACCACTGAGCCATGCCCAGCTGGTGCATCTCTTTATAAGGTCTCCGAGGTTCTGGGACCAGGTCCAGTAGAGAGGCGTTTGTGTAGATTGTGGAGACATGTACTCCATTTGCTTACTTTGGACAAAAACCCAGGTAGAGGATAAACAGCCACTCCAGGCCAGCCCAGACTCTGAGATGTGAGGGCTCAGTTTTCTGAGTCCTAGTCTTATTTAGAATTAGGGAACCTTCAACATTGTATCAAGGAAGATGTTTTTTTCAACCACAGGTAGCTTAAACAATTAGGCATTTGCTCTCTCCATGACAAGCAGCCTGGAGGTGGGTGGGTCCAGGTTGGTTGAGTAGGTCACAGTCTCAGGGCTCTGGGCTGACTCCTCTGTGATTCTCTTGGTTTTCCTCTCATCATTCCGAGATGACTGTGGCAGGTCCAAGCTGTGCATCTTAATTCCTTGGTGTCCAGAAGTGAGAATGAGGGCGATTTCTTCTCACGTATTGTTACTTAAGAGCAAGGAAACCTTCCCCAGAAGTCCTTCAAAAGACTCCCCTTGTGTCTCATTCGCCAAAATCATGTCACATATCACATTGAGCTCAGAGCCGGTATTGGCTGAGATCAGCCAATGATCTGGAGCTAGGGAGGAGCTCTGCCTTCCTGAGGAGCAATGACCCAAGGGGTCAAATGAACAAAAATGGGGTCCTTTTAACAAAGGGGAATGGGAGATGGGTGGCTGTCAGATAGGCACCCATTGGGGCCTTCTGCAGACACCCGCCATCAGGATGTGTCCAGGTTGAAGGCTGTGACCCCCGCTGCGAGGTAGTCTGGATGGGCGCAGGTGCCTTCATTTGGCCTGCAGGGGCTCTCGAGGGGCCAGTCCCTCCCTTGGTGAGAGGGGGATCCCTGTGGTGAGCAGGCTTAGATGAGGCCTGAGCCCTCCTGGGTGACCCGCAGCTGTGATGGGAGGTGGCGGCAGGCAGACAGCCTCTTGGTGTCTGGCTGCGCGGTGCGATGTTCCAGTCTGATAGATCCTGCCTGAGGGACATTTAGAGTTTCACAGCAGCTTGGTTATCAGCAGTGCACACGTGTTCCTGAAAGGGCAGAGAGTTCCGCTTCTGCTGCAGAGAGCGGCCAGGCGGGGAGGTTTTTGGCAGCACTGCCGGGCCCCTCGTGACTGCGGTTGGCACTGAGCACCTCTCCATGCCTTATCTCTGATGCCCTCTTGGTATTGCTGAGAGGCAGGCACAGAGGATATGAGCACTCCAGCGTTTAGGTGGGGACACTGCTCGGAAGAGGTGAAAGGACTTGCCCAGGCTCACAGAGTCCACAGTGAGTGAGAGGCAGTATAGCCTTGTGATGAGGGCATGGGCTCGGGAGCTGGACTGCCTGAGTTTGAATCCCAACTCACCACTTACTAGCTGTGGATCTTGGGCAAGTTACTTAATTTCTCAGTGTCTCAGTTTCCCTCTCAAAGGGGGTAATTCCCTTGCCTGATAGGGGTATTGTGAGGATTCAATGAGTTAATATATGTAAGCATTTTCAAAGTGCCCAGCTTACTGGGTGAATGCACTGTATGTGTTGGCTCTTGTCATTGTCACCATCATTATTGTCATCGTCATTTCTCTGGAAACTGAGGAGGGATCAGAGCCTCACTGTCATACTCAGGACTCTGGTTGGGGGCACTTATCTGCCAAGAGCCATGTGAAGCTTGGGACAGGGAAGGGTGGGAAGTCAGATCCCAAATTACACACCAGAATGGGGTAAGGGCTAGCGAGCCCTGGATCCTGTTCTGGGGCATCAGGACCTTGGGCACTGGATGGGCTGAGACTGGCTCCCGAGTGGAGGACAGTGATAGGCATGACTGTGTGGGTGGCAGGGGCTCTGGCTGGGGTGCAGAGTCATGCAGGGCATGGGCACGACTTTGGAGCTGGGTTTAAGTCAGGAGCTCAGACTGATGAAATGCACCATCCTGGGCTGGGCTGAGGGATGGGGGACATGACTCAGCAGTACCAGCTTCTAGGGCTCCTTCCAGGCCTGGCCTGAAGTTGGTGGCCAGTGAAGAAGTCTTGGAGAGTAACTTCAGAATGGACCCCTGGGCTTAGAGGCTGGCACACTCTACCCTCATCAAATGGTTGGTGGGGAGGTAGATTTCCAGTCGGTACTGGTTTGCAGGCTTGGGGGATGGGTACGGTGACCTTGGCTGTGGGGAGCTAGGACAGCAGAGGCAGCAGAAGTGCCTGTGGTCTTCATTGATGTGCTCTGGTACTGGGTCCAGTGCTTGGCCAGAAGTTGGGGTAAGATGTCCCATCATGGTTTGTCAAAGCTCCTTGTGCTAAGCTTCCCTTTGGAGAGGGTTTCTAGTGGTACCAAGGCAGCTGTGCTTGAAGCTCCCTCCTGGAGCTTCCTTGCAGGCCCTCAGGTCATGGGCTTGGATACCCGCCATCCTGGGCTCCACTTCCCACACCAACCACTGCTGTCTCCCTATTGCTGCTTTAGAACACCGAGATCCGCAACAACGCGGCCACCTACCTCCCCCAGATCAGCCAGCTCCTCAACCGTGTGCCACGCCAGATGCTGCTCATCTTCAAGACCAATGACCTACTGCGAGGCATCGAGGCCACCCTGGGTACCCGAGCCAGTGCCAGCTCCTTCCTCAACATGTCACGTTGCTGTGTCAGAGCGCTGGCCACGTGAGTGCGGGCTCCGGCCTCTCCTCCCCTCCAGTTCCTTGGCCTGCCCCAGGAGTTCTGCTCACCTCCACTTTCTCCTAGAACAGTGATGGCGAACCTTTTGAGCTCGGCGTGTCAGCATTTTGAAAACCCTAACTTAACTCTGGTGCCGTGTCACATATAGAATTTTTTTGATATTTGCAACCATAGTAAAACAAAGATTTATATTTTTGATATTTATTTTATATATTTAAATGCCATTTAACAAAGAAAAATCAACCAAAAAAATGAGTTTGCGTGTCACCTCTGACACACGTGTCATAGGTTCGCCATCACTGTCCTAGAAGCTCCCAGGGCCTTGCCCCAGTGTCTCAATCTCCAGGTCTCCCTGCAGGGAGTTAGGGGCTGAGAACAGCCCCAGTGAACTGGCTGATGCTTCAGGGCAGTGTTTTGGGTAGTCCTGAGAGCCACCTGCACTTGCTAAAATGGTGGTTTCTGGGACCTCACCCTCTTGGTCAAGCTTTTCAGGCGATTCTTACCCTTAGTAAAGTTTGAAATATTTTCTGAAAGTCTTAGTCCCATCCAGGTGTCCCCTGGGCTTGGGATCAGGTGCACATCCCATCTCAGTCTGGTTCCAGGATCTGCCTCCCCAGGATTGGCCGGGCAGTGAGGCCAGTGTTCTTTCCCCTGCAGGTGTGCTGTGACTCAGGAAAGTGTTGCCAGCAGGCTCTAGGTCCTCTCAGGATCTCAGATTCATTCATTCATTCATTTAATCCTCATCAGAGGATATTTTTTCCATTGATTTTTAGAGAGAGTGGAAGGGCGGGGGAGACCCAGAGAGAAAGAAAAATAGATAAGAGAGAGACACATCGATTGGTTGCCTCCTGCACGCACCCCGATCTGGACCAGGGATGGAACCTTCATATCCGGCGTGTGTGCCCTTGACCA
>NW_005871082.1:1035891-1078767 GCF_000147115.1 Myotis lucifugus
ATAATCCTTGGGGTGTTGATGAGGAAGGGAACGGTACTTGTCTCAGGGAGGTAGCAGCAGAGGAGCGAGAGTTCTAGGCAAATGCATGGGGAGGCTCATGTGTGTAATGTTCTCACCTGAGAGGGGAGGCCTCGACTATGGTCAACTCCCAGCCCATCCATCTCAGGGGAAGGGTCATTTTAGCCAACTATTTGGTGAAGGGAGAGTTGACCACATATATCATGTACCCACTATCAAATATCACATTAGATTATAGCAACATAGACTGTACACTGAAAGGGCTGAACATGATTCATTCTTCCTTCGAGGGCCCCGAAAACAAAGTTGTGAATAGGTCATCATCAGAAACATCAGTTTTCATCGTGCCCTTTTGCTGGTGCAGAGGGATTGAGCTGGGCTGCATCCATAATGGTTTCAGCCTCCTAGGACCACCTGACCAGGTTTTCAGGTGACTCTGACCTTCAGAAGTGTGGGAAAGCTTTTATATTTGAGTTTGGGGGATTCTTGGTTTGATAAATATTAACTCTGAGGTTGTAACGGCCCCAGTGAGGCTGAGACGGCCCCGGTGAGGTTGAGACTGCTCCAGTGAGGTTGGGACAGATAATGGGGACCAGTATAGACTGATGAACAGGGGTAGATGCAGAGGCAGAGCAACATTGAACAGACTGTCAAACTACCGTGGGAAGCCTGGGGAGGGTTTTGGGGGGGAGGGATTAAGAGATCAACCGAAGGATTTATATGCATGCATATAAGATTAACCAATGGACACAAGACACGGGGGGAGGGGGGGAGTAGGGGCCGGGGGAATGTCAAGGGGGGGAAAAAGGAGACATATGTAATACTCTTTGTAATACTTTAAGAAATAAAAATAAAAAAAATAAAAAAATAAATAATAAATAAATATTAACTCTGCTTTTGGAAAAATGGAAGCATTGAAACATTGTACTTAGTGGGCCCCACTATGCTTTCGATGCCCCGTGAGACAGCTGCTCCTGCTTATCCTACTTATCTGGAAAACTCCTAGGAATAGTTGAGTTCCTCTGGTCTCTGCTTGGGCAATGGTCTGATCCGTGACCAGGATTTGTCCATTGGGGCAGGGAGCTGGTGACTTGGCAAAACCACTCTCTTATGTTTTTCTAAATGATCCTGAGTGTCTCTTTCCTCTTTAACTCTCTTCTCTCCTTTCTTCTTGCTCCTTCTGCAGGAACAACAAGAAGAACACCTGTTCATTCTTCAGAAGGACCCAGATCTCCTTCAGTGAGACCATCAGCCTGTGGCAGATCAACCTCCATGAACTCATTCTGCGTGTGAAGGGGCTGAGGCTGGCCAGCTGGGTCTTGGCCCTGCTTTGCTGGCTGTTGCCTGCTCCACACTGAGTGGACTTTCTATTCCCTTTCCTTTTCCAGTGTGACTCTATGGCGGGCACGGGGTCTTTCCACTCAGCCGTTACTCATGTCTCTACCAGTTGCCCTGTTTCTGCCACACGGTGGTCTGGAGTCCTGAGGTCACTGTCTGTGGCACCACCGACTCCACCTCTGGGATTCCTGTCCCACCACAGCCCTGTCTGAACCACAAGCTGACAGTAGTTTCTCTCCTTATCCAGGGAGATGGCACACAGTCTGCTTTCTGAGTCCTGGAGTGTGCTGTTGGGTGGGATGTCCCCCCACTTCCATTAGCCCTTCCTGTGTTAGGGTGGCCCATGAATCCCACAGAGGGCACATTAACTTGTAGGAAGTTTGATTGTGCTGGAGGGGAGCAGGGTCTCTGAACTTGCTTGAGACAGGTTCCCTCTCCTTGGCCTCACACTCCCCACAGGTGTCGCCCCTTAGCGTGTGGCTTGGCCTCCAAGGCAGGCTGTGCCACAGCCATGGGTTCACTGCTGTACTGGGGACCCCCTTGGGTAAAGAAACCCCTCAGGTCTTGCTCAGTGGGATTTTTAGTCTAGGTGGGAGTGAATCCACTTTGCCATTAGGCAGGAGCGGACCTAGACACCACATGTCATTGTGTTCTGCCTGGCTTCTTGCCCCTGCATTGCCAGGTTGCCACTGCGGGGCCACTTCCTGCTTCTTGTACGTTTCTCTCATCCTCCAAGACTTAGACCTCATTGGAGCTGTTAAGAAGCCCAAGGCCAGGAATTCAGAGGCTCAGCTGAAACACCTGGGTTCTCACTGGGCACCTGCCTTGTTCTAATAATTGCTTCCTGACTTAGCCCTTTGGTTCATCGTGTGATGCCCCCAGTCCTGGAGACTGTAATCTGAACCTCACTTACTGGGGCTAGGGTTCCACTCTGAAACCCGCTTGTCACCTGTCTGGACCCTGTGCTTTACCTTATTGCCTGTGGCCAGTCTGCCCCTCTCCCAGGACGAACATCTGCTCCTGTTTCCAGGACACCTGCTTTAACTGCTGTCCCTGTGTGTTCTCCAGGTGCTGTTGGGTCGGATGTCTCCCCACTTTTGTTAATTCCTCCTGTGTCAGGGTGGACCATGAGTCCCACCCACACTGGCACATTTAACTTGCAGGAAGTTTGAATTTGCTGGAGGGGAGCATGGTCTCTGAGCTGGCTGGAGACAGGTTCCCTCTCTTTGCCCTGTCACTGTCCACAGGGGTCACACCCAGATTCAGTAGGCCCTAGCTCTTACTGAGCACCCTTGCTCAAGGACAGGAACTATATTTAATTCACCCCATCCAAGGGGCAGAAAACCCCCAAATTCGCGTCTTATTTTCTGTTTGCATTATTCATAATACAACAAGCAGATTTCCCACTGACCACAGATGAGTCGCAATTACTTTATTTCCTGAAAGAATTAATTGTTCTTAGTGACTAGTTGGATGTGCCCAGGGGCCTGAGAGAATAATTTGCAAAATCTGTTACTCATCATGAGGATACATACTGGATATTATATTTTATGGTGTCTTTTATAGCCACTGAAGTAAATATGTTTTTTTTATTCAAGGTAATGGTTACTTGCTTTTTACTTTTGGTTTAATGGTTGGCTTTCTGCTGGCCTGGGATGTAAAACATAAGCATGTTGCCAGTGGACTCAGCATCCAGAACAGATATCCAGGGAGAGTAGAGAGGGTGGGAGAGTTTGGGGTATGGGAGAGTTTGAAAATAGGAGAGGAGCAGGTTGGTGATTATTGAGTGTCTTCCATGTGTAAATAAGTTCCATCATTGAATTGTCCCATCAGGAAGAGGGGTCATTGGCTCATCTTCCAGAGATGGGGACTGAGTGCAGAGAGGTTTAGTAATTTGCCTGAAGTCACACAGCTGCTGAGGGGTGGTCCATTCTCTGTTTCTATCCCACAGTGCTGTAGATACGGTCGCACTTACTCCTTGGGTCTCAAATACCCTGATTTTGGAGGACATTGGGTTTTCAGTGGAAGTGGGGGAATGGATGGGTAAGGGAGACAAAAAATCCTGGAAAATGCAGACTGAGTTCAGCATGTCCCCTGGGACCTAAGACAGGATGGACCTGGACTACTACACTCCACAGTGCAAATCTGACACTGACCACTCAGTTACTGCAGACCCTGCAGGCTTAAGGTCACGGTTCCCCATGAGACTCAAGCTGCAGGTTTGGAGGTCCCCAGGCCACCTGTGGTTCCGACCAACTGACTACAAATTTAGAGGCTTCCCCAGCCCTTCAGATTGAACAATTTGCTAGAATGACTCACAGAACTCAGGAAGTCACTACTTTTGTGATTACAGTTTTATTATAAAGGATACCAGTCAGCACCAGCCAAATGAAGAGCTGCATGGGGGGTGTCAGGGAGGGTCCTGGTGCAGAGCTTCCCTGTCCCCTCCCATGGACTCAGCACACAGCACCCTTTCGGCACAGCAGTGTGTGCACGGGCTTCAATGTTCAGAGTTTCTGTCAGGGGTCATTACACCGGCAGGATTAACTGAATCACTGACCACATGACTGAACTTAACCTCCAGCCCCTCTCCCCTCCCCAGACAGATGGGGTGGGTACCCCCCCACCCCCCTATCCTGAGTCACTCAGTACAAACTCCAGTGATCCAAGGGGCACAGCATGAAGATCTAAGGTAGTCCTATCACTGGGAAATTCCAAGGAGTTAGAGGTTCTCTCCCAGCAACCAGGGACAAAGACCAGATAAATTCTTTTTTTTTTAAAAAAATATGTTTTTATTGATTTTAGAGAGAGTGGAAGGGAGAGGGAGAGATAGAAACATTGATGAGAAAGAAACGTCAACATGCATCAGCTGCCTCCTGCATGCCCTCTACTGGGGATCGAGCCTGCAACCTGGACATGTACCCTGACCGGGAATTGAACCAATGACCTCTTGGTGCATGGGTTGATGCTCAACCACTGAGCGACATGGGCTGGGCCCATGTGGATGCAATCACTCTGGTGTCTTTTCACCATGTTTGGAGGACGTGGAGAGCCTAGAGGAAGTCTGAAGGAGAATAGTAGAGATATCTACAGGGATGGAAAATAAAGAGTCAATTATAGACTGGACACTCTCCAGAGAGCTGCACGAGAAAACAAGGTTAAATTACAGTAAGTTCTTACTGTTATTGCTGTTGTTACTGTTATTGCTGGTTGGCTACTTTATATGCCGTTCTTTGGTCAAAACCATCACAGAGGCCCATGCCATTCTGGCTGGATGCCAGTTGTATGGATATGCTTTTTTAAATATGTCATGCCCCGTTGGGTTCTTAGAAACTGGCTATTTGGCTGAAATAGGCTTAATTTCTCTTATTGATTTTGTTGTTGCTGTCCACACAGGCCACCCCAGAGAGCTGACAGGAGCTCTTTCTTTAATCACAGTATTAATTTGATAGAGACATCCCTAGGAGCATTTAGGATAAACAAAGTCTCACATAGGTGTTCCCTATTGGCCTGAGGCTGGCTGGCCAGTTCACAGAGCCCATGTTTAACCAGGGACGAGTTGGGGAGCTGGAGTGTGTGGGGAAGCTTCTCTATAATTTCACATGACTGGTTGAGTGACATAGAGCTCATGTGAGGGTCGTCACCCTTTTCCCTTTCTGGGTTGTGAGATTCCTAAACAGGCTGACCTTGATGTGTTACAGATGCCAGGCTTACCCATCTCCATGACCTGCTTTTGTTGTTCACTCTGCTCTCTGCTTTTCCTTATACCCATGCCCTCTGCTTTCTACATCTGTGACATCACTCAAGTCCTTCCCAAGACTACTCTGCCCTTGTTCATCTGCCTCCTCCCAGTTCTCCTGACACTTCTCTCCACTTCCACCGCCCACACTCAACTGCCCATCTGCCCTGTGCAGTCCTCAGAGGGCCAGGGACACTTCTTTGTCTCTTGGATGCTCTGACACCAGGACAGTGAAGGCCATAGTAGGCCTTTCATTGGTCATTGTGTGGTCACTTATACATGCTTGAATTCATGCATGTATTCCTTCAACACCCATTCATTGGGGGAGGAGTGGAGAGACAAGATGAATTGGACATGATGCCTGCCTGTAAGGAACTGTGGTCTCTCTGACAAAAGGAACTGGTTTTGGGTAAGGAAGGAGGCTACTGCTAGTGGAGGCAGTGGTGAGCTGGGAGTCTGTGGTCTGGGAGGAAAGAAAGGGATTTAAACAACTCCTGGAGACCAGTGATGCAGGTTGGCAATTCCACTTGGAAGCAAGATTTGATGAGGCCATCTCTATGCTTCTCTTCTAGGCCAGTATTTCCCCAAGTTTTATTTTGACCAAGGAGCCTGCATTCACTGTCTCAGTGGATGATGCTGCCAGTAGTCATCCAGGTCCAAAAGCTGGGAATCAGCCTTTGCCCCTCCTTCAGAGCAGCCCCGATAGACTCTGCTTCCTCGTATGTCTTGTATTCACCATCTCTGCCTCTCAAACATCCTGGTTCAAATCTTGTCCCCTCACTGTTTCCTTTGCCTCCCATCTTGTTTAAAACCAGTTCGAAAGCCAACTGGCCTGCAGTCACATTGCCAAAAAACCCTTTTGCCTAAGGATCAATTCTCCTAAAGACCAGTTTATCTCAAATTAAGTATTCTTGATCTATTTAATCAGATCTATTTGATCTTCCTATTATTTCTTGCCATTTTTTTCATTTTAAGGTTTTTTTTGAAACCAATTCATGCAAGTGCATTTGACTTAAATTTGTATTTCTAAAAGTGTTTATTAAACAGGCAGCTTTTTTTTTGAATTATTTTGTATTCCTATATTCCTACGGACTCTTTTTTTAGGTTTTCTACAACCATTAGCTTTAAAACTAACCAATATTAGCCATTTTGTCTAGACACTTTCCTCAAAATATAGCTGTCCTGGCAAGAAATATTCAAGGTCCTGATTATAATCAGCTGTTATGCACTGTGTCATCTTGATCCCTTAACTAATGGCACATAGATTTCAGATGGAAACTGGTATGTATTAATTGTTTTGTATGATATATATTATTTTATGAATTAGGGACCTTGAAAAAGGATGATTGTTATATATAACTAGAGGCCCGGTGCACGAAATTCATGCATGGGGTGGGGGTGGGGGTCCCTCAGCCCAGCCTGCACCCTCTCCAATCTGGGACCCCTTGGGGGATGTCCGACTGCTGGTTTAGGCCTGATTCCACAAGGGACATCCGGCAGTTGGACATCCCTCTTATAATCCAGGATCACTGACTCCTAACCGCTCACCTGCCTGCCTGCCTGATCGCCCCTAACCGCCTCTGCCTGCTGGCCTGATTCCTCCCTAACTGCTCCCCTGTCGCCCTGATCGCCCCTTAACTGCTCCCCTGCCAGCCTGATCACCCCTAACTGCCCTCCCTTGCCAGCCTGATCGCCCTTAACCGCCTCTGCCTCGGTCCCTGCCACCGTGGCATTGTCTGGAAGGACGTCCAGAAGATGTCCAGTCTAATTAGCATATTACCCTTTTATTAGTATAAATATGCCAGGTTTGCCAATGATTGGTATATAACATGCTCAACTCATGTACTGAGTAAGTAAGATTCTGAGATGAGGTCCTGGTACCACCATTTGTAGCAAAATAATATATCTCATGCTTGAACTGCATTAACCATTAGGAAGGAGACATTTGTATCACATTTTAAACAAGGAGCCTGGCTGGTGTGGCTCAGTTGGTTGAGGGTGGTCCCAGGCACCAGGAGGTTGTCAGTTCGATTCCTGGTTGGGGCACCCGTCTGTGTTTCCAGCTCAATCCCCCGTAGTGGGTGTGTAGGAAGCAGCTGATTGATGTTTTTCTCTCATCGATGTTTCTATCCTTCTCTCTGAAATCAATATAAACATATTTTTAAAAATTTTAAACAAAAAAACCCACTGGAATGAAATAGACTGTTATTGATAAAATTAATGAACTTTGACCTAGAAAAGTAGATTGGATTTGTCTGGGGTTCTAAAACAGACATGGCAAATATCTGGCATAGGGCTGCCAGCCCCTACCATGGCCAATGCATATTGCACAAATTGATCACTGCATCCTTGTGGGTTGAGCTGGGATATGGCTCCAGAATCCTTAATACAGCATACTGGTCAACTGCTACTGAATGAGCAGAGTTGGCATGTAATGCTCCGTTGCTAATTTTGCTCTCAAAATAGGATCCTTTCTTTACTTGGGATAGTAAGGGCTCTCCGTAATGAACATAAGAGGAAGAATAAGTTAACTTCACATGACAGAACTTTCCTAACTTTCTGGTGATGGGGAGGAGACATCTTGGGCTCACTTGGGCAGATTGATCTAAAGGCATTAAGATGTCATTCCCTGGCTTAGAAGACTTCATGGACACTATATGGCCATGTTTTCTTTTGCAAGGAGTTTGAACTTCTGGGGTGTGGGGCACCATCCTGAGTCTGTATATTGGAACCAAAGGTGTTCAAGGCAAGAGCCTGATCTTCAGCAGTGTTCATTGTGGGAAGCTGCTGCATCTAGGAGATCCTGGCCGGGTGGTAGCGGGGGCAGGGGTGCAGAGACCTATGGATCACTTAGGGCAAATCTCTTCCTCCCCACCCTCTGATTTCTCGCCTGCAAGGTTAGGAGATTGAGTTACATCAGTGGTTCTCAGTAGGGTGCTATTATTCCCAGGCACTTCCTGGAAATGTGTGGGCACATTTTTTATTCTCAGGATGACTGGTGGGTTGCTGCTGGCACCGAGTGGGTGGCACCAGGGATGCTAGGTATCTTCCTATGGGCAGCACAGCTTCATTCAACAAAGAATTTTCTTGTGACCTGTGTGATTTCTAAATGCCACACAGAATATTTGTGTGATGAAAATCCTGTTTATAATGAACTGAATCGACAACCTAATTGTTTTACATGTAAAGTCAAAGCATTTTTTTTTTTTTTTGGCATGGATTTAAAACCTGTTGAATTTTCCAGGAATGCAATTACCAGGAGATCTGAGGGATGATTTGTTTCTTTAGGAATTATTGTTCACCATCCTGGGAAAGCACATAACCAATGGCAATAAAGAGTCCGCATTTGAATAGCCAGTGCAACCCACCTGGGTCAGTGTGACTTTTAGAAATTACAATATGTAGATAGATTCTAGTTTCTATGGATTTCATTTCAGGATGGGAAGGGGCAATACAAAATAGTTATTGTAAAGGGTATATTAGGTCTGGTTGGGCTAAAAACCACTGATCTGAAGATTCTCCAAAGAGCCCTGGTTGGTTGGCTCAATTGGTTGGAGTGTCATCTTGTGCACCAAAAGGTTGTAGGTTGATTCCTGGTCAGGGCTCAGTTCAAGGTGCAGTTTCAACACTTGGTTGGGGTGTGTACAGGAGGCAACCAATCCATGTTTCTCTCTCACATCAATGTTCCTCCCTCCCTTCCTCCTTCTCTCGGTAAAAATAAATGGAAACATATCCTCAGGTGAGGATTAAAGAAAAAGATTCTACAAAGACCTTTCTTTAGCTCTAACACTGTCTGAGTCTGTGCGAGTAGGAAAGAGATTCACATGGCATGGAGAGCAGCAGTAGAAATGGATCAAGACAAATCGATGTCCCCAAGTTGAGCAGAGCCACTGCTGAGAGCGTCCACTGCTGCATCACCCTGGTTCTGTAGTGAAATCTTTGATTTTGGACTCCGTGTCCAAATGGGATTCGGATGAGAACCCCCTAGTTAGGCAGTCGCGTGAATCTTTTACTGTTGGTAACTCAATGTGTACCTACTGTATATGGAAGCTTTACTCACGGCTCCTTTCCTTCTATCCGTAATCCTTCCTCCTGCCCTATTTTCATGATGTAATTTTAGGAGAATTAAACTTGAACAGCCCCCAAATTATATAATTAATTATATTCAGTTTCAATTACAATCACTAATTGATCTAAGCCTGCTAGCACAACACTTTCATTATTTGGCACACAATTATTGAGCGCCTACTTTGTGCTGGGAATAAAGTAGGAAATGGCCAATTTCTACCAAGGAGGGAGGATGAGGGGATAGTGTTTGTAGTTGTCAAGGATTTGGTGGGGGAAGTGGCAGGTGAGTAAGCCTCGCTGCGCTTCTAGTTTACCTGTGAATGACTGTGTGCTCAAAATCTCACATGGCCGCACTCTGGCATCGGGCAGGCTGGTTTTGGCACCAGATGTCACACATTGTACTCTAGGTCTCACTTGTTTTCTCTTTCTTTGACTGATGCATAATAATTAGTTTAGAAATTAATACATACAATGAACACCTGCCATGTAAGGTGCTCTTAGTCACGTTATGGGTCCTCCTACTCCTAACCCTCTCTCAGGGCTCTTTCCTTTCTCTCTGTAATCAAAGGCCTTGCTACTCAAACTTGAATATGCATTCTTGTTACATGAAGAGTCCGAATTGCAGGCTGGGTGGGGCCTGGGATTCTGCATTCCCATCAAGCCCCCAGGTATCACTGCTGCTGCTGGTCTACAGACCACACTTTGAATAGCAAGGTGCTAGGGCCACTAGATCACCTTTCTTTCTGGTGCTGTCATTCCTTGAGGGGGAAGCCAAAGCAAAGTTATTCAGCTAACTTTAGGAGATCGTCTAGTCAGGACAACTACTGCTCAGTTGCGTTGGGGTTACATCCTCCCAGTTCTCTCAGTCCTCCCATGTTCTTTTATGGGGCCGGGTATGCTTTCTTACTTCTCCCGGTAGTGGTTGTATTAAGTGGCTCACCAAGTGAGTTCAGATGTGAGGTGAAATGTCCCTGAGGTTGGTTAGGCATTTGTTAAGTGATTTATTCATGTAGTACCTCCTGTATATGGAAGCATCCTGTCCACCTAGGACAAGCATGTCAAACTCGCGGCCTATGGGCCGCATGCCTTGTTAGGATGAGCTGGGTCCTACAAAAATAAATAAATAAATAAATAAAATAAAATAAAGGAGAGACAAAGGTAAACATGCCAGCAGTCACCCAGGTCCAAAAGC
The DNA here is from genome assembly GCF_000147115.1 of Myotis lucifugus. Classification (NCBI taxonomy): domain Eukaryota; kingdom Metazoa; phylum Chordata; class Mammalia; order Chiroptera; family Vespertilionidae; genus Myotis; species Myotis lucifugus. Next base: position 1,046,247 of record NW_005871082.1, read on the forward strand.
TGGGAATCAGCCTTTGCCCCTCCTTGACCTTCAGAGCAACCCCCATAGATTCTGCTTCCTCATATGTCTTGTATTCACCACCTCTGCCTCTCAACCAACACCATCTGGTTCAAATCTTGTCCCCTCACTGTTTCCCTTGCCTCCCATCTTGTTTAAAACCAGTTCGAAAGCCAACTGGCCTGAAGTCACATTGCCAAAAAACCCTTTTGCCTAAGGATCAATTCTCCTAAAGACCAGTTTGTTACTACTCTCTGTAGTGGGAAAGGTAGGCCTGGATTACCAGGTGACCAGAACCCTGTGTAAAGCATCCTGTCTTCACTCTGTTCCAGGGACGCTAAGGACCAGCAGAGCCCTGGCGTCAGGGTGGTTGAATGTCCACTTTCCCAGGGATGCAGGCAGGATGGTCCATTTGGGAGCTTGACTCAGACCCCTTGGAACCAGCGGCCAAAATGGAAAGGACCTGCTCCCAGAGTGCCTCTACCTCGTCTCCTTCCTCGTTTGCCTCTGCTGTTTCCTTGTTCCCTGCAGGTTCTCAGCTTCCAGGAACACGGATGTAGCTGCTGGGCAATCAAAGGAAAGCAGTGTTGGCGATTGGGCTGTTTCTCAGAGAGGAAAGGGGGAGAGCTGCAATCACATCTGTTGTCATCGCAACGGGTCTGATGACAGCTCATCAGGCTGAGAATCATGGAGGTGGGACCCTTTCTCCTCCGACCTGTCCCTTCCTGCTCACACTCTGCCACACAGACAGAGCACTTTTCTGCTTTTGCGCACCTCAGCCTCCGCCTGCCTCCCCCTGTCTGCCCCCACTTCAGACTCAGCCCATTCAGCCAGGAGGGAGAGGTTTCATCAAAGTCATTTCTCCCCTCTCCCCTGAGTCCTGAGGGTTTCTGTGGGGACAGGACATCCAGAGGGGCCATCCTGCCTTGGATGTTGTCCAGCTGTGTGGGCATATACTGGGCTGAACTGGTCCATGGTCAGTTTCAGCCCTGCTTACCTTTCCTGGAGACAGTGACCAAGTCTGCCTGCTGCCTTTCTGTGTCCACCCGTCAGGGAGGGCAGCTGTGTGGTGACTTCTGTGCAGCAGTCACAGGAGGCTACTCCTAAACCGTGCTGGGACACAGGGCCTCAGAGGTCGTAAACTAGAAATGGTTCTTTTCTGGGACCTTGTCTCCAGCCCAGAGGGGTTCTTCCAGGGAAACGGTCACAGGTGTCCTGTGACGTCACACCCCTCTGGACTCCTGAGACTTAAAATAGGTGCAAAGAAAGGGGATCCGGTGATGTCTCAGCTTTCATAGTTTCCCCTGACTCTTTCCCCTCCCACCAGGCTGGAAATATATATATATATATTTAAATTGGGGTTGGGTTGGGGGAAGTGGTGGAGGGAGTCTGGGTCTTATTCCTAATGTTTGCTTAAGTTTTGAATCTATTCCATTCATTCCCTGAATAGTTAGCTTTTTGAAATCAAAAGTCAACAAGTAGGTACTCAGTAAATACTTGCTGAATGAATGATAGTCCATATTTTCAATTATAATCCAAAAATAGTGGGGCCATATTTTAAATCCCGCGCTCTCGTGCTCTCCCATTCCCTCCCTCCCACTGCCTGACACTAAATGCTTGGTTACTCAAGGCCGCAGTTACAGGATATTAAGGAAACAGCACCCTTTTTCCCCCAAGACTGACAAAATGGAAGAGAACATCAGGTGAGGTAGCTGTTACGCATACGTTGAATAGTATGAGTTCAGTACTATTACTATTCCTCATTTACTGACAACTACATGAATAGAGAGGGTGTAAGAATTTGCCCAGGGCCATTCGGCAACGCTGGCGTCAGAAGCCAGGCTTTCGTTTTCTTGTTTTCACTGCTGCGCTGTAACTGCTTTGATAAGAGCCGATCAAGACTGTCCCAAAGTGATAGAGGATCCCATCCCCAGTGCACTCCATGCTCACCACGAAGTACAGGAAGGGCACACTTAGAGTGCAGGCAAGTAAATGAGGGGGCTCCTAAGGGGGCTGAAACGCCCTACCAGAAAGCGCTCCAGACGGAGGGCAGGAGGCATGGGTTCTCATCCTGCCTTCGCCACTAACTTCAGGAGCCTTGGACTAGTTGCTGACCACTCTGGGCACCCCCTTCCTCATTGTGTAGAGAGGGAGCTGGCTCCCATAACCTCACAAGTTCTTCCTTCTTGGAAATTCCAGTCTACAATCAAGGCACCACCTCCACTAACACCAGAGATTAGCACATACCTGTTACACCAAGTACAAGGCTTTAGGGAAACATCAACAAATAACTGGTGCCCGCTGGGCAGACTTTCTCTGATGGTTACTAGGAACTAGGGACTTGTATGGAGTCACTGAAATGTTGTCCCTATAGGTTGGTGCATTTTCTTCTTCTGCCACGTATCTCTTGTTCCTTTTGCTCTGAGCCAGCATTCAGCTGTTCAGGGTTCTCTATCTGTTGGAATGCCCCAAGCCTTCCTTCCCAAAGGATGTGCTCTCTTGGTGGTCCGGCCTGTGTTAGGTTACTGTGCTAGGTTTTCTACCAACTTTTAAAATGGTGCTAGTAGGCATCCTCTGGGTTGCAGACAAATGCCTCTCAGGGCCCCACTGAGTAGTATCGGTCTTATTTTCCCTTAACAAATCACTCAGAACTGAGTTAAAGTCAGAACAACTTTTGTGAGGTTCCAGATGGGAACGTAGCCTGCCAACACCTTGATTTTATTTTTGTGATATCCTGAGCAGAGAATCTAGCAAGGCCACGCCTGACTTCTGGCCTACGGAGCTGTGAGCTAATAAGTAGGTGTTGCTTTAAGCTGTCCAGTTCCTAGTAATTTATTGCAAGGGATAGAAAATATACACATTCAGAGATAAGAAAGCTGCAGAAACCCAGTGTTCAAAATCAGTATTATTAAGAGTGGGACAACTAGATATTATGCACATGTAGATGTGATAGGAAATTCAGTAGGAAGTTCACGGCATCACTTTAAAGTATTTTGACCTATCATCTTAATCTGAATCAGACCAAGCTGTTAGATTACATGACTTGTTTGCATTTTGCAATTGTCAAAATGCATAAAATGTAAAAAGGATGGTGTTTACTATATATAAATTATACTTGAATAAATCTTGCTTAAAAAAACAAGCTTTTAGATCTACCTCATTTTGCAGGAAATAATAGTGATAATTAAATGACAGCATAAGGAAATAGACATGTTTAGAATGTGGGCCAGTCTACATGACAGCTGGCCGGGTCTCTTCAGAGTCAATGTCAGGAGGGGGACTAGATAAGACAAGACTTAAGAAGCATTATAAATTAATTGCATGAAAATTACCGGATTCTGATTTCAAAGAAATGGTTCTAAAATAGAATTTTAGGATAATTGTAGAAATTGGAAGTGAGTTTTAGGTGATATTAAGGATTACTGCTATTATTGTTAGGCATAATATTGGTACTATTATTAATTGGAGAAATATCCCTGCTCTTTGGAAATACATGTTGCAATATTTATGGGTGAAGTGTCATGATGTTTTAAATTTACTGTGGAATGGTTCAGTGATGAGGCAAAAAATGGCACAATTATTAATGATGGTTGAAACTAGATGGATGGTTCTTGGGTGTTCATTGCACACTTTTCTTTCCTGCATGTTTGAAATTAGGATGGAAATTACACGGAAGCAAAGAAATAAAAAAATAGGAGACAGCTGCTGCTGACCCACATAGCTGCCCTCCACTGCCCATAGCCCCAAGGTGGGTGATGGACTGTAGAATATGGAGCCTAATGACCAATGCAAAAACTCATGCCCCAGCAACTGCCACTGGCAAAGAAGAGGGCTGCCGTCTCTCTCCCACCTTCCCAATCCTGCATGTGTGCTTGACCAGACCGCATCCAGAACCCTGCAGGCCAGGGACATTATACCACGCAGGTAATGGAGTTAAGCATCTCCCAACACCCTGGGAGGCACTAGTAATGTGTTCACATGGTCATGTGCTCTTGTAACCATCTTTGCAGAAGTAAGATATTTCAATTGCAGATCTTAAGGCTGCTGTCTATTTCTACTCTGATTTTCCCTGGGTCACACTTTTCCCCCATATGGGATGGTATTAGAATGACCATGGGAATTTTTGGGATCCAGCTAGGAGGAAGTTGGACTGGGGATGCATTTAGTTGGTGTTTAGCGGGATATGCGTCTGAGGTTTGCAGTCATTTGCTAGTTGTCCTGTGGCAGGAATGGCTTGATAAATACTGTCCCTGTGTCAGCTCCCCTGGGTGCAGGGCCAGAGGTAAAAGTATAGTGTGATCGTGTCCTGTGCCCAGCACAAGAAATATTTAGTAGTGGAGGAGAAAAAAGTTTAAAATGTACAGAGCCAGAAGCTGGTCTGTGTAATGTTCTTCCACTTACCAGATGTATAAAATTATAAGTGGAAAATTTGGCACTCAATGATGCCTGGTAAAATGGAATCTTTCTGTTATCAGAAGAATGCTTAATAACTTAGCTTCTACATTTATAAACACACCAAATACTTTTCTGATGGGCATTATGAATCACAGAGTTTATCAGAATTCCTGCAGTTATAGGGCAAAACCTGTAGTAGAACTACACATAGTATCTCTCACATGTTTTATACATATCAACTATCAATAATATAAATAAATTTTAATGAGCCAGGCTACAGGAAAAATTCAATTTTCTTTTTATCCTTCCGAAGATATATAAATATTGTTCTATGAAAAACTAATCAAAGGTAAAAAAAAAAAAAGTAGGGAAAAAACCCATTATAAAGATATGTTGGGCAATTGAATAATTATGTTATTTTTCTCAGATTTTGTAATGTTAGTATTATTTCAGCATTAAAAACTTTATAATATATTATGTTTTCTTTATCATTCTAAATAGGGATTTGTAATTTTGTATTATTTTACTTAAAGAAGGCCTCCACAATGGTATAAGCTTTGGGCAGAGGATGGCAGAGCCAAAGATAGAATTCTGTTCCTTTGTGATACTTGTAAGCCCTTGGCTGCTCTGGATGGCCCACCACCAGTCTCTTTTTATTTGAGGGAGAAACAAATCTCTATCTTGTTTAAACGACTGTTGTTTTGGCTTTTCTGTTATGAGCAAACAAACAGAATCTTGACTGATATGCCCTTTGACTCAACAGTTCTACTTCCAGGAATCTTTCCTACAGGTATACTGGAACAGATGCAAAATGACAGATGGTCGGGGTCATTATGGCAGCAAAGGATGGGGAACAACCTATATGTCTATCAGTGGAGACTGGTCAAATAAATTATGTGTATCCATACAGTGAAATAGTGAACATCGAGTATTAGGAGGAAGCTCGTCATAGCAATATGTAATTATCTGAGATATATTGTTAATAGAAAAAAGGAAGTGCAGAGCAGTGTGAATACTGTGCTATTATTTGTGTAATCCATATTTATAAATGTGTTTATATAAGTGTATATAAATACATATATTTATTTAATTCCTCAACTAAGTGGCTGAGAACAGGAATGAGGAATGTGCTCCTTTTGAATAGTCATGTGAACTTTAATCTATAGGGTGGGGCAAAAGTACATTTACATTTGTGAGTATGTGAAACATAGTGTTATTCTTTTTTCTTTTTTTCTTTTTATTTTTTTTATTATTTTTATTTTTATTTTTTTATTTTTCGCTAAAAGTATTACAAAGGGTATTACATAAGTGTCCTTTTTCCCCCCCGCCCCTGCCCTCCCTTACCCCCCAGTGTCTTATGTCCATTAGTTATGGTTATATGGATGCATACAAGTCCTTCGGTTGATCTCTTACTCCCCTCCCTCCTGTCCCCCAACCCTCCCTGGCCTTCCCACTGCAGTCCGACAATCAGTTTGAGGCAGCTCTGCCACTGTATTTATTATTGTTCAAAAGTTTGTAATGGTCTTAATTATCCATGAAAGAGTGAGATCATGTGGTATTTTTCCTTCATTGACTGGCTTGTTTCACTTAGCATAATGCTCTCCAGTTCCATCCATGCTGTTGCAAATGGTAAGAGTTCCTTCTTTTTAACAGCAGCATAGTATTCCATCGTGTAGATGTACCACAGTTTTCTAATCCATTCATCTACTGGTGGGCACTTAGGCTGTTTCCAGATCTTAGCTATGGTGAATTGTGCTGCTATGAACATCTGGGTGCATATATCCTTTCTGATTGGTGTTTCTGGTTTCTTGGGATATATTCCTAGAAGTGGGATCACAGGGTCAAATGGGAGTTCCATTTCCAATTTTTTGAGGAACCTCCATACTGCCTTCCATAGTGGTTGCACCAGTCTGCATTCCCACCAGCAGTGCACAAGTGTTCCTTTTTCTCCACATCCTCTCCAGCACTTGTCGTTTGTTGATTTGTTGATGATGGCCATTCTGACAGGTGTGAGATGGTACCTCATTGTTGTTTTGATTTGCATCTCTCGGATGATTAGTGACTTTGAGCATGTTTTCATATGTCTCTTGGCTTTCTGAATGTCCTCTTTTGAAAGGTGTCTATTTAGATCCTTTGCCCATTTTTTGATTGGATTGTTTATCTTCTTTTTGTTAAGTTGTATGAGTTCCCTATAAATTTTGGAGATTAAGCCCTTATCAGATATGACGTTGGCAAATATGTTTTCCCACGAGGTGGGTTTTCTTGTTGTTTTGTTGATGGTTTCTTTTGCTGTGCAGAAGCTTTTTATTTTGATGTAGTTCCATTTGTTCAGTTTCTCTTTAGTTTCAACTGCCCTAGGAGCTGTATCAGTGAAGAAATTGTTTTGGCATATGTCTGAGATTTTGTTGCCTTTGTATTCTTCTAGAATTTTTATGGTTTCCTGTGGTATATTTAAGTCCTTTATCCATTTTGAGTTTATTCTTGTGTATGGTGTAAGTTGGTGGTCTAGTTTCATTTTCTTGCATATATCTGTCCAATTTTCCCAACACCATTTATTGAAGAGACTATCTTGGCTCCATTGTATGTTCATGCCTCCTTTGTCAAAAATTAATTGAGCATATTGGTTCGGGCTAATTTCTGGACTCTCTATTCTATTCCACTGATCTATATGTCTGTTCTTGTGCCAGTACCAGGCAGTTTTGAGAACAGAGGCTTTGTAATATAGCTTGATATCTGGCATTGAGATCCCACCTACTTTGTTCTTTCTCAGGATCGCTGCAGCTATTCGGGGTCTTTTTTTATTCCAGATGAATTTTTGGAGAGTTTGTTCTAGATCTTTGAAGAAGGCCATTGGTATTTTAATGGGAAGTGCGTTGAATTTATAGATTGCTTTGGGTAGTATGGACATTTTAATGATGTTGATTCTACCAATCCAAGAACATGGTATGTTCTTCCATCTGTTTATGTCTTCCTCTATCTCTTTTTTCAACGTCCTGTAGTTTTCTGAGTAGAGGTCTTTAACCTCTTTAGTTAAGTTTATTCCTAGGTATCTTAATTTTTTTGGTGCGATGGTAAATGGGATTGTTTTTCTAATCTCTCTTTCTGAAAGTTCACTATTGGTGTATAGAAATGCCTCAGATTTCTTGGGGTTAATTTTGTATCCTGCTACATTGCCAAATTCATGTATTAAGTCTAGTAGCTTTTTGATGGAGTCTCTAGGGTTTTGTATGTATAATATCATGTCATCTGCAAATAAGGACAGTTTTACTTCCTCTTTTCCAATTTGGATGCCTTTTATTTCTTCTTCTTGCCTAATTGCAATGGCTAATACTTCCAGGACTATGTTGAACAGGAGTGGTGAGAGTGGGCATCCCTGTCTTGTTCCTGTTCTTAGGGGAAATGGTGTTAGTTTTTGTCCATTGAGTATGATGTTGGCTGTGGGCCTGTCATATATGGCTTTTATTATGTTGAGGTATGATCCTTCTATTCCCACCTTTCTGAGAGTTTTTATCAAAAATGGGTGTTGGATTTTGTCGAATGCTTTTTCTGCATCAATTGATATGACCATGTGGTTTTTTTCTTTCAATTTGTTTATGTGATGTATCACATTTATTGATTTACGGATGTTGTACCATCCTTGCATCTCTGGGATAAATCCTACTTGGTCATGGTGTATGATCCTTCTGATGTACTGCTGGATCCGATTTGCTAAGATTTTGTTGAGGATTTTGGCATCTATGTTCATGAGGGATATTGGCCTGTAATTCTCTTTCATTGTGATGTCTTTACCTGGTTTTGGTATTAGGGTGATGCTGGCTTCATAGAATGAGCTTGGAAGTGTTCCTTCCTCTTGAATTTTTTGTAGTAGTCTGAGGAGGGTAGGTTTTAGTTCTTCCTTGAATGTTTGGTAAAACTCCCCTGTGAAGCCGTCTGGCCCTGGGCTTTTGTTTGCTGGAAGCTTTCTGATGACTGCTTTAATTTCTTCCATAGTTATTGGCCTATTGAGGTTTTTAGATTCTTCCTGATTGAGTTTTGGAATGTTGTATTTTTCTAGGAATTTGTCCATTTCCTCCAGGTTGTCTAGTTTGTTGGAGTAGAGTTGCCCGTAGTATTGTTTAACAATCATTTGTATTTCTGTGGGGTCTGTTGTTATTTCGCCTCTATCATTTCTGATTTGGTTTATTTGGAACCTCTCTCTTTGCTTCTTGGTGAGCCTGGCTAGGGGTTTGTCAATCTTGTTTATCCTTTCAAAGAACCAACTCTTGGTTTCATTGATTTTCTGTATTGTTTTTTTGGTCTCTATTTCATTGATTTCTGCTCTAATCTTTATTATCTCCTTCCTTCTGCTCACTCTGGGGTTTTCTTGTTGCTCTCTTTCTAATTCTTTGAGTTGTAGAGTTAGGTGATTAACTACCATTTTTTCTTGTTTTTTGAGATAGGCCTGTAGAGCTATAAACTTCCCTCTCAGGACTGCTTTCATTGTGTCCCAGAGGTTTTGGATTGTTGTGTTTTCATTGTCATTAGTGTCCAGGATGGTTTTAATTTCTTCTTTGATGTCATCGGTAACCCAATCAATATTTAATAACATGCTATTCAGCTTCCAAGTGTTTGAGTATTTTGGGTTGTTTTTATTGTAGTTTATTTCTAACATTATGCCATTGTGGTCTGAGAAGATGCTTTTTATGATTTCAATCTTCTTGAATTTGTGGAGACTTTGCTTGTGACCCAATATGTGGTCTATTTTTGAATATGTCCCATGAGCACCTGAGAGGAATGTATATTCCGCAGCTGTGGGGTGAAGTGTTCTGAAGATGTCAATTAAGTCCATCTGATCTAGTGAGTCATTTAGGATTGCTGTTTCTTTGCTGATTGTTTGTCTAGCGGATTTATCCAGTGATGTCAGTGGTGTATTAAAGTCCCCTACTATGATTGTATTGTTGTCGATCTCTCCCCTGATATCTTCCAGAAGTTTTCTTATGTATGTGGGTGCTCCTGCATTGGGTGCATATATGTTTACCAGGGTTATATCTTCTTGTTGTATTGATCCCTTTAGTATTATGAAGTGGCCTTCCTTATCTCTGGTTATGGCCTTCACTTTGAGATGTATTTTGTCAGATATAAGTATTGCTACCCCAGCTTTCTTTTCCTTTCCATTTGCGTGAAAGATATTTTTCCATCCCTTCACTTTCAGTCTGTGTGAGTCCCTTCTAATGAGGTGGGTCTCTTGTAGACAGCAGATGTATGGGTCATGTTTTTTTATCCATTCAGCCACTCGATGTCTTTTGGTTGGAGCATTTAGTCCATTTACATTTAAAGTTATTATTGAAAGGTACTTGTTTGTAGCCATTTCTTTTTTTTTGTGTGTGTGGCTGTTTTCTTTCTGAGCTTGATATTTCTTCTTTTTACACCAGTCCCTTTAGCATTTCTTGCATGGCTGGCTTGGTGGTGATAAACTCCCTTAGCTCTTTTTTGTCTGTGAAGCTTCTTATTTCCCCTTCAATTTTGAATGATAGCCTTGCTGGATAGAGTATTCTTGGATTCAGTCCTTTGCTTTGCATCACTTTGTAGATTTCCGTCCATTCTTTTCTGGCCTGATGTGTTTCTGTTGAGAAATCATTTGATAGTCTAATGGGAGATCCCTTGTATGTTACTTTCCGTCTCTCTCTTGCAGCCTGTAAGATTCTCTCTTTATCCTGAACATTTGCCATGGTAATTATGATGTGTCTTGGTGTGGGTCTTTTCGGGTTCACCTTGTTTGGGACTCTCTGGGCTTGTGTGACTTTTTTCTTCCCCACCTCAGGGAAGTTTTCTGATATTATTTCTTCGAATAGGTTTTCTAATCCATGTTCATCTTTCTGTTGTTCTGGCACCCCTATTATTCGTATGTTGTTTCGTTTCATGTTGTCCCAAAGCTCCCTTAGGCTCTCCTCCTGTCTTTTAATTTTTTTCTCCATTCGCAGTACAGTTTGAGTGTGTTTTGCTTCCTTGTCTTCTAATTCACTAATTCGGTCCTCCGCTTCTCCCAGTCTACTGTTGATACTTTCAATGGTGTTTTTTATTGCAGCTATGTCGCTCTTCATTTCTTCTTGGGACTTACTTAAGTTGTTGATTTTTTCATCTGTTTCTTCTAGCTTCTTGCATAAGTAGTTGAGTTTTTCATCTGTTTCTTCTTGCTTCTTGAACATCCGGTTCATGTACTCTAGGAACCTTATTCTGAATTCTTTTTCCGTCATGTTGCATATCTCTGTCTCACTTAGCTGCTTTTCTGGCAAGTCCTCCTTTTCTTTCCTTTGGGGGTTTCTTTGTCTACCCATGTTTGATCTCACTGACATGACTAGTTGTTGAGTCGTTCAGTGGCTGGACCCTGGGTGGCAGTGGCTGCTCCCTGGGTGGCAGTGGCTCCTCGGGCTGTGGTTGCTCCGTGGGCGGTTGTGGTAGCAGTGGCTCCTCTGTTGATAGCAGAGCCTCTGGTGGGTGCTGTTCACAGCTGTGGTGGCTCTTCTGGCTGGTGGAGGGAGGCTTCACACACAGCAACTGTTCCCCAGGCAGAGCGTGTGGTGATCAGGAGGCCGCTGTTGCTTGAATCTGCTTTCCGTGGAGGGATGCAGGTCTCCTCTGGGCTCTTGCAGTCGCGCTGCTTGCGAGTCGTTGCCTCCGGGTTAGTAGCCGCTGGGTTAGTAGCCGATCTCTGGATGCCGGTAACAGCTACCCAAGATGGCGCGGTCTCGCCGCTGCGCTGGCGCCCAGGGGGAGGTTTCAGCCTCAATCTCTAACCATCCGCATTTTTTAGGAGTTCTCTGTCTTTCCTGGCTGCAGACTGTCTCTCAGCTGAACCTCCCCAGCTTGATCGGGCTGATTGTTACCCGTTTCAGCTGTTCGCCCCTATCTGCTCCGGGACAAAGCACCAACACGTCCGTCTAAGCCTCCGCCATTTTTTCTCAAAACATAGTGTTATTCTTGTACTATTTATTATTTATTGTGTTATTTTTCATACAACTAAACCTACTTTTGCCCCACCCTGTATTTTAAAATAAGTAAAATTAAAACTAGAAAACATTTTTATATTTTAATGCCTATGTAACAAATATATTATTTAAAAAATCTCTTTTCAGATAAATAAAAAAAAATTCCTTAAGTCACCCATAAGTAGAGATGCCATATGCCCAGAATGGTCCCAGTTTATGCTTTTGTTCTGGTGTAATTATCACTATCACTTCATTTCAGTCTCATTGGCATCCTGGTTTGGATGATGAACTGTCTGGTCAACCCACCCACAAAACGTATCCTAGCCCATAAGTTCAACCTGCCTGTGATGGAACTGAACCCACTTCTTTGGCTGATGACCACATGAAATAGTTGACTTGAGTTTAGGGACCTTGAGTGAAGAAAAATGTGTGTTTGTAATAATAAATGAATATCAGTGAGGTGGGCAATGATCAAACCACTCAAGGTAATGGGAAGTAAACAATCTGGAGATACACTAGCCTCACTTCAATGGCTCATTGAGAGGAATGGTGGATGAACCACTGTGATATTTATCTGATCTCTCTCTCTCCTTTATAATTACATGCACAAATGTTACATGCACATACATCATAGCTTAACTCTATAGAATGTACCATGTTGTATTTACAACATGCCTCTACCTCCTGAACTGTGAGCTCTTAGAGGACAAGGACCATGTCTGATTTCTCCCTGTGGCCTGCACATAAACTCTCTAAATGTTTGTTGAATGAATGAATGAGCTCTGTGGAGACCTACACTGATATCTGGTGCTCTCTTCTCCACAGATTATGGTTGTCAATCTTGAAGACTGTAATCTTTATGAAGGCAGGAACTAGATTTACTAAAATCAACACTAGGACCCCAAAGCAGAGCACTGATATACAGTAGGTACTAATCCATAACAATTTGATGAATGGATGAATGAATGGAGGGATGAATGAATGTTTCAGTTTTTGGGTCAGTTACCTGAGGATCAGTTTCATATATTGATCATTGCCATTATGGACTGAATGTTCCTGTCCCCACCCCCCCCCAAAACATTTTTTTATATCTTGAAGCCCTAATCCCCAATGTGATGGTATTTAGAGATGGAGCCTTTCAGAGGTAATTAGGGTTATATAGGTCATGAGAATAGGGCCCTCATGTCAGGATTGGTGGGTTTATAAGAAGAGGAAGCTTGTCCACACCAAGGAAAGCCATATGGACATAGCAAGAAGGTGGCCAACTACAAGACAGGAAGAGAGCTCTCAGAGGAATCCAATTTGCTGGCACCTTGATCTTGTATTTCTGACTCTAGGACTGTGAGCATCTGTTGTTTAAGCCACCCAGTCTATGGTATTTTGTATGGCAGCTGAGCAGACTAAGACAGGTGGCCTACCTGGCCCTGGCATGGGATGGGAGAGTTCTCTCACTGGTGGAGGTGGAGTTCATGGAGGAGGCAGGGTTTGGAGATCTTGAATGAAGATGGGAAGCACCTTACAAGCTGTCAGCACTTCCTATGTGTCTTGGCAAAGTGCCCTTCTGTGCCTGCAGTTTCTTTAAAGCATTTTTCCCCAGCTGCTGCCCTCATTATGGATGATATTCCCATGCCAGGGAATATGTTCCCTGGGGATGCTCAGGTTTTGATAAAGTCTAAAAAATTGGGTGGGAGAAAGTACAGTGAAATAATTGGTAAATGGCACAATTACTAAGAATACACCAGTGCTGATGATTAACTTGGATTGTGCCATATTTGAAATGTGTTGGGAGTTATGCAGGTACCATTGAGCCAGCTGTCACATCATCCTGTCTTCTACTCAAGAACACAAATCAGATTCAAGTGACTGTGGTGTTATTTTAGGGGAGATATTGAATTTACTCTAGTTTTCTAAAAAGTAGCTAATTCACAAATTTTAGCATTCTCACGATTAATAGGAACAAATTACCTCACAACTGACTGAGACACTCTAAGGTAGAGAACAACTATTCCTTTGTTTTAGTATTGCCTTCTCCATCACTTAAAATGGTAAATGTTCTTGAAGGATAACATGCTACCCCTTATCCACTGTGTGCATGATGGAGGGGTGTCAGGTGTGATATGGAGTTGCGTGTGTGTGTGTGTGTGTGTGTGTGTGTGTGTGTACAGAGAGAGTTGGGGGAATGGGGTAGTGCAGTCAGAAAAGGGGTGGGTGGAGGAGGGGACTGAGTGCTCCAAAGCCTCACAATTTTTGCTTTGGGCTCCACAGCAAACACCTCCTCCCTAAATATCAACCATGATTGTATCTTTATTTTTTTATTTTTTATAGTAAAATTTCCTATAGCCAATTAGTTATGGGATGAAGATGTTTGTGGCAAAAATGCTTCTGGCAAAGATGCTGCTGTGAAAATACTGGACATGCCCTGAGATACCTTCCATCACTGACACTTTATGGCTGGAAGATTGTGAAGGAGAATAAAATGGTTAGTGTTTGGTGGCTTGCCCTTTCTCATCTCACTGTTTCTCCCCCTTGCCACTGGCTCCGGGTTCAGGACATTCTTGCTGCTACCGGATGGTTTGCAGCCGTCGCTAACCTTTCGGACCTCAGGGACCACCAGTGGTCTGCAGACCACTGGTTGGTGACCGCTGGTTTAGGACTCCAAAATGGTCACTTTAGTCACCAGTACTGGTTATAGTGAAATTTTTAAAAAAATATTTTGATTTTTCACAGAGAGTAAGGGAGAGGGATAGAGAGTTAGAAACATCGATGAGAAAGAAACATCGATCAGCTGCCTCCTGCACACCCCCTACATGCCCTTGACCGGAATCGAACCTGGTACTCTTCAGTCTACAGGCCAACGCTCTAGCCACTGAGCCAAACTGGTCAGGGCTTTAGTGAAATTTTGCTCCTTGTTTGCCTATCTCTGTCCACCCATGAGGTTGAATTTCTAATTTTTCCTCAGCTTTCACTCATGACAATAGTACCATTTGGTCATTCATTCATTTATTCATTCACTAGGTACCAGGCACGGTGCTAAGGGAAGAGAATGTAGTGAGAGAAAAATGGACATTGTCTTGTGCTTGTGGAATGAGCATGATGGTGGAGGAGACAAATCTGATGACGGGTGTAATGAGAAAGGAACCAGATTGGTGAGGACAGTTATTGGGGGGAATTAAGGGGAAGAAGGGTGGGATAGGTAAGATCTCTTTGAGGACCAGACTTTTGAGCTGAGGCTTAACTAGTGAGTAGGAGGGAGAGAAAAGAAGCAAGTATTTGTGTGTGTGGTGGGGAGGGATTGTGAGGATGGGGGAGGGGGATGTCAGCTCCATGAGTGCAAGGATTTTTGACTCTTGTTTGCTGCTGTACCCCAGTGCCTCAAGTGATAGGCACTCAATGAGTAGTTATTGAAAGAAAGAATAAATTGAGCCACACAGGTAAAGTCTCTGTGGTATGAAAGGAGCTGAAAGAAAGCCAGGGTCCCTGCTGTTTTCAGAAGCTCTAAGCAGCAAGAGTTGAAGTCAGGGAGTTAGTGAGGAGGCTCACCTAGTTTGCATTCTCCCAAAAAGCATATGCTGAGACCAGGATCTGGGTGCAGGTAGTTTTAATTTGTGAAACTCAGAATGGGAGAACAGAGAAGAAAAGAGAGAAAAGTTAATAAGTAAAGCAGGGTTTAATGAATGGGGGTTGAATCCCATTGGGGACCTCTGAGTAATCTTGTGAAACAAGCCTGAGCATTGTCCTCCCAAGGGTTGGGGACCGGTATTCATCTGTGACTCATGCTCTCACTGGTTGAGAAGTATCCCTGGGAGCATTGAATCCCTACCACTTCCGGGCTGCCCTGCTCTGCGTTGAGGAAGCTCTTAGACAGAGGAGTCATTTGGGGTAGAAGGGGCCATCTTCTCAGCCACCCTCTACCACTGCTGCAGGTGAACTCAGAGGAGGCTGGAGGGTCTGGCCGGGCATCAGCAGGGTCTGCTGCTGTGGCCATGCAGAGCTCCAGACAAGAGGGAATTGTGTTTTGAGGACTTTGGCTGTGGAAGGTGATCAGCAGTAGAGTCAGAGCTCTTCCTCTCTTCCTCTCTCTGTCCCTCCCCTTTCATTCCACAAGTACGTATTGCTGTGGTCTGGCTTCCTGGGAAGCTGAGTTTATGGAGCAGGCAGATGGAGTGTCCTTGCACCAACACTCATGGTAAGGAGGGAACAGATGCGGGAGTGGGCAAAGGGAGAACCCGACAGCTTCAGCCAACCCACAGGGTGCTCCAGAGCTGGATCTGTTCTTCACAGTGTCCTGGGTGGGGCCCCGAGGCTGGCCCTCCATCCTCCCAAGGCAGCTCTTGCAGGCAGCTCTGTTCAGCTGGGGCAGTTGCTGTCATAGAGTCCACCACAGTTATTCAGGGTCTTTTGCATGTTGGGCACTGTTGTAGTTACTGGGAGTATAGCAGTGAATGGGGTGAGGAGGTGAGGGGGAGAGAACAAACATCAGGCAAAGCAGAAAAACAAACAGGGTTAGCTGAATGATGGCTAGGCCGGAGGATGAAGGCGGGATGGGAGTGAGGGAAACTTGGAAGAAAAAAGCAATCTCACCCTGGCAATTTGGTGGTGGGCAGCTGCTCCTTGCACTGGATTCCCTAGGAGCTGTGATCTGCTCCATCTCTTGGCCATAATTCTCCTCCTCTATGTAGGGGCAGCCCCCTTCCTGAGGGCAGCATTTGGGACCCTCTGCTTTCTTTCTTTCTTTTTTTAATTCTTTATTGTTTAAGGTATTACATATGTCTCCTTATTTTCCAATTGATCTCTCCCTGGCTATTTCCACCCCCCAGAACATGCCCTAACCCCCATACTGTCTGTGTCTATGGGTTATGCTTATATGCATGCATACAAGTCCTTTGGTTGATCTCTTACCACCTGCTCCCCCCGCCCACCCCGCTTTCCCGCTGAAGCTTGACAGTCTGTTTGATGCTTCTCTGTCTCTGTATCTATTTTTGTTCATCAGTTTATGTTGTTCATTATATTCCACAAATGAGTGAGATCCTGTAATATTTATCTTTCTCCGACTGGCTTATTTCGCTTAGCACCATGGTTGGCAAACTGCGGCTCGCGAGCCACATGCGGCTCTTTGGCCCCTTGAGTGTGGCTCTTCCTAAGCCTTAGGAGTACCCTAATTAAGTTAATAACAATGTACCTACCTATATAGTTTAAGTTAAAAAAATTTGGCTCTCAAAAGAAATTCCAATCATTGTACTGTTGATATTTGGCTCTGTTGACTAATGAATTTGCCGACCACTGGCTTAGCATAACACTCTCCAGGTCCATCCATGCTGTTGCGAATGGTAAGAGTTCCTTCTTTTTTACAGCAGCATAGTATTCCATTGTGTAGATGTACCAAAGCTTTTTAATCTACTCATCTGCTGATGGGCACTTAGGCTGTTTCTAAATCTTAGCTAGTGTAAATGTGCTGCTATGAACATAGGGGTGCATATGTCCTTTCTGATTGTGTTTCTGATTTCTTGGGATATAGTCCTAGAAGTGGGATTAGTGGGACAAATGGGAGTTCCATTTTTAGTTTTTTGAGGAAACTCCATACTGTTTTTCACAGTGGCTTCACCAGTCTGCGTTCCCACCAGTAGTGCATGAGGGTTCCTTTTTCTTCGCATCCTTGCCAGCACTTGTCGTTTGTTGATTTGTTGATGATAGCCATTCTGACAGGTGTGAGATGGTACCCCACTGTTGTTTTGATTTGCATCTCTCGAATGATTAGTGACTTTGAGCATGTTTTTATATGTCTCCTGGCCTTCTGTATGTCCTCTTTCAAAAAGTGTCTATTTAGGTCCTTTCCCATTTTTTGATTGGATTGTTTATCTTCCTTTTGTTAAGTTGTATGAGTTCCCTATAAGTTTTGGAGATTAGAACCTTATTGGATATAACATTGGCAAATATGTTCTCCCATGCAGTGGGCTTTCTTGTTGTTTTTTTGATGATTTCTTTTGCTGTGCAGAAGCTTTTTATTTTGATGTAGTCTCATTTGTTTATTTTCTCCTTAGTTTCCATTGCCCTAGGAGCTATATCGGTAAAGATATTGCTACAACATATGTCTGATATTTTGCTGCCTATGGATTCTTCTAAGATTTTTATGGTTTCCTGTCTTACAATTAAGTCCTTTATACATTTTGAGTTTATTTTTGTGTACGGAATTAGTTGGTGTTCTAGTTGACCCTCTGCTTTCTGTGGCAGGCAACCTCAGGTTTTAGGAGCTGGAGGTTGGCATGTCTTCCTGCTGCCTCTGTCACCTTCTACCCAGAACAGCTGGGCACAGCCTTGGGCCTGATCATTAACCCAGGCAGGGGTGGTGGATTGGCAGAGGTGGGACTGGGCCCAAGCCAGGGCCAACACTGTGTTTGTGTTTCTGCCTGGCTCACTCAGACAGTCTGCTGGCCTGCCTCACCTGGGCTGGTGTATGTAGGGGCTGACTGCGACACCTCCTATTGGGGGAAGGGGTGAGGGAGGCACTCCCAGCCAGGCCCAGGCTCTGCTGGTTGCCTCCCCCCATCCCAGAAAGGTCAAGCATCCCAGCCGCTGGGGAGTCTGCCCACAGCTGTCCTCGAGATCATGGATCATTACTGTGGGAGGGCGGCACAGCCTTAGCCTGGGCAAGGGCACGGTGATAGCAGCCTGGCTGGTGAGGGGCCAGGAGCAAACCCAGACTGCGTGTGGTCCTTGATCCTCAGGGACAGAGTCCCTGGGCAGCCTTGCTGCTCCAGGCAGCTGAGGGCACTGCTGGGGATCCCATGACCTGAGGGTGGTGAGGTCCAGAGAGTGGAGCTGCCCTGGGCTGGGGGAGCATCGGTTTGGATTTGGTGTGGAACAAAACAAACCCAATCCAACACTGAGTTAATTAGTGACTAGCCCCTCTGTTTCTGTGGCTTCCTGGTGGATGCAGAAACGAAGTGGTGGGAGGGCTAGAAGACCTTTGGAAGCCCAGCTCTTGCCTGCAGCACGAAATAAGAACCGTGCTAACTCCTAACACAAGTGTAGGAAGGCAAAGACAGTTCTC
The DNA here is from genome assembly GCF_000147115.1 of Myotis lucifugus. Lineage (NCBI taxonomy): Eukaryota > Metazoa > Chordata > Mammalia > Chiroptera > Vespertilionidae > Myotis > Myotis lucifugus. The sequence continues at coordinate 1,064,652 of NW_005871082.1, forward strand.
ACTTTTGTGGTGGGGTGGGGTGAGGTGGGGTGGGGCAGGATGGGGTGCGGGGGGAGGGGGGGAACTGTTTTGCCTCTAGCCAGAGCTCTTGAACAGCCTGGACTTTGGGGTTCCTCTTCCTTTCCCTTCCCTGGCTTCTGGGGGATGGCTGCAGAGGCCCCTGGGACTTTCTAGAATTGCAGCATTTACCAAGTGAAAGTGCAGTATAATTAGTTAAATGTGAATTTCAGATAAATGAACTTTTTTTTTTTTGAGGATAAGTATGTCTCATGCATTTTGGAAACATACTTATATATACTTATACTAAAATATTTCAATTTCTGAAACTCACCAAATTAGAATAATACATGGGACATACTTATCCTATAAAATCAGTCATTTATCTGAAATTCACATGTAACTGGCATTCTGGATTTTATCTGCAAAATGACTTGAGAGCCACATCTCCTTTAGCACATCTTATCCAGGAAGGGAAAGCATGGGCTGAGCCCTCAGGCCATTTGTACCCTCCCCCACCCCATTCTCAACATTGTGGGTGCTCTTTAAGCTGCATCTGAGTCCAGGCTCCTGTTCAGAGGTAGGTACTTTGGTCCTCTTTTTCCCTTGGTACTGAAGGTCAGAAGAGATGGAGGAAACTGGAGTTTAAGGACATCTTTCCTGGTTTCTGCTCGCCCAGGATGTTAGCAGTGGATTGGAGTGAGCCTATAGTGGACAGATTGCTGTGTAGTAGGGAGAACCTTATCCCACTGTGAGGAGCAAAGAGTAATGGTGGTGAGAGCTCATGGCAAGAGAAGGGAGGTGGTAGAGGAAGTCTGAAGAGCTTCTGGCACATAGGGTGTGCTCATCATGGGGGACATCAGCACCTTAGTGGTTTGCTCTGCATCCTTTCCTTTGGGAAACTCTTGTGCCCTCATACTTGTGTTCTAGGTTAGGCTATTACCCATGGAGCTCTGCCCATCTCTGCCCAGCAGTGGGCATATGACCCAAGCTGGGGCTTATGAGTCATTCTCAGGGATCAGTATGCATGATGGGAGTGTGGGCGGGGGAGAGCGCAGGCTCCCTTCTCTGGCTTCACCAGCTGTGTGAATGAGGTAAGCCTGGAGAGAACCTGCCCGAAAATGGAGCAAACTCAAGGAAAAGCAAGAGAAACAGAAGGTCCCAGTGACATAATTTGAACTCCTGGATGTGCCCATGCCTAAAGCCAGCCCCACCCTTGTACTTGGCATTTATTTGTACCAGTAAATTCCTCCTTTTGATTATTCTAATTTGATTGGATTTCTGTTGATCACAGTGACAGAGTCCTGGCAATTACAGTGTCTAACAAGTGTGGCAGCACTTCAGGATGGTATGTTAGATCCTTTCTGCTCTAAGTACTCCAAGACCAGCAGCTGTTAGAAATGCCAACTCTCAGGCCCATCTCAAACCTATGGAGTCAGAATCTACATTCTAGCAAGGTCCCAGGCTGCTCAGGTACATATTAGAGTTTGAGAAGCATTGCTCTAGACCAGTGGTTCTCAGCTCTAGCTGTACACTTGACAGTCTCAGTACCCAAGCCACACTCCAGACCAATTAAATCATAATCTCTGGGGTGGACCCTGGCATTGGCATTTTTAAAAGATCCCCAGGTGATAACAACATACAGCCAAAGCTTAGAACCACAACTCTGGTGTCATTTGCTCGGTGGGAGCTAAAAAGTCTAATGTTTTGTGATTAGAAGCTTAGAGTGGAAGCTTTCTTCTGTGGGAGGCCTGGCAAGGGGACTCTTTGGTGGGTGGTGGGGATCCCTAGGAATGAAGTGGGGGCTGCCCCTGCTGGGTAGAGGTACAGACTGGACTGTGTCCCATAGATAGAACCCATGGGCACCACAGGGGCCTTTGACCGAATCCTAGAATTCTTTTGTTTCCAATCACCATGTCTTCTTTCCCAGAATTCATAACCCAGGACACATGGAAATCTCTCAAGCTTTAAAAATCTCAAGTCCCTCTGACACAGGGACTTGAACACAACCCAAATCCCAAACTGAACCCAAATATTATTTTTATTGAACCATGACTACCCCCAAAATATGTTGTGAGTTTTCATTTTCCTTGTAAAAGTCATCATTGTGGTGAATCAATTCACTCTGGAACAAACCCAGATGCTTTCTGAAACCAGCTAACTGGAAGAAAATGGGGATATCAAGCTAGTCTTCAAATTGATCCTGAGCAAAATCGGAGACCTTGTGGTCGCTGTGGGAATTTGGCCTGTGGTCTAGTGTTTCCAATGGCCGGTCAGACCCTGTGTTCTCCCATCTTCCCATCTCTCTCTGAGTGAGGACCTCACCAGCACCCATGGGACACCTGTGACCAATTATGGCGAGGTCCTGGTGGCATCATTAGGATGCTAGCAGGTGGCCGCAGTGTGTGTGCATAGAAAAATGAATAAGATGGAGGTGTCCTCTCAGGGAGAGGGAGGAGAGGGATGGGAAGGGAGTTTCTGGGGCTGCTTTGTGTTTGTTCTTTATGGTTTTAACTGCTGGCTAAGAATCCTTTCCTGCCTAGGGCTCTGCTTGGGAACAGGGAGAAGTATGGGAGGGGCTGGGGAGAGAGCTGGAAGCTGGCCTTTCCCTGCTCACCGTAGTCAGCAACTCATTAGGGATTCTAATCAGGCAGAAATATTTTCCCGTCAGCTCATTACAAACTCTAACAAGGTCCCAGCTCCAGGTCGTGGCTGCTTTTCTCCTGCTGGGGATAACGATGAGCAGCTTGTTGGAGCCTTTGGTAACTCATTTGTTATAACATGCAGTTCACAGCAGCAGGAGAGCTTTAGGGTGGAGGAGGAGAGAGCAGGGGAGGAGATGGAGGGAGAGTCCCCTTTGCAGAGGACAAGAAGGTAAACATGCCTGATGCTTTAGGGAAGCCAAGCCCACTCCCTAATGGGCACCTAGAATCTTCTGGGAATCTGGGCCCCGCTCTGTGTGAGGTGCAGACCAGCTCCAACTATGTGTGGAAATAGGTGGCATCATGGCCACTTGCTGGCTGGGGGACATGTTTTTTATCCTGTGGGGACAGTCTTCAGGACCTCTGCTTTGCATGGCCCCAGAGGCTAACCTTTTTTTTTTTTTTTTTAGATTTAAAAATATTTTTATTGATTTCAGAGAGGAAGGGGGGGAGAGAGAGAGAGAGAGAGAGAGAGAGAGAGAGAGAGAGAGAAAGAGAGAGAGAGAGAGAGAGAGAGAGAGAGATACATCAATGATGAGAGAATCATCGATCAGTTACCTCCTGCAAGCCCCACACTGGGGATTGAGGCTGCAACCCAGGTATGTGCCCTTGACCGGGAATGGAATCATGACCTCCTGATTCATGAGTCAATGCTCAATCACTGAGCCACGCCATCTGCCCAGAGGCTAATCTTTGAACTTACTTAGTGATTAGAAAAATATTTGCATTCCATAATTTTTTAACTCAGAAACTATCAACGTATTCCTAATTCCCATTCTCTTCCACGTGAATGTCTTTATTGTTTATCAAGGCCCTCCACAAAATAACCCTACTAAAACCAGCTGTATTTTAAGTACTTTCCCCACCTGAAACCCTCTATTTGGTAAACATTTAAGACCCTGGTCTCTTTAATATCTCAAAAAAATTGTTTTTTTTGTGTGTGTGTGTGTGTGTTTTTTTTACTTTTTCTTGATTGTCCTATCTACTCACCAAAGCCTAACCAAAGCATGACCTCTATAAAATCCTTTCATGATTATGCTAACTTTCAAGGGATGCCTACAGCGTGGCTTAAAACAGGGATCAACCAATACAACCTGTGGGCTACATCTGACTCAACACCTATTTTTGTAAATGAATTTTCATTGGAATGCAGACATGCTCACACGCTTACTGTCTATGGCTGCTTTTGCCTCGCAACAGAAGAGTTGAATGGTTGCAACAGAGACCACATGACCCACAAAACCTAAAATATGTACTACCTGCCCCTCTGCAGAAGAAGTTTGCCTAGCCCAGCTTAAACTATAAAATGCATAATATGTTTCCTTCAATTCCTCTAGAAACCCTTCCCAGATTCTTCTTTTTTCTCACCTCTCCCATGCACACTTCCCATCTCTTCCTGTTTTGAACTTCCATCACATTTTATCTGTTTGTTTCTTGTGATGTTTCCTCTTTTTAGAAATTTAAATAATCATTTATGTGCCTGTTTTGTGTAATTTTCTAGTTCAGGGGTGGGGAATCTTTTTTCTGCCAATGGCCATTTGGATATTTATAACATCATTCAAGAGCCATACAAAATTATCAGCTTAAAAATTAGCCTTTTATATTTAATTAACTCACCCTTAATGCCTTGGCAGGGCCAGAACAAATGATTTCGTGGGCTGTATGGCCCGTGGACACTCCATATCCCTGCTCTAGTCTGTAATTTTTTTGTGGACAGAATCTCTTCAGATCCATCTCTGCACAAAAGAGTTGAGTAAGGGGGGAAAGAACCTTGTTGGTTGCAGTCTATCATGGCTCCTAAATGACCTCCCTGGAATTGCCACCAGGATGTCACCAGCTTTGGGAAGCTCTGCCCAGGGTATGACATCATGAAGGGCTGTGTTCCCTGTGGACTAAGGCTGAACAATCCTGCCCTTGAATTGGGAGCCAGATCCTGCTTTCTTCTTAGTGAGAACACTGTGTCATAGAGGGCAGGATGCCCTGCAGCTCTGAGGGGGAGTTATGGGATGCTACTGACCTGTTCATTTCCATCCCTCCCTTCTTTCCTAGCCCCAGCCCTTTGTATAGATTCCAGGGGTAGGCCCATCAAGTCTATGGAGATATCCAGGAAAAAGAAAAGCTTCCTGTCTTTTATTCCATGTTATACAGAATCACAGTGAAATTGTGGTAGGTGGAATAATGGCCTCCAAATGTGCCCAGGTCCTAACCCCCCCACTCCACCCGTCCCCTCCAAACGGTGACTCTGTTGCTTTATAATGCAAATGGGAGTGTGAAGATATGATTAAGGTTAAGGACTTTGAGATGGCAGGTCGTCTGGGATTGTCTGATTGGGTTCACTGTAATCACCTGAGTCCTTAAAAGAGAAATAGGAAGGCAGGAGAGCAGGTCAGAGAGCTGTGAGATGAGAACTCAGTCCATCGCTGCTGGTTCCAAAGGTGGAGGAAGGGACCATGAGCCCAGGAATAAGGGCGGCCTCTAGCAGCTGCCAAGGCAAGGAACAGCCTCTTGCCCTAGAGCAGTGGTTCTCAACCTGTGGGTCGAGACCCCTTTGGGGGTCAAATGACCCTTTCACAGGGGTCGCCTAAGACCATTGGAAAACACATATAATTACATATTGTTTTTGTGATTAATCACTATGCTTTAATTATGTTCAATTTGTAACAATGAAAATACATCCTGTATATCAGATATTTACATTACGATTCATAACAGTAGCAAAATTACAGTTATGAAGTAGCAACGAAAATAATTTTATGGTTGGGGTCACCACAACATGAGGAACTGTATTAAAGGGTCACGGCATTAGGAAGGTTGAGAACCACTGCCCTAGAGCTTCCGGAAGGGAAGGCAGTCCTGACAGCACCTTTGTGTTAGCTCAGCGAGACCCATGTCAGACTTCTTACCTCTAGAACAGTCAATTAACACATTTGTGTTAAGACACTACATTTGTGGTAATTTGTTAAAATAGCAGTAGAAAGCTAGCACATATTACCCCCTCCCCCTTATTTTTGTCTGAAATGGCTGACCCTGCCACTGACTCTAAATGGTTAAGTGACTCAGAGAGGCAGAGGGAGGTAGGTGGAGGCCCGATGGGCATTTGCCCATGCATTTCAGAAGAAAGTGGTATTGTTCAGAGTCCTGGAGCTGGGCTGGTTGTCTTGGAAATCAGGTTGACCTTGCCCCTAAGAATAAGTTGAATTGGGCAAACGTGAATGGCCTTTTGCTGGCAGTTTATTTGGGAAGGGATGGACTGGCCTTGTGGGTTTTTGTTGTTGTTCTTGCATGTTGCATAGTGTACAAATTTCAGGTATTTGGAACGCTGGTCCTCAGAGAATCAGGAACCCTAAAGTGCAGGGCCTGGGGTGATTTCCCCTGGGCATTGCTTCGTTTACTAAAACATAATAGTACATAAACACCATCCCCCAAACCTCACTGACTTAAAACAATAGCCACTTATCATTGCTCACAGATTTGTGGATCAGCTGGCTGGCTCTGCTGATCTGGGCTGGGCTCAGCTGGGCCTGTGTACGCATCTGTTGTCAGTTGGTAGGTTGGCTGGAGGCTGATTAGTCTCAGATGACCTCAGCTGGGGAGACTCAGCTCTTCTCCAGGTGCTATCTCATCTTCCAAAAGGCTGCATGATCTTGTTTTCATGATGATGGAGGGAGGGAGGGAGAGAGGGAGAGGAAGAGAGAGAGAGAGAGAGAGAGAGAGAGGGAGAGAGAGGCACACCTTTGATGCTTAGGATTGGAACTGATGTGCCATCACTCCTACTGCTGCATTCATTTTTTTTAAAAGAAAGGTATTTATTTATTTTTATTTCTTTATTGTTTAAAGTATCACATATGTCTTCTTTTGCTGCTGCATTCCATTGGGCAAAGTAAGTTACAAGGCAGCCTCGATTCAAAGAACAGACAGTAAGAAAGACAAAGAGACTCAACCCCTTGATAGGAAGAACTAACTACCAAGTCACATTGCCCATGGTATAGGAGGAATGGCGAATTAGGGCCATTTTTGCAGTCAATCTGCCACAGACTCTCTGGGAAGGAAAAATGTCCTTTGTCCCAATAGCTCCTGAAGGCTGAAGTGAATGAGGCTGCTTCCCACATCTGGCTCCTCTCCTGGCTGTGGGAGCCAGCAGAGCCTCCAGACCCTTTTCCCTCTTCACTACCTGTACCCCCCCCCCCCATAATTCTTCCTATGAATTGCCAGCCTCCAGCCCCTCCTTCCTCTGTCTCTCTGCTCCAAGCCTGACGGATGTCGTGGGTGACCGGCTGGCTTGATGGATGCTGCTCTTGTAAACCTTTCCCTGGCCTCTGCAGCAGCATCAGCGTGAAATGAACTTGCTAATACTCTGAGAGCCACAGACCTTTTCCTCTTCCCCAGCACGACGCATCAAATCGATCTGGCTGGGTGAGCCGCGACAAACCCCGCAGAAAAAAGCATCAGCAAATTTAAAGCTTCGTCCGAGGTCTTGATTCACCATAAACTAAGTCGCCGGCAGCAGGCATTGACACCTCCTCACTGCCGCTGATACTGAATTTATCGACTTGCCTTTACGAGGCTGGTATTGACCAAGACCGAGCTCCAAATGAAAAGGCCCCTGGCAGTATATCTTTATTGCTCAAGTAATCCGAGGACTTGCTAATCCTTCCCTGTCCCACTCAATAATGTTGCAGAAATTCTTTTGGAATGGAGAGACCATCACTCAGGCACAACGAGATGCTCTTTCCCCACCAGGCCTCCTGCAATGGGGAGGGAGGGAGGGACAGCAGTGTGTTGAGAACATGACCAAAGGGTTGAAAAATCTATTCATGCTCACACCTCAAACCATAGTACCTTTAACTTTTTAGAAATTTCATTCTCTCCTCTTGGGAAACAGCCCAGAAATAAACATGACAGGATTTCGCATGGGACTTGCTTGTGGGTAGCCAGCATCCCTTCCCTTCCCCACTGGTCCTCAGCCTGCCTACCTCCAACCCAGGCTAATGAGCCCCAGTCTCTGGGAATACTGTGATGTCACTCTTAGAGCTGGCCCCTGACAATGAAATTAAAGTGACATTTGGTTCTTGCTAATTTCAAGGCCCACTAGGAACACAGAGAAAGAAGGGAACATTTATTATCTGCGAATTAATTTTCTCATTGAAATAGTCTGCAGCCCTCACTTGAGGAAGGATATGTTTGCAGTAGAATCGTATATGGTGGCTTTTGACTTATTTTTTTGGGGGGGGGGTGGGGATCAGGGTCCTTGGGGACACCAGCCAGGAACAGATGAGCAGACAGAACAGGGCCAAGGGAGGGGCCCAGAGTGGCAGGGTTGGGAACCGAGGCAGAGGGGTGATTTCCAGCCCAGCTTCCTCTCCTGGCTACGCTTGACAGTCTCTAAAAGGCCTGTTCAAGGAGGAAGATGGAGGCTGGTGGGGAGAGGCCAAGGAAGGGAGAAGCACAGGAAGATGAGGCTGTCACAGGCATGCTCTCCTGCTGATAGGTATGTAGGTGCAGGGTATCCCAGGTGCTCACCCGAAGCAGGAGTCTTGCTCTGTTCTCTCTTCTGAGACTTGGGTGTCTTTAGCAGTGTGATCTCTACTAGGCCTCCTGGCTGCTCCAGGGAGGGAAGGAGCTGATGACAGCATCAATCTCATCCCAGAGGCACTAACAAAGATTCAGAGCACAGGCTTGGCTCTGTTTGGGGATGGAAATCTGGCTTCAGCACTTCCCAGCTGGGTAACCTTGGGCAAGCCTCCTATCTTTTTTTGCTAGGCCACAGTTTTCTCACCCGTAAAAAGGTTTCTTATGACAAATCTACATAGTAATTTGAATTATTGTTCTATAGGTAATGTGTTTTTTTCTCTGATTGCTTTCAAGATTTTTATTTTGTATTTAGTTTTTAGCAAATTGATTATGATGTATTTGGGCATTTGTTTCGTTGGGTTTATCCTGTTTTCAGTTTGCTGATCTTTTGAATTGTTAGGTTTATTTTTCTCGCACATTTGGGAAGTTTTCAGCCATTGTTTATTAAAAGAATTTCAGCAACATACTATTTTTTCTTTCTATTTGAGGCTCTAATAACACAAATATTAGACCTTCAATTAGTGTTCCACAGATTCTTTTTTATTTTTCATGTCATTTATTTCTGTTGTTCATATTGGATAAATTTATTTATTCTAGTTTGTTGACCTATTCCTCTGGGTCACTCTTCTTCTAATGAGCCCATACTGTATTTTTCATTTCTAACCTTTCCATTTGGTTCTTCTTAACATCTTTTATTTTTTTGCTCAGACTTGCTATTTTTACATTAATTTCCAGAGTGTTAGTGATTATTTGTTAGGGCATTTTTATAATACCCACTTTAAAGCCTTTATCAGATAACTTCAACATCTGTGATATCTAGGTGTTAGCATCTGTTTATTGTCTTTTCCCAAGTTAGTTGAAAATTTTCTGTCAAATAATTTTGGATTATATCCTGAATATTTTGAATATTTTGTTATGAGACTGTGGCATTTTTTGATCTATGGACAATGTTAATATTTTTGTTTCGGCCTGGTTCAGGTTCAGGCTACAAGTTCCAACTCACTGTTGGTGGGCTATTGTTCCCATGCCAATTTGGTTTTTAAGTCCTTTGTGTGCTACTTTAAGTTCTTCCATGTGTGTGCCATCCAGTGGCTAGTGTGGGACCAGGGTGGTGATCTGTTTGTTAGTTCAGTGCTCCAAATCTTTGGTATGCTGATTTGAGTCAGATCCATGCATACACAGCTTAGAGGCAAGCCCAGGAATCATCATGAATTTTATGGGATCACTTTCCTCAGTTCCTCTCTCTCCATGACTTCTCTATTACTTTCTGGGTTACAAGGGCTCCCTTTTCTGTCCTCCAGTCAGAACCAGGGCTTTATTTACCCTCACTCACAAGTGTGCCATGTCTGGGTCCAAGGAGTAGAAAAAGCAAAAAAAGAAGTGGAGGTTCACACCATTTTCTTGAGGCCATAGCTCTACTGTCACAGAGGTGCTCTTCTCTCTGAGTTTTGGTTCCTATGGGATTCTATGAGACAATGGAGGGGAAAAAAAATCTGGGAAAATTTCTGTACTCTCTCTGAGAATTAGGCCTCCCTTTCTTGATCCCTAAGAAGAGCTAGAGGCTTCTCCTGGGACCCACTCTCTGTGCTCAGTGACTTTCCTGGATTTTGGGCTGCATTGAGTTTAGACTGGGGGATATCAGGTGGAAAAAGTAGTAAACTCACTATTTCCTTTTGAAAGTTTCAAATAGCTGCTCCATGCATTCTGTTCAATGGGAGAAGTAGGGTGAAGCGCTCTTATTCTACCTTACCTGGACCTGGAACGCCAGGATTCTCTCAGATTTAGTAATAATCACCACCACCTGAGGTGGACACTCTTGGTGCACCCCTTTGTGGGCTTTGTGCACAGTCTTGTTGTAGTCTTGCTGTAGTTAGGCCTTGATTGTTGTAGTTATCACTGGGAGGAATTGACCTCCAGGCCAATTGGCTGTGAGAATCAGCTGTGCCTGCAGTGGAGAACTTCTGTGCTGAAGACACCCTTAAGGGGCAAGACTTGCTTCAGTGGGGCTTTGGTGCTCACTGAGTCTGCCCCCTGAGTGTGTCCCTTATGGATCTGAGGAGTTGTAATCTGGATGGTCCCGCTCTGACCACTGGGCACACTGGCTCTTGGATCTAAGGAGGTGCTAATTTAGCCTCTGCCTGAGGCTACCCAGCAGGAGCTACGAAGAGATCTGCAGATTCCCCTTCCTTTTTTGGGGTTTGGAGATGCCCAGATGAGGCCCAGCTGTGAAGCAATGCAAGCTGCTGTGGGGCCTTGGGGCTTCTCTTGGGAGTTCTGGGTCTGTCTGGCCCAGCTGCAATTTGTTAGGTAATTTTCAGATTGCAAAGGGCCAGGGCATTCATATGCAAAAGCCTCTGCCACAGCCTGGGTGGGGCGGGGTCTCAGGGAATCAACAGGGTGGAGCAAGCAGCTATGGCTGATCCTCAGCCCTGCCCTAAGGGGCCCCTCGTCTCAGTGTCCCGGTAATTGCTGCAAGCACCTCTGAGGGAAAGCTGCCCTCAAGTTCCGAGTTCTGCCTGCTGCCAGACAGTCCAGTTTCTCCCTGTATGAGTCCTGGGTCCCCAGAGACTTCTCGGAACTGGAGTTCAGAGCAGTCGGGAGCTTGTGACTCCCTCCAGGTCCAGCCCCTTTCCGAGCGCACTCGAGCCTCCGTACCTCTGCACTTTACTTCCACAGCTCCTCTGGGTCTCAGTGTGCTTTTTTCTTTCCTTCTAGTTGTAGAATTTCCACTCAGCCAGCCTTCCTGTAGTTCTGGATGATGTCCATTTTGTCTTTTCGTTTTATTTTTGAAGTTGTTGTGGGAGGCAGCAATTTCCGGTGTTTACCTATGCCGCCATCTTGGTTTCTCCCATGTTGGTCTTTAATATGTATTGACACAAAACTAGATCTCAGCTTCCTATGCTTATAGTGTTTAAACAACTCTAAAACAAAAGGAGATTTATAAAGTAAATGCAAACTAAAGTACAATACAAAACAATTCAAATCAGTATCATTTATTTAATGTGATGGATGACCATGTTTACTGAAACCAAATAGCTCTTCATCCTGTGAATTGTAGTGGATGACAGTGGTGCAGGTTCTTTTATCATATCACTGCTCCCTCATGCTGAGTGATGACTCAATTCTCCCACTAATTTCTCTGTTTAACCACTGTACTACCCTGAAGCTTCCACTTGTACTGTGTGAGGTAATATCATTGGCCCTATCTTTAATTCAAAGCAGCATTTACATGTCAGCCCCCCACTTCCACACACTCTTTATCAGCCTAAGGTTATTAAAATAGTAGCCACTGGTGACAGTGTTTGTGCAAATGGCATCAAAAGTTTTGATACTGAAATCTTCCAGCAGGACTTAGTTATGGGGCAGTCAGCCATTGATCTGGACTGTTAATATTAGAATTTTAAGCCTGGTTTCCAATTGAAAACTCTTACATTAGAAAATGTAGTTTTAGAGAATTCTTAAGACTCAGAAAATATATTTGTATATTCCCATTTTAGAAAATATTACAATATTATTTAATTCTTTCAACACAAATTATGATCTTGTGGTCAGTACAGTGTTCTTTCAGTGAATGAAAGTGATACCCATTCCGTAATGCATGTGGTGAAATATTTAGGAGGACTTGTAATGAAGATGTCTCCAACAAGCTAAAAAATTTATTTCTCTTTATAATGAGAAAATTGAGGCTTAGAAAGGTTAAGTAATTTGGCCAATGTCTTATAGCTGATAAATGGGAGGATAGGGGTACACTATAAGCAGCCTAGGCTGTCTATATCCACATTCTACATTCATAACTGTGACACAGTCAAGGTTATTGTTTTCTTCATAAAAGCTCATGCCTTTATCTGTTTTTTAAATGTGGGGAGAGACTACATGGAACCCTCCAAACTGCCTTACACAGTCTCCCTTCATTCCTTGATCTAAGTCAGGAGTCCTCAAACTTTTTAAACAGGGGGCCAGTTCACTGTCCCTCAGACCGTTGAAGGGCCGGACTGTAGTTTTTTAAAAAAACTATGAACAAATTTCTATGCACACTGCACATACCTTATTTTGAAGTAAAAAAACAAAACGGTAACAAATACAATATTTGTATTTGCATGTGGCCCGCGGGCCGTAGTTTGAGGACCCCTGATCTAAGTCCTTTATGTTCCTCTACATTAAAGAAAGACTGTTTTATTATGCCTTTAAGACAGGGGTGAGGAACCTCTTCCTGCCAAGCGCCATTTGGATACTTTTAACATCATTCTTGGGCCATACAAAATTATCAACTTAAAAACTAGCCTGCTATATTTGGTCAACCATTTAATTGATACCCCTAATGCTTTGGCAGGGCCACACCAAATGATTTCTTGGGTCTTATATGGCCCGTGGGCTGATATTTCCCATCCCCTGCTCTAAGACAAGAAAGAACACAAGAAACATAGAACTGTTGAACAATGATGGCAACTGGGATTCCACTGCTGTCATGTGGCTGGGGGTGGGGGAAGAAGGAGGAGTGTGCTGGTTTGTCAGCTGTGGATAACCACTAGGTGTTCACTGTAGATGTCCTGGCCTCCAGAGTCTATAATCACTCTCCTTGCTTTTCCCAACTCCCTAACCTGAACAGAAGAAGACATTGACTTATATTGCACTCCTAGGTGCACAAGAGCTCTCTTGATTTCCTGGAAGTTTCCCAGAAAGAGAAATGGAGACCATTGCCTTGAAGTTGCAGTATAAGCTCCTGCCTTTGGAGAAGTTGGCATGTCCCCACTAGGCTGGGGTCCCTCATGCCAGAGGAGTGAAAAAGAGGAGGCAGGGTTCAGAGAAGTGCATTCTTTTGAAACAGCTTGGGTGGAGTCCCTTTTCCCTTCTGTGTGCCAGACTCAAAGGAATGTGCCTCGTCCCAGGAGCACGATTTTTCACAAGCTAACTGACAGCTGTATTGATTTTAAGACTATTGAGACATTTTGTATTAAGCTGGGGGCACTTAGAGTACTTTGTTCTTGGCTCTGTTCTTCCCCAGCCTAATGTTTCCACTCAGCTATGGTGATCATATCCTAGAAGGGAATCCTTAAAAATGCCCTTCTGGGAAGGTGGGGATCGGGGAAGTCCATGAATCCTATCTCTTGGGTATAGTTAGATTGTAGGCTAGCAAACTGCAGGTCTTGTCTCTCTTGCCCCAGCATTGCATTGTGTTGTCTCTTGCCCAGACACTGTATTGGGTGCTAGAGGCTGTGATGAGGCATAGGGTGGGCTCCCTATACTCAACAGCTCATAGTAGCATAGTCAAGGTCCTGGGGATCTTTTCTTTTATTTATTTTTGAAAAATTAAGGTGAAATTCACATAACATACAATTAACCATTTTAAAATATACAATTCAGTAGTATTTAGTTCATTCACAATGTTGTGCAATCAACATTTTTCTCTAGTTTCAAAACTTTCCCCCTAGGAGAGCACCTCTTGCCATTTATGCAATCACTCCCCATTCCCAACCCTTACCCCCTACCTCTGGCAACCATTAATCTGCTTTCTGTCTCTCTGGATTTGCCTATTCTGTATATTTCATATAAAAGGAATCCTATAATATGTGTCCTTTAGTGTCTGGTTTCTTTCACTTAGCACATTTCCAGAATTCATCCAACTTGTAGCATGTGTCAGTACCTCATTCCTTTTCATGTCTGATTTCTTTTCATTGAGGTAGTTGTACTCAGATTTGGCACAATGTAACATAGCTCTCCCATATCTCTTCTCCGCTTCCTTTAAATTTTCCCTCTTTTTAAGGAGGTCAGAGGAGATCGGAACATGGAAAGATTTGATTGTTGATCTTGATCAAGATTAGTTTTTGATCTAGATTATATAGGAAGAT